>NC_143017.1:130247053-130591183 GCF_055824585.1 Amblyomma mixtum | reverse complement strand
CCGGGCATCTTATTGGGCGCACGCATTGGTCCATGCAACTTGCTGCTTTGTGGCAAATTGTCAGAGCCGTTAGGCTTCGAGATTGTCGGGATAGACTGACAGCCACTATGACCAAAAGTCATGTGCGAGCAAAGACACTACCTCCGCCCGAACGACTTTTGCGGCTTATCTAACGTCGTAGCTGTAGGCGTGGCTTAGTTGCGTGTTCCAGAATCAGAAGGGAATTGAGATCTGGCTGTAGCTACCCTCAAAGCCCGCTTGACCTGTCCTACGCTCACAGGGCTTATCTTTCGCAATCTACATCATCTCGACAGACGGGCCGGCAAAGTAAGCTGGAGTTTCATTAAATATATACAACAAAGCTGAGAATTTGTACGGCACGCCCTACAAACGTCATCTGTGGATTGGGAAGGCAGGGCAAATGTACCGTTGCTCAATCAGCCGCCCTCGCGGCCGCTCGAAGACAATGCTACAATTCGTTTATGCGTCGTCCGTGGGCAAGCAGCACAAATGCGGCTGACACGGCGTCAATACAAATACCGCAACTCCATGACGGCGTTCTGTTCGGCCGGGAAACTGGGACAACGCGGCGCAAAGCGTCGTCGTCTCAATGATGGCGCCATTGTGCGCTCCCGTAAGCGCCTGGAGCTTTCACTTAGCTCATACATGACACGCACAGATGGCAGTAAGTGTGTGTGTGTGCTCGCCTTGAGTCGGTCGCGGTAATGGTACATTGTTTCGAACCAACCGCGCCCCTTCTTTAATGGTGCTGTCCCTGTGCTTTGGCTCCTCTGTTCATACGTTTCTCGGCTGGGATATGGCTTCCGCTGGACAAACAACGGCAACGACGGCTGAATAGCAACACGCACGCCCTCGTCTTTTCAGGACGCCACCAGACAAACGATAAAAAGAAGCTGCAAGTATTAGGTGCCGTAAACGAGACTCCTGCATGCGCTGGACGAAATCTGCAGCAGGTGTGTATGCTTTTAACGGTGGAATGTGTGCGACTGGTTCGAAGAACCCAACCTATCCAACGCTTGCCTCGTGAGTGATCTGCTGTCGACATAAATTCATACACAGAATTTTGCAGAAAAAAAAAAAGGCGTCAATGCAGCCGTTGAACGGAATACACGATAAAAAGGTGATAGCGACGGTGGCGACATATTGCGGCAGCAGAAGACGTCAACAGACGGGCGACAAATGGCCGACCATAATCATCGAAGAAAGTCCTTCGCATAGCTGTGACTGTAAACTGAAGAATAAACTATGGCATGTGTTGTAAGTAATTCGATCGCACGTGTGGAATTACATGTGCCGAAAAACGCAGTCATTTCCAAAGATCGCTATTACCACGCTGTTGGCGCATGTGTGCGCTTTATGCGGCCGTAAATTTTATAAGATTTGGTGACTCAGAAAGTTGTCAAATGTTTGAAACTGCGTTTCAAAACAGTTGTCATTCAGCGTCCTCTGAGGGATGCGAATACCGGCATCAGACTCTTATTTAGGGGGGGGGGGGGGGGGGGGGGGGGGTACAAGAAGCCCTTCCTCCTCTCCCTTCCCCTCCTTGTCCCTTCCAGTTCCGATACAAGAAATTACTTTGGGCCCCTTTCCAAGAGAAATGCTGGCTATGTGTCCTACTGGCATCCTCAGCTGCAGCGGCATTGTGGTAATACTTCTGGTGAGCTCGGTCTATTGCACTTATAATTTTCTTAGTTGGTAAAGAGTGCATTCGAGTAGCCGTCTGCTTTCAATCAACCTTGAGGAAAGGTTCACGAGAGGACTGCTCTAAGCCGGCGTCAAAACTGCTGTTCTACGATTCCAGAGCGGCTAGGCCCGGAATGCAAAAAAAGAAAAGAGAGACCTTCACTACGCTAAGGTACTCGGCATTACGTAAATTGTCGGAATTTCGGAAGACGACGGCCTCGTTAATGGTAAATATGTTCACTTTCCTCCCCTTACAGAGGGAGGGAAAGAAGTTGGGATTCTTGATAAGACAAAGCAAAATCAGCAGGAGTCGAGAGGGAGCCTCAGTCTGCGAGTCAACATTTTGACAAGAAGACTTTTCTTCTGGACAAGACAAGTATTTTAAGGATAAAATATACGAAATGAAACAAATTACACAAGAGACAAGTCGAATGTCTTTGTCTGCATGTGGCTGTTACTTGTATTTTACCCTCGGGATAAAGGTCATTTTTTCCTATCGTTTCCCTTTTACTCTGACACTCTTGTCAATAACGCACCCTGAGGTCTCTTTCCTAAATTTCAATACGTGGTAAGGCCTATTAATGCGTTTAAAAAGGAGCGCAAATTATCTTCCTTTTTTTTTCTTGTCCATCATTCTTGGCGATGACTATGCCAATATACTGATTTTTCGCCAGCCCAACCTAAAGTCACCAGTCCACAGTCATAAGCGGCCACCCTCATGGCTTTTGCCACTGAATCGTTCGTACTGCAGAAAAGCTGCCCTACTCCGCTCGCATAACAAAGTCAGGGACAACGATGTGATTGAGCCCCGCCTATAATCCCATACCCTTGCTCTCCTTGTTCAGGAGAGACCAAATCACGGGCGGCAGAAACCAGTTCATGAAACGACGCTCGGCTCTTGGCACACCGTAAGAATACACGTGCGCATAGTAGTTCGCAGGTAATCACTGAGCAGCCTCGCACCGGCGCTTAAGCCGCGTGTCAATATGGAGATCGTACCGCCGTGCACGAGAAGCCCAGGCACGGATCGAGTCTCGAGGTGAAAAAGCAAAGCAACATGAAAGAAAAAGAAACAGGCGTCTCCACCCTAGCAGCTTCCTGGCTTCGTCACGTACGTACAGAAACACACGCACACAGGCACACAAAACACTGGCGTACAGACGCACGCACACACGCACGGGCACGCACACAGGCACACGCAAGCCACGTTTCGGCTGTGATGCGTGGCGTCGCCATCACTTATGCATGCACGGCCAGACTCAGCGACCGGAGAGAGCCGGTTTCCTCGATGCCACCGCCACATCTATACCACAGCAGTGCTGGTTCCGTGCGGACGCCGGCACGAAATACAAGAGAGGATGGGAGGGGGGCACACCGCAGTCAGCCCCCTATATTTAGCGCGCACATCTTCGCGGAAGGAATCGGGCAGGGCCCGCGAGCGAAGGCGACCGTATACGTTGCGTTCTGCTCTTATACCCGGGAGCACGCTGTCTAATAAAGCTCTGCGGATCTCTGCGCCGTGATTACGAACGGGGGCTGAGCGAAATCAATCGTCCTTGCTTCGTAAGGGTTAAGAGTATCTCGCGATGGCTCGCCTCGATAAGCGCTGTAACGCTACTGAATGAGTGCTAAACTGCGGAACCGATGGAGTGTCTCCAGCTCACTTTATGCAAATCGGTTGAAGTCATACTGTTGAATAGAGGAGAGGCTATTCGGCACGCAAACGCAGTGCATCGCATGGGACTCGAAAGCACGTCGCTCGAAGAGATAACGCAAGTACCCGGCGAGCATGGATGGAAGCTTGGAAGACGACGTGTACTGTTGGTCCGGTAGCCTTCAGTTTCCTCTAGACCTCCTTGTGCTGTTTTAATGCGCGATATCAGGCAGTTATTTTGCTCAGGCCTACAAAGCACTTATAGAGCATTCTACTTGCAGGGAACATGCTTCTTCATATTGCAAGTATGAATGTAATTAATTTGTGAGACTTACAGTATGACACCACTGCAAGGGTTTTCATCGAGGCCTTCACCTATTACCACTCAGTCTTCAGACACTGAAACAAACATTGGGCAAACACGCTATGAAATCACTCTAGAAGTTCCACGATGCGACTAGAAAACGTGAGAAAACTGTCGGCTGGGCCGAATCGGTGCCCTAGTAGTTTGAGCATCAGCCGCGCATGCCGGATCTGCAGGGTAGTAACCCAAGTGCCGGGCACCCATCAGTTTTCCAACAAGCTTACCCCTGACCTGGTGGCTGCCCTCTCTGGAGTGAAATGCTTGAGAGAATGGGCCTTTGACCCCCCCCCCCCCCCCCCCCCCCCCCCATTGCAGACCAAACACGTTAACCCTAGTTCTCTTTGGTTGAGCTACCCCTGCAGCTTTGGAATCTATCACCAACGGCAGAAAATTGTGATTGTTAGTCGGCCACTCTTGCAATACGTGCACTGCATGCACTGCTATACATGTTCGCCGCAGGCACGTATCCAAGCGGGTGTCCGAGGGGCCTGGGGACCCCCGAAACCAAGCTCACCAAACCCCCTCTCCTAATCCTCCTGGTAATGTTGCGTATACCCGCCCCGCAGTATACAAGGAATTACAATGGGCCCCTCCCGCAAAAAAAAAAAAAATGGCTACGTGCCTGGTTGCCCGTTATAGCATTGTTAGTGTGAACTGTAAATGATAGATGGGTGACTGCGCGTACTGTATGGTCACTTCCCCGCCTCAAACGCAACCGTCCAGCTCAACCACAAAGCAGACCGGCTCAGTCAGCAACCATTCTTGCATCACTTGAGTAAGTTTCGAATAAAACCGCGCGTCTACCAGTGCTCTTACAATAACGGCCTGTTTCTTCCGTCTTCTTTTTTTTGCGCACAAAAGCGTAAGAAGATAAAAAGAAAGAAACCGCGCCGCAACGAGACCAAACCCAGCCAGGGATGCATGAACTACTATGCTATGGTGTGTAGGTCAGCAGATCCAGGAATCCAGAATATGCGCAAATATTCGCCCTATTTGTTATTTCCAGCTTCGTCACGCTTCAGAGGTGCCCACGTATGCATTGACTATAAAATCGGCTGGAGGTGGCTCACCGAATGCGCAGAACAACAAAGAGCATAACAGGAATGTAAGCTCAGCTAAACTCGGTGAGTCTTCGTCAAGTATATAGCACCCCGGAAGTGGAAGACCGGCCGTTATACAGAGGAATAAAGTTCTTAACGTTGCGCGTTCTCAACTTTCCACAAACAGGGATACTGAGCCGGTTAGAGTGTGATCGTCTCTGCGCAAAGTTGCGCGTAACACAGAACGCGGCGATATCCTTCTGTCCTTTCGCACGTTCCCACAGCATGGATCCGTCATGCGATGCTGCACGCCTGTCTGTATACATTCGACGATTGGGCGGGCGTATAATACCCGAGAGAATCGGGTCGGCTATATGATTATGTGATGCGGAAGCACGCGTTAGCATCGCTTGCATGGTGCTGCTGTTATAACAGCAGTCGGCGATACGCTCGAGTGCTCGGCGGCTTTCCTTTGTAGTGTGAGCGCAGAATGTAATAAAGGAAAGAGTGCCTCTGAACGGATTGAGCGATCGGCGAGGAGATGAAGAAGGTGGAGACTCGAAGGGCTTTCCGCGATAGCGTTTTTGAGCCGCATAGGTCACTAAAGTTAGTTTTCAGTGCCCGCAATAAGGATGAAAAGAACTGCAGTTGTTATTCATGTTTGGGGCGTGAACATTAAGATAGCCCTAATCTGCACAGGGCTGAGTGTTGTTTACCTAATTCAGGTAGCAGTAAAATATGGGGTGATAATGAGTAAGACAGGCGAAGTCACCGTAGAATGAATAACGCACGCACGCACGCACGCGCACACGCACACACACACACACACACACACACACACACACACACACACACACACACACACACACACACACACACACACACACACACACACACACGCGCGCGCGCGCGCGCGCACGCACACACACGCACGCACACACGCACGCACACACGCACGCACACACAAAGAATAAAGCACCTTGCGGGTATTCGAAGAGCAATTTAAGTGGGGAGAAATCACAGAGTTGTGCCCTCGTTAGGCTGTGGTGGTCTCTAGAGTGTCTATGCTTTCTAGTTTACGCTTGAGCGTTTTTTCTTTCAGTTAACACTGATGTTATTCTTAAAACCATGACAGTTGTTTTATTATGTGATAAATAAAAGGTTCAAAGAAACTCGCACCTTGAAAGATAGTCCATAAAAATGCTCCAAAGCCTTCAAGGCCTACTCAGTTTTCTTTACGTTACAGAAGCTTGAATTCAACTGGCATCAGTAGTGCTCAAAAACTGAAACTCACTCTAAGCATTTTTTTGTAGCTGAGGAGGATTGCGTATGGAGGCGTATAACACAAAAACGGTATTGTACTAAATTTAGAAGTGCGTTAAAAAACCCTGGGTGTTTGAACCTTCTTTCATAACATCACGCAATGTTCTTTTAGCAAGAAAAAAATCAGTCATTCAGAAATCACTCACTTGCCGCTTCTCGTGACGCACTTAACGTTTTCTTTTATGTAAACATAATCCCATCCTATACATGTCTGAATGTACCTTACTGAGAGAGAGAGAAAACGTTGTCGAGTATTCGTGCATACAAACATAATTATAGCGTCTCACCGCGGATGCACACACGCACAGCGTCTATGGAAAGCAATGTATCTTTTCCGTGCCTCCAAATTTCTGTTGCGAACAGGAAAATGAGTGAATTTATACCTGTGAATCAGTGGACTATGGAGCAGGTCCTTTAGCATACAACATAGCGGAGGTGAAAAAAAAAATACTAACAGATATCAGATTTTGTAAGGAAAACGGCGCTAGATTTGCTCCCATTCCGAAGAGAGAATAACGGATAAAGCTGCTGATGCAACGATATGTATTCGACCGGAAAAAAAGAAAACAATACATAGAGGGCGCTCTATGGGCATAAAGCGCAACAAGTGATCAATTTCTGGAGAGAGTTATTTTCGTCTCTTATTTAGTCTCGCTGTCATACCATAATGTGGGGCAGGGCAGAAGGTAGCTGACTTTCGTTGTCTCGACAACGGAGGCGCGAAAAGAACTATGGCTGCGACGCCTTCGCATATGTCACCTAGCGGAAGATGCTACATTGTCTATTAGAGAAAGTCTCTGTTACGTTCACATTGAGCAAGTGTAAGGCAGTTAATTGCAGGTGAGTGGGGGAAGCCGCTTACGTCTCCTGTCGGGGACGTAAGTGAACTGATGATGATGATGATGACATCGACTTCGGAAGCCTTTCCACGGAGCTTCAAGAAGAGCGGCAATAGCTGTGTACGCAAGGAAGTCAGCGCGGCGTTCTTAAATAGTAACGTAGTAATGTTTAAGCACTAAAATAATGCAATGCTTCAAGCACTCGGAACGAATGCTAGACTATGCAGTTGCGATCATGGTGGTAAAATAATGCTGACTCATGCTTGTGAACGCTACAAGTTCTTCGCGTGAGAGCATGTGACATCTGGATGAAGCCCCTTACTGGGTAGGAGGACTATCTCTTACGCCGTGTTGTTCAATCTGGCCTCCCTTCGGTCACGGAGGTCCGGAAAACCGAACCGATTAAGTGGCTGAGTTCGCGGAAGTGGAATTGGCGGCTATACGCGAAAAATATACAGTCGAGAATCGCGCGCGTGCCGAGGCAGACGAGCGTGCATTGACTGCCGGTGTCGCGGACAAGCTGGACCGCTTTCTCAAGCACGCCCGGTTGGCAAACATCCGGGTGAGTGCCCCGTCGAGCTGGTTGACACTGCGGCGCCGTCACAGGGTGGCTCTCTATTGACAGTCGGAGGCTGTGGACGACCGGTAGCACTGCTGCTGACATTTCTTCGGGAGGCTGTTTATCTCTCGACCAATGAGCTATACGCAACGCCACGGTGTGTAAGAGGAAACCGCGTTGAATTTATTCTAATTAATTTCATTGCCACTTGCCATGGTAGGTAGGTTGTCACCTGTCCACCGTAGCAGGTGGGCCTTCTGCTTTTTCGTAACATGGACGGACAGACGGAAGTCGGCATTTCTCCAAAACGAGGCCTCTAATGATATCGCATTTGAAGCGCCTGTATGCTGTACGATGAACGTTGAAGTACCCCAGATGGCCGAGATCAATTCGTAGCTTTCCACTATGGCGTCCCCCAAGTTCAGCTTTGGAACGCTAAACATCCCATAGTACTGGCTTGCAAAAGTTTCATAAACAGATCTCTGTAATATATATCACACAGCATTTGTCATCACAACAATGCAAGCCACCTATAAGAAGATATGCTGCAGTAGTTTCCGGTCTGTGGATTTGGGCTTTGATGGTTCTCTTGGTGACTCATAGCTCATGATGGTCAGCAGAACTACCCTTTCCACCTCCACCGACCTAGCATCGACAGTGCTGTCCCGGCCGGGAGCCTGGCCGGGCCGCGCCACCTAGTACTGGCCTTAAAGAAAGATTATTTTTCTCTCTCCTCATCTAACAGCAAAAACTAGCCAAACAGCTGAAGACTGACACGGTAGGAGCCTGCGTGTATATGGCAGAAAGGAGGAAAAAGTATGAAAAAGTATGACTCGCCTAACGGCCCCACAGCGTGAACCTCGTTAACGAATATTCAAGCCACGGTTTTTTGTCATGCAGCGTACAGTAAATAAGCCCTTAAACGCGTCAGCTCGCTCGGTGGGCGTGCTGACAGGCTATCTAAATGAGAAAGCGACCGTCAAGCTTCGCTGCTTGCGAGTCGCGGGATGAATATTCGTTCGGAGACGCGGGGGCGTTTTTTTTTTTATTTTTGGAGCGGCGCACTTCATTCCTGTAAACACATCGGTTCCCCCTCTTACACCGCTAACACATTTCTCCAAGCGCAACCACTGCTGTAAGTCTCAGGTTGGGGGCGTGACGCGAAAGGCCACCAGCCTAACAAAGCATTCGGCCCATGCGAATTGCAACGGTTAGGGATCTCTTCCGCTTCTTTGACGTCCAGCCGAAATTTTGCACGTGGACACCTCGGCGGCTCGGAATGCCTAGCTCTAGAACCACAAAGCCGCGACCTCGGACTCCGTAGCAAAACTTCTTGGTCACCGCTTAGCAGCACCGACGCTGCGTCTTCCTTGATATTCCCACCATGGCATTACGTAAGCGAAACGCAAGTAGTAAAAAAAAAAAATTCTGGAAAACCGACTGCAAAGCATACACACATCCCCGTTCCGGTCCCGCTTGTCTCGGACGTACACGGCCGAAGCGAAAGACGGAGCCAAGGGGAGAGGCGGGGCTGAGGAGGTCGTCGCGAGACCCAGTGAACCGCGCTCCCGCTCGCGCGCCCCTCGGAATGCGTACTCGCTTCCGCGTCCATCTCCGCCGAACACGCCGAAGAGCGCCGGGAACGCGGCATCTTCCCGCGATGGTGCTGCGGAGGGGCCTCCGCTATCGGCCACTCAATCGGAAGACTTGCTGCCGCATTGCTCGCGCCCGCCTCTGCTGCCTTGAACTGCCCCGGTGACCAAGTGCCGCACGACGGCCGTGCGTGTGTAAAAGCGGCGGTGGGAGGCCATTGTTTTCACACCTACAGCACCGCTTTCTTATGCACTTAGTTATCTTCAGCCTCCATAGGGTTGCAGCCTCTCCATCCTCACTCGTTAAGAAAGAAAGAAAAAGAAAGAAAGAAAGGAAGAGAGAAAGAAAGAAAGAAAGAAAGAAGGGAAGAAAGAAAGAAAGAAAGAAAAAAGGAAAGAAAGAAGGAAAGAAAGAAAAAGGAAAGAAAGAAAGAAAGAAAGAAAGAGAGAGAGAAAGAAAGAGAGAGAGAAAGAAAGAAAGAGCGAGAGAAAGAAAGAAAGAAAGAAAGAAAGAAAGAAAGAAAGAAAGAAAGAAAGAAAGAAAGAAAGAAAGAAAGAAAGAAAGAAAGAAAGAAAGAAAGAAAGAAAGAAAGAAAGAAAGAAAGAAAGAAAGAAAGATCTAATGCTGATATGAATGTCACCGGGTGTGTCGTTCCCGTACTTTCCTGGTAATACGCTCGTCTGTTGCGCATAATCAATCGAGAAAAATGAATACAATATACCCAATGAAATTCTAATTTGCGCTCGCGACACTGATACTTAAGGCACATTCCTACCGGAAAACTCTGAGAGGTCCTTGCAGGACAAACGACTCCGAGTGTGCGAGGAGAGAGGACGAAGGCGAAGACTACGAGAGCAAAATAGCCGAACAGTTAAAGACATGTCGTGAACGTCCAGGGGACTTATGTACTATACCAACGTCCACATGTGTGCTGAAGGGCCAGAGGTGGATCAAGTGGACACGTCAGACGGGAAAGACAAAGTCGAGCTCTAACGAGTGATACGCGCACTGCAGACGCCATCATCAATCAGGGCGTAATGGTTGGTATTGCCCAAGAGTGCCCTGAAGACAAATGATGAATCATTCATCACAGTATAAAGTGACAGCGAGAAAAACATTGAAGAGAATGGTGTAAACAAAGCCACTGACAAGCGAACTACGCAAGAAAATAAGCAGCAAGTCGTTAATCAGGTGACTTCCGTGAAAGAAACTGTGACGTCGCGCTAGCTGCGGCCCGATGCCTTGTGCCAGCGACGTTTCACGTCTCAATAGTGTAGCCATTTGATACTTTAACATCGTTGTTGGCGTATAAAAAGGCTGTTAAATTTTTCTTTTTCAACTTGATTAGTATCCATCCATCTCGTCTGAGCATACAGTAGTACGGAGGAATTTATCTATGGTTGGCACTGATAGTTCGCTGTCGACAAACTCTGCCACAAGCTACTGTGAATACGGAGCTTGTAAGACGCTGCACTTGAGAGCACGTCACGTCTGCGTGACCTATGCAATGTCGTCTGAATTGTATTTCTCGTGTGGCTTGCTTAAATAATAATAACAAAAACCCCATGCTGCTCTTAGAGACTCGAGACAAATCGAAATAAACGCTGAAAGCGCCAAGCCTTTGTGGGAGCCACGCCTCCGTTAAGTTGCTTTTGGTGCATGTTTGAATTACGTTTCATAAGCTTTAAACAGCAACGGTCCCAGGTAGAAGCAAGTAATCGTGACAAGTGTTGAACCCGGCGGGACCTTATGTGTCATCTAACTAGAAATATGTCGAACAGGTTGCAATATCAGCCGCGTGTGTAGAGCATACAACACCCTCTGAGCTCGGCAAACTCCGATTATTTTTGTAAGTGCGCGCGCCTTACCCTCGGCTGGGCTGTTGAGCAATCCCTGTCGCAGAATGAAGGAATTTTTCATTCAGTTTATTTGTAGACAAGCCATGCTCTTTCTTTTTATTTTATCCCTTCACTCCTTTCCCCCCGTGTAGGGTAGCAAACCGATTATTTTTCCGGTTAACCTCCCTGTCTTTCCTCTTCTACCTCCTCCTCCTCCTCCTCCTACATGTCAGCTCTCCTAGAACGCGAGCTCTGCTAGAAAAAAAAAACAGTAAATAGCGGATAAACACATGAATCGATCTCTGGCAGAACTGCAGGAGTGTATACTAGCTATCTTTTGCCAATAGAAGACAGTGTATTTTGTTTAGACCGTCTTCTTCGTTCATCTTCTCTTCTTCCAAGCTCACCTGGACACAGCGTCGATCACTTGTCTTCTTATATTCATGGGGACATGCATGCAGTGTACCACGTGTGTGTCCATGCATACAACGCATGCTTATAAGGACATGGGTGATCTTCATCGTTTATCCAGGTGATCTTGCATGTGGATTCTTATACAGGTAAGCTCTGCACTGCGAAAGCATGAGTAGGTGTGCGAAAATCTGGCGCGCAAACTCTACAATGCGTTTTTCATTAAAACCTTGAACTACATCCACAGCCCTGCACAGACCTGGCAGTAAGTGCCTCCGTTGAACTCTTTTCTTATTGCATTTTACTCATTCTCCCTTCATACGTCGTCGCGATTTTCACTTCTTTATGCTTCTGCAAGAGAAACCCAATGCCAACGACGCGGATGACATCATGGCGTCAAGAAAACTCACCAGTGCCCGACACGTTATCTTCCAGTTTCACTGAGTTCGTTTTCATTTCTCGAAACTTGTCGGGCACAGTTCCGTTTGTTGAAGGCGTTGCGTGCGCGCGATATGCAGTGACTCTGCCCTATTCAAAGTTCTTACTTTCTTCTTGACGCCATTTATTTTTTATTCAAATCTTTTTCGCCTTCCCCTGTACATCTCGCATCACTTTTTTCCCAGTGTAGGTTAGCAAACTTGTACCGTCTCCTAACTGACCTCCCCACCTTTAGGACACGCCTGTCTTAGCTGTTACGTTACATCTTTTCAGCACTGTGCACTTTCACAAGTCAAATTCGTGGCCAGCACCCTGCACATTGCTTGTCCACCGATCTCCAAATTACTATGTTCATCGCAAATCCGTCCCCTTCACGCACCCGCCAGCGCAAGACCACACAGCGATACGAAATGCATGCGCCCGCATCACAGCGGCAGTTCGCACGCGAGAACCACGTTTGTTTGGCGCCACTGCGCTGCAGGGCGCAGTGTCCGTAGGATATCGCCCCCGTCCGCGTACAAAGCCGCACTATCTCCCTCGTCGGGGGTTCAATCTGCGCCCGCAACGCTCGGGTGCCGGTCGCGAGCGAGCTACGTAGTTCTCCACCCTTCCTCCACGCGCAGGTGAGAGCGTGGACTTTGCTACACAACGTAGCGGGGAGGAGACAGGGCCAGAGACGAAGAAACCACCCGTTGTGCGGGCTCGCACGGTTGTTCCAGACTTCTTGAGCCGAGCTCACGCGCCGCTGGCGCTGAATGCGAGGCGGATCCCTTGCCCGCCGCAGACTCGCGCGCGCGTGTCTGTGCGAGGAGCCGCTGCGAGTCCGCTTCGGCTGGCCCGTGTCCTTGCCCCGATGGCGCGGCCGCTGGTTCTTTTGTTGCGCGAGCGTTCTCTCTAATGCTCATCGCTGCTGGGATAACGGTATTGCGAAGGACGACGGCGGAAAATAACGTCCCCTTTTATTTCTTTTTTAGGCCGCTATCTCCCTCCTTTCTCCTTGTTCGCGCTGTATTTCGGCCTTTGCGTTAGTGCGAGATGGGATAACGAGCGCCAGTGGGTCGCGGTGATGTTATAGCTGTGACGTCAGCGTGCCCGTTCGGGTGTGTCGGCTTCCACAAACAGTGCGCGGAAATGAATAGTGACGAGAATGAGGGAAGCCAACCAGTGGGATCAGGTATATTTCCGATTGGCCGCGGCTATTCACAGGACGTTCAAAAGACGTCTTGCCCTTGAAGAACGAAATATGATCATATCTCACATGCTGCAGCCAAGCGTGGTTATAGGCATGGCGAATCATCCACAATAGTAGCTCTGTACGGTGTATGGTTTACCTATCTGGCTCCTGACCACAAAGTCGCCAAACGGGTGCCTGCCTCCGCCGGCGGCATTTCAGTGGAAGATAAACATGCAACCTCTTGAGACGATATTTGTGTGCACTTTAAGGAATCTTACGTACGGTAGAAAGTAATCTCCAGAGTCTTCTAGCACGCCGTTCCTGATGTGCTACATGTAGATTTAAGACAAATGTATAAACAAGTATTGCTTTTGTTTTACGTTTATTAAAATAGACGAATTAATACACAAGCAGAGAGGAAAAGGACGCTATATCAGGTACACAAGGGTGCAAAAACAAATGCATCGCATCATTAACCATGAAATGACGTGGCAAAACAATATAGGTGTTCGGATTCCGGAGACAGTGTTGTTAGATCACAGATTAGAGCAGCTTAGTCTGATCCGATAGCAAGATCCGATAGCAAGATCCGATAGCAAAAGAAGTCAACGGCAGTAAGGGACCAAATACAAAGTGCAGCTACCTATTCATCTTAACGCTTATTTAGATCATTCAAAAACTAGATCTATTTCGGGAAAAGGCATTGAAAGTTTCTGAAGAGTAAGAACTAATAATAGTAAATAACAATAAGAAATAAAAATAAAAGCACAGTCATCGCTCACACAAATATCAATAGAAAGTCAAGGGAATAGAAATATCAGTAGACAGTTTATGGGCTGTTTGAAGTAAGTTCTACATGGACACTCGCTTTTATTTCAATAATTGCCTCACGTGTTTTATTTTTTACATCGCACGTTAGAATACCTATACGTTAGGATACGGCCGCGAAAAAGTCGTTAGAGTCTCTCCCAAGCGCCAAAATGCACGCGCAACCGCGTAGTCGAACCATAGCCGTCATTACAAGCGCATCAGAAGAACGCGCTATCTGCTCAGTCGCCACGATTACCTTCTCCGGCAGCAACCTCCTCGTTGTTTCCGCTATGACGCCAAATAGCTTGGCGCATCAGCGTATTGGGCACAAACTTGGGTTAATGGATGGCAGAACTTTAGAAGCCACTTCAACACTGTGGCCTACATAAGGCGCGCCATCGCGGATGGAGGTGGAATGATTTTTGACCACCTGGGGTTCTTCACCGTGCACTGACATCACAGAGCACACAGATAATTTTGCATCCCGCCGCCATCGGAATGCGACCGCTTCTTCTGGGATCCCTGAGCCCATGCTTAATAGCCGAAAGCCACAGCCATTGAGCCAATGCAGTGGGGTGGTAATGAGCGATGTTCTTCGGGTGAAAAAGGGTTCCTACGTTTATGTAAGCGCACTAACAACTAAAGAAAAGCTAACGTTTACAGTAACAAAGAAGCGAGAGAAACGAAGGTCAACGCGCCAGCCACGTTACGCCTAGTTTCTCGCTCGATCGCTCCGCGAGCAACAAAGTCGAGCCGCTCACGGCGCCCACGGAAACGGCTTTGTGTAACACGTTTCAGGGTCTCCACGGCGCGGGGACTTGCTAATGCTGACCGCGGCGCCTTCCCAGAGGCGTAGCTCGAAAACCTTGATTTATTTCCACTCTCCTATGCAGAGTGGAGGAGGAGGAGAGAGGAAAGCCCGAGAGAGGAGGCCTCAGGGTCGTTCCTGTGCAGCCTTAATTAATGAAGGCGCATGGCCCACATGACTCCGGTGTGAACTGGTTTTTTTCGTGTATGCGCCGCGCTCTCGAAAGGGTGCACGCGTGCGCAGTCTCAACACTGCTGGGAAGCGGAAGGGTCGGAGTACATGCATACCGGAGCGGCACAGACTGCGCGGGGCTTCTTATGCCGAACCGGAGGTAATGGTGATGTTGCGAAGTCTTGTAAGTGGGCTCGAAGAAGAGCTGCCGAGGCTGTTTCACGGACTAGGAATAATCAAGGCGGTGCACCTTTGATCTTCTGCGCCCGTATATATGCATAGCTGGCCGGGAGTGTGTAACCATTGTGGGTGATTTCATAAGCTCTTAATTGTTCTGGTTAGTTACAGCTGGTATACCTTTATCCTCTCTCTTTAATGTTATGTAATGCGTGACCACAAACGCTGTTAGCACTAATAAGGAGCGAAGCGCGAAGCGGTGCGTCCGCCCGGAAACACAATGAACTGATTAAATGAGGCGCAGTTTCTTTTTTCATTTCGTTTCTTTCGCATGCTAAAACAACTGGCAAATGCCTTTTCGTGAAAATCAAAACGTGGGCTGACTGCGAACTATATAGAGATCATTAAACACTACGACTGATGTCACATTATGCATAGGCGCGGTACAGTCAGTTTCTTCAAAGCATGAGCCCAGCTGTGATACAACTGCGCGTATCCAAAAATTCAGGCGAAAAAATTCCACTGCATGCACGGCTACCAACACTTCGGGAAATGCTTCAATTCTGGAGTCCCTTCATTCCTATTTCCCCTATTTTGTAATGAGGAAATATCCTAATCTGACAAACCGATGCTGCGTGTAAGTAAGTTGCTGTTAGGGTCACTGAGAGCACGCCCTCATCCCATCTCACCTCCACTTTTAACGTGGCCCCATTGTGTTTGCCTGCGATGAGGTAACGCATGTCACGTGACCCCACTCTCGAGGGCGCCCACCAGGAGAGCGCGGACATCGCCGAGGGTGACTGGCCGCGTGCTTTCTTTCTTGAAGTTGAGAGAGAGAGATAGGCGAAGGAAGAGAATCGCACATAATGGCGCGCGTCACGTTGGAGGCACAACCAGGTTAGCGATGGCACCTCGACGATTCATTCTCAACCGCGCGCCGTCCTCGTTCCGGCAAGCTTTGTCCGGTCGCGGCTCCACGCTGACGACGACACGCCGACGCCAGAGCGCGTTTGTCGCGTAAGCTGCCCCGTGCGTCACCCGCCCTCCCGAGCATCACTCCCCTCCTCGCCGCCACTCCTGCACTCTGGCGGACGACGACATCAGCAGAAACGTTCTTCGACAATGCTGCAGGGCAGGCCGACGTCCGGACTCCTATAATTCCCACTTCTGCCCTCGCCGCTATAGCTTCTGGTCGCCTCATTTCGACGTCAAACAGAACACAAGAGCGGACGCGTTTCTACCCTCACACTTTTCCTCCTCCGCCTTCTCCTCCCCTTGATACTGCAGCGAGCGGTCACGGTTGCACGACCCGAAGGAAAGCACAGCCGTGTCAACTGCCCTCCTTTCCCTCTCTTTGTCATCCTCACCCGCGGAGAATGGCCGGCGTGGATGGTGCTTCAAACGAAGCGGCAGGAACGCTGTAGGAACGCGTCGCTGACTGCTCCAGACACACGCGAAGTGGGAGAGTAGCGAGAGACTTTGGCAAAGAGCGCTGTCTCCTGTCCCCCCCTTCTTCGTTGATGGTCTCGCTCGACCCGGCTTCTGGAGAAAGCTGTCACGTCACTTCTTTTCCCCCGGGCGTCGCCGCGCCTCGTTCGACGCATCTGCGAGGCACAGTCCGCAAAAATGCGTTCCGGCTGGAGACAGCACCTGGAGCAAACAGCGACCTCTTGTACATACTTTTCCACTGCGGCACTTGCGTAACGCGAGGACACGAAGTTGCGTGCTGACATCGATGTCTCTCTTTGTATGATGCAGCTGCTGACGCATGTCATTTTCTGGAACGTTTCTTGGGGTACGCCTTACAAAAGCAAGTGGATTCTCCTGCACGTAAATAGTAAATAAAAGCTGCCAGTCTTTTCACCGAAAGCGAGGATGAAGCTCCTTATCCAAGTTCAGTGTAAAAGTTTGAATCGAGTAGTTAAGAGCATTGCAAGGTTGGGCGCCGTTTCTCTTAGTTTCATTTTATGCTTGTGCGTTCGGACCTAGTTATCTCGAATTCGAAGGGAATAGCGAAAGAGTACGATATACCAATAAATCGATATAAAAAAATGGCAATAGATCAGCTTATCTGCAGCCTAGAGGCAAGAATGCTTCCACCCATGCTACAGTGACGCGCTTCGCACAGCGACGTGCTGTGCTGTCCGCCGTCATACTTACTGGAAGTGCTTCGTTCCCTAGGCGTTGCTAAGCCTAACCTGCTTCGCATCGAAACCGCAGCGGGCTGTGCTAAGAACAACCCACCACTTACCATTAAGTGTAAAATCCTGTTATCAGTACGCTGTAAATATAAAGATATTCTCGCTAAAATTAATTTAGAACTGATTTCCGCGACGCCTTCGGCAGTGAAGAATGCCAGGTGACGGCCGCCTATAGGCTTTAGTTAAGTTGGCTTCACCGCATTACTGCGATGTGGCACGGAGAATGAGCACAAGAGCCTGAAGGCCACCCTCAAGCATAGCCCACGTTCACCTCGTCAAGCGGTTTCACAGCGCTAACGCTGCCTGCCGGGGACCAAGGTCGCGCAGCCGATCCGTCTTCGCGCGCAAAAAGTGATTGGAGTGGACCGTTAGAGAAGCACTACATGCAGGGGCGCGGCACGCCGTTCGATGTATGGAATGTTCCGCTGAACGCGAGTTTGATAAAAGCGAACAATAGTGCTATGCGTTTGCATGGGATTTTTAAGGCAATATTCTGACACTTCGATATAAGCAATAATTTGATATACTCGTATCCGGGTTCGATAAACCCGGACTCGACTCTAGCAAACTGCGTGAAGACCACCTAGAGGAGCATGGCGAAGGTGTCAAATGCCTCCAGACGGGCAGCACTAAGCCGACCTGCTTGGACGGGCATTAATTTCATCTCATTAGCCCGTGCATATAATACCAGGAGTGCCGTGTGTCCTGAGGGAATGTATAGGTGGGAGTGAGTGAAAGACACTGACATCATTTTTGACGAAAAGGAAAATGTACAGAATTGATGCAAGTGTGAAATGCCAGCTTATGCTCTTTACGTTTAAATATACCAATTGCATTTTATTTACAGTCTCAGCGCCATTATTCACTGCTTCACGCAGACTGTGACCACGATTAGTCGTGAAGTGGTTTCATGGAGATACCAGAGTTTCAGTGCTCTCATTAAAGTGTTGCTGTACATCACCGTTTGTATATATAAAAGGACCTATAACGCTGACGAGAATCCCTGTCCTCACTGCAAGACTTAGAGGCGCAGTGTTTCGACAAGAAAGAACAATGACGTTTTGCTAGCACTGACTCAAAATATAACTATTAAACTGCCTTAAACTGATATAGTACCGAAATATTCGGCGATACGCAGAGCTACACGCCTGAAAGAATGCAACCTGTACCCAATGTGCATCGACAACATACACGCACAAAAAAACTGTAATTAGTGGCACTTTTGAACAGCGTAGCAACCTATACATCGCACTGCACAGGCTTGCAGGTAAACCTAGAGCCAGGCAATTACTAGTACCCGCAGGTAGCGCTGCTGATAAGCCTCGCTATCATTTTTCCTGTCCTCGCAGTTCGTTAGTTCTAGCAATTATGGCCCTGCTCGGCTCGGTAACATTGCGAAAACTAACAGGCCATAGAAGGCATACAGACTTCTCCCCGCGTCTGCATCGTTCGGGAGGCGATTGTGTTACGGCTCTGCCGACGCCTGCCGTGGCAACAGCTTCTTGGCGGCGGCCTTGGATCATTAGACCCGGCCCGAAGCACGCAACGCACGACAGGGAACAAAAAGAGAGAGGGATAAAGAAAGGAAGGCTGGCACTGCTCTCTCTCTCTCCCTCCCGTCTTGGTGCAGCGCGAATCGGCCGGAATGTCTGCGGACAACGCTTTGACCACCCGCCGCGCGTGACCTCGCCGTGCCCGGGCAGGGCGCCTCTCCCCTCCCTCCCACTGCGTGCTTTTGGTCCTACCCCCCCCCCCCCCCCCCCCCCCCCCCCTTGTCTGGCCAATAACAAGAACGAACACAGAGCGTACTCGAGTATGGCCTTCTTGTCCTGGGACTTAAGTAGAGCGGAATCTCGTTATTTCGAACTCGCTTAAATCGAACTGCCGGTTTATACGAACTAACGCTTGGGTCCTGTCAACTTCAAGTATATTGGAAAGGTATTACAAAGGCTGCCCTTAACAGAGACTGAGCCCAATTTCAGAAAATTCTTGGTTCCGTTTGGATTCAAATTATCGAGACCTGAGTGTATGTGAACGGGACGGGAGCGATTTCAGCACTGCGTAAATCGGACGGTTGAGCGCTTGTTAAAACAGCGTTTCAATATTATGTAAGGACAAAGAGTGCTAAACAGTGCACAGTCAATGTGCACTGCTTGCGGCTGCATTCAAGCACCGATAATTAACGACAGTGGCTTTGCGAACTTCTGAGTGCAGCACGGCTTCGACCGACGTGTACACCAGGCACCTGAGTACTCCATGTCCATGCCAGGCCTCAACCTTTATTAATTTGGGTTCAGGAGAAGAAACTTACACCATAAAGAATACATTCTAGAATTCTGGCAGAAACTATAGCATCATAAAAGAAGGCACCCAAGAGCTTCGAGAGGTCGGCTGAGTTTGTTAATTCATACTGCTAGAGTTGTAAAGAAGAGACAGTTTAGCACCCTGCGTTACTGAAAGTTAAAAAGCCATCAGAAAGAAAAGAGAAAGATACCTGTGATTTTTCTTTATCTGCACAAACGTAGCCCTTCTTTAATTCGAGAAACAGAAGAACCCAAACATCTTATAGACATTTTTTCTCTCCATGCTCAATGCTATAAGCAGGCTGGTAGAAATCCGACATTCCGAGGCGCCGTGAGTCGCAAAGCACTACGAGCACAAATATTCGAAGCGGTAATACCCCACCCCACAGCCAGGTGCGACGTTCAGGTGTCTTTCAGATGGATGTACAGCCGAACCTCACTATAACGAATTATTGGATATAACGAATGAATGATGATTCCCCTTAAAGCTCGGCCAACAGGGGCTATAACGAAGCTACGTCTATAACGAAGTAACCGCCGGGTCCTTCAAATTCGTTATAAAGAGGTTCAACTGTATAAGAACCATCCTGACATATTAAGCAGTAAACGGCGCTTTCGCCCTGCGCACGTTCGCTCCGATGATATATATTCGGTGCTATCGCATTTATTAGGACTTTACCTTCCACAGCTGATTGGGCGCGCGCGATAATGTTCTACCTCTGGTCACGTGATCTACTCGAAGGCCTGGGAGAGGGGGCACTTAAAAGGAGAAAAGACAGAGGGGAGAGTAAAGGGAGAAAGGGGTATACACCTATCGCTACCACTTGCTCGTCTCGGGGGATTGCGAGGTATCTCAGAGCTTTTGCTTTTTCCATAGTTTCTGACTCTCTGGCAAATGAAATGAGGTTCTAAAGTTTCCAGGCAAAGGTGTCGCGAGCGCCGGCTCCGAAAGCGTCCATGTGCGCGGCTCGCGTCCAGACACTGTTGTGCGCGAGTCGTTGAAGCGCTGCTGCTGCTGTTGCTTGGGCCGCTGCTCCTGTCTGGCGCCTCGCTCAGGAATTTCGCCGGCGCGGCTGCGAGGAGCCGAGGCGGGCCGGATTATTTCGTCCCAGGCTCTGCGGTCGCGGCGGCGAATAGCCGGAACGACACGCGCGGAATTCGCGGACCAAGCCCGCCCTCCTCCTCGCCTCGGCCGATCTTTGTTTATGCAGATGCCGCCCGGAGGTGCTACGACCGAGCGCGCAGACGAGGCGGCGGCGTAAAGAAGCAAAAGTTAACCGACGGGAGCCAGCTCGTAACGACGTGAATGGCTAGCCCCCTCCCGACGTCTGGCTTTCCGAACCAGAAGCTTTGGCGGCGAGTTGCTAGATGGGCGAGGGTTAAGCGAAAACCCGAATGGAGGAGAGAGAGACAAAGAAGACCCGCCCTTTGCGCCACGAATCCGGCTGCTTCACAGACAGGTAACCAGACGCAAACGCGTGTCGGTGGCCGGAAACCTTGCGAGGGGCTTCAAGGAGCCAGCGCCCAGCTTTCGCTTCGTTGGTTTGCTCAACTAAGCTAGGTGCAGACCTTTGCGAACGATAGTATATAGCTCCTAATAATAGGTGTTACCCCCGCCACGAACGATCTGAGGTAATAAAATTTCTGCTGTGGAATTTCTGTTTTCATACGCGACTAGAGAAGTTGCACGCCAGTTCGCTATTAGGCACGCCATCACGGAATTCAGGACCCTTGGTGACTAAGCAGTGCAGCGAAGCTGTGTTACTCATTCCACGCGTTGTGCTAACGAACGAGTTATTTTATGCCACTTTGCTTCTGAAAATGGTATGGTATAGTTCGGTATGGCACCGCACGGTATGGTATGGTATTATATGGATGGTATGATGGTATGGTATGGTATGGTATGGTATGGTATGGTATGGTATGGTATAGCACGGTATGGTATGGTATGGTCTGATATGACATGATATGATATGTGGTATGGTATGCTATGGTATGCTATGCTATGGTATGGTATGGTATGGTATGGTATGGTATGGTATGGTATGGTATGGTATGGTATGGTATGGTATGGTATGGTACGTGGGATTTAACTCCCCACAGCAGTACTTGGGCTATGAAGGACGGCGGTAAATCAAGACTACCTGAGGTTCTTCAAACGAGCTACGACATCGTGCAGCGCACGTACGTTATTGCATTTCGCCCCACCGAAATGCGCCGTCACAGACGTGATTCAATCCCGCCATGTTGTTTATGGCGTGACGATTATGGCGTCTGCGACAGCTCCAACAATTTAAGTCGGCTCCTAAGCAAGGACTTCAAAGTCAGAGCTAATTATTCTATATCTGCTTTGCCCCGGCCCTACATGGTAAAAACAGTCCATTCAAACGCGTGGGGCATCTCCCTAGCTATCGTCGGCGGAGCTAAGGAGTGTTCCTCTTTGTTTAAGTTGTGGATATCGCTTCTAATTTAAACTTCTAATTTTTTTCAGTTAGCTCAAATAAGAGGCACGTAGCCAGAATTTTTTTTTGCGAAAGGCCCAAGCCAACTGTACCCCGAAAAGGGAGGCGGAGGGGGGGGGGGGGGGGGGGGATGTTTAAATTTATATAGACGGAGGGGGGGGGGGGGGGGTTGAGCTACATTTCAGGAGGGAGGCCGGGACCCACGGAACTGGAGTAGAGACACTGCACTAACCTCAGAATTCGGGCCCATTCAGAGTGCCGGATTTCAGTACGTGGACCCCGTGGAAAGTTACGAAACTGGTATGATCACAGTGGTCTGGCAGTACGAGGCACGTATCCAAAGGAAGGGGGGGGGGGGGGGGGGGGGGTCACCTCGGGATCCCTCTTGGATATGTGCCTGGCACTTAATAAAAAAGCATAGATTGCTTCAAAATCGAGTTACTAAAATTTTAGTCAACCAAAGTTTTCAGAACAGAGCCAAGGCTTAAGTAAGGCGGAAGATGGGGAGAGAGGGTGGGGTGGCGTGGTATGACTGAATGGATAGGCAACCGTAAGCTCGCTGCTTTAAAGGACGTGTGACGGGACTCTTTCCAACCTATTGCGCTAGGCCAACTAAGTACAGTATGATACGAAAACTGCCAGGCCACCTGTGCCTAGGCGGTAGTTAGAACGAGGCAGCACAATACAGCAGTGATCACCGCAGCTCACTCGCGTTGCCGATTAGGGTGGCGAAAATGAATTCCGATATTTTTCTCACTCCTCGCCAGCAAATAAACGCGTTGGCCTAAAAAAGTTTGCACTGCGTGAGCACTATGAGTGCCATAAGTTGAAAATGCCGGCGTGTGTCTCTGCGTGATTGCCGAGTGAAGACTCCAGCGCCTGCAGTGATCCGAACGTGCCGACCACCTCCAACGAAAGGCGAGAGGGAAAATCTTCATCGGCGGAGGTGAAGAGGCGGTCTCGTCGACACCCACAAGGGAGCGGCGAGTGAGGAGAGAAGGTAAGCAGCTCCGAAAGCGAGTAACGTCATTGCTGATCCAACGCGGCGCGCGCCAAGTAAGGCCCGCTTCACACGCTGTGAATTTCGCCTTCCGACACTGCGATTAACGTCGGCCTGCAGCCGGAGAAAGCGTCGGTCTGGCCGCAGACGTGTTACAACAGGTTTACGTCCGGTTGGAATTCAATCGCAGGTTCAGTGTGCCCGCTCTGCGGCTGACCAGTGGGAAGCGCAGAGAAGGCATGTGACGTGGGGTCACGTGGGAGCTGCTGCCACGGCGGAAGCAAAACTGCTTGTTCTAATCAAAACACACGAAATCTTGCATTACATCTGAAAGTAAGCTGATTATAACAACGTCGACATATTCCGTGTAGCTCTGCTGTCGCGTTTAATCGTGGGTTGTCTCTGCAAACATCGAGAAACCCTACGTGTCGCTGCAACCGAATTCGCCGGGAGGGCGTCGCATGCGAAAGTACTGACCGAAAATCGTACAGCGACATCACCGACTGCTCCGAATATTTTCGTTCTAGTCGCAAAATGTCAAGCGGATGCGACAGGTGCATAATACAAAAATGTAAAAGCATAAAAAAATCATTAGCGAGCTATAAAGCCAGCCCAAGCAAACGAAGTGTAAATGCAGCAAATGTAAAGCACGAAGTTATTATTGAGCTATAAAAGCCAGCCAAAGTAAAGTGAAATTAATTGTCGGAACATTAAGGCACTGGGATGCAGCAAAGAGAAAGCATAAAATAAAAAAAACATCATCCTAAAAGCGCATTTCCTTATTCTGCAAATCATCGCACCAGACCATCTGAGCGTTTGCCAATTTTAGTGTCCAAGCGCTATAAATGTCTCGCTAGTGGGAATACCATCCTGTCTGCGGATGAAGCCTTGGAGCAACTCCGGTAAGCTCGAAGCAGCGTCGCCCCAGCTACAGCCAATGGGAGGAGGGCGAAATATGCGAAGAAGAAGGAGACTAAGGATGAGCTTCGCCGGAAGAAAGTACGCTGCAACAAAAGGTAAATCAAGGAAGAAGCTGGATTTAACACAGCTTTCGAAGCCGAAAGACGCGCGCTGCGAGCTGACCGCAAAAGAAAAGAGTGCCGACGTGAGTCAAACAATCCAGAGGATATTAGGGAGGCGGGTAGCCCAAGCAGATCGACTAAGGCAGTATAACCTTGCTAAGCGGGATGCGGAAACAGATGAACTGGAAGAAACGCGAAGAGAGCGAAAGAAGAGGCCAATGATGAAGTCGCCGGCTGAGCTTGCTATTGAGAGGTGTGTACAGTGGCTTCGGAGACCGCCCGACAGAGGGAACAACGACTCGAATCGCAACGAGCAGCTCAGGCGGCTCATCGCAAAAGGAAATCTGAGGAACGACCCCAAAGACATTTGGGTGCAACCCGAATACTCAGTCTTATGAAAAGCTGAACAAAGATAAACAAAGATAAAAAAGGGCAAACGCGCAAGGGGACCTAAGTCGCATTTAGCTTCAGCAGGTAAATCGAGGACAATTTATTGGTGATAAGAAGTACATGGGACAACGAACGATTTCGTCGGAAGGGCAATTAATTACGCATGTTCCAGAGCATGACTTTGGACAGACAAGGCCTTATCGCTTTATTTTATCGTGTAGCCACAGGGTTCTCTCTCTACCGAGTTGGGGAGGACAAGTAGCTCAGCGATGTTGGATAGAAGCTTCTATCTTTTAAAAGCTTTTAAGAGCTTCTATCTTTTAAAAATGAACTCGTGCTTCACACAAGAACATAGAAAGGCAGACAGAACGCGAGCAGTATAGCCTCATCAACAGAAATTTGACCCGACGAATAACCCACATGTAGTTCGGTGAAACATGAAAAATTAAAAAAAATCTCCAACAAAAAAAAAATACCCTTCTTGCACTCTTGGCTGGCTGCTTCTAAAAATTTTTAGCTCACTCGTCAATAAGGCAGTGGAAGGCATGCTGACCCAATTATTACCTTCCGTGCTAATGTGGAAGGCCTCAACTGCTCTTCTGCCAAGCACACGAATAACATCAGATGTTGTTGGAAAGCACCCGTAGCATCTATCACGTAAGGTAGAAATCGTCCTGGCTGTCCGACGTAACACTTCCCGCAGGAAATTGGAATGCGGCAGATGACAACAGCTTTGCAGGCATTGTTGGTCGACTTCTCTTTATTAGCAGGTTTTACGCATGCGATCCAGCTCCTCGGGGGCAGTGAATACGACATACATATAGCACTTTCTCTCACGTTTCTTTTTTTTTTTTTCTGAAAGAAGAACCCCGGGCTAGACCAGCTTTCTGCCTCAACTTGAGTCAGAGACGTGATCGATAAAGTTGCCATGAAGAAAAGTGGGCAGCAAACCGATACGCGGACACGCTCTGAAATGCTCAATTACGGCCGCACGAACCCCCTCCGCTGAGAATTTAATCGTGGCTGCCGCTAAAAAGGGAAGCATATTAGATGGCATTGCTCGATTTTTCGGGGTGGACGTGTGACCCCTAGAAGTTTCAGAACGTCCCGGTGTCTGCCAAAGGCAGAACGTGGAAATGGCATTTGGCAAACGTACTAACGACTGGCGCGGTCAAGCTCCAGGCAGCTAGTACACACAACGAATGTTTGCACTACGTCCCTGTCCTCGGCGGCGCGACCAGCAGGACCGTTCCTGCAGCACCACAGCGCGGGCGCCACGCCGACCCGTGTTGCCTCACACGCGGCCGAAGTGTCCAGTCACTTTCCTTGTACCGGCGACACACAAGTAACGATGCGCTCGCGTCATCCGATGGCGCAAACATATCCGATTGTGCCGCTGGGACGCACCGTTGTTCTTCCGCGTCCCGATGCAATGTGTGACGCAACGGTGGGTTCGCATTGTTTGCTAATGACGCCCGCAGTGCTGCGTCACTGCGCTGTGCCGGACCGCGCACTGCCGCGCCCTCCCCCTCTGCTCGATTTGCATGTCCGGCCACGGTGCTATGCGAGTTCCCTCTCTCTCGGTGACATCTCTTCCAAGTTACCGAACGGCGACATCAAGATGTCGATTGCCTGACAAAACAACGATCTTTGACGGTTTGCAGCGTCTTTACTAGTCGTGTTGTCCTACCTCCCACGTACGAGACAAATAAATATTGTTCCTGTTGTCCGTTGCAGTTCAGCTGCTACAGTTCCGAACAGCTACAGAGCTTTCACCAGGGTGGAAATTTGGGAGCTAAAACGTTATGGAGCTAGAGAGCTCACTGCCTTGTTTTCTGCTTCTGTCCGTCCGTATTCTTAGCGCTGTAAAAAATATACGCAAGTCAACAAACAAGCTCTCATCGCAACATTTCTCCAAGTTCCATTTTCACTGCCTTGCCCTTGCCCTAGCTTTTCATTTCTTTCTTTCTTTCTTTCTTTCTTTCTTTCTTTCTTTCTTTCTTTCTTTCTTTCTTTCTTTCTTTCTTTCTTTCTTTCTTTCTTTCTTTCTTTCTTTCTTTCTTTCTTTCTTTCTTTTCTTTTCAACACCAACCTGTGACACCTTTTTCAGATGTACAGTCCCCGTCAAAAATATACAGCCCAAGGGGTTTGCATCTAAGCTGTTTAACGGGGCTTCCATAGCATATCTAGCACTCTAAAGCTTGGAAGGGTTGAGGACGTGATGCCATTCCTATTTCGAGACGTTACGGTTTCTGAGCATGCATAACGAAGCATGCAGCAGGCCTCACAAGCAAACCCCTTGGGCAGTATACTTTTGACGGGGGGTATACATACACGGGATTTTACTGGCCACCACACGTTGCCAAGCAGGCGTGATCGGCGAAGAGACAAACTAAAACCTGTTAAGCTCATCGCTACTTTTATTAATGCGAGAGCATTCAGACTGTCGTCGCACAAAAAGTTTCCGGCTCCTCCGTAATAAAAAACCCAGCTTGATGAATTGTCTAATGACGTCATCAGGGTCAGGTGACCCCAAGCGACTAATCAGAGAGCACCACGAAATTTAAAATTTCCTGATTGGTCGAGAGAAGAAACGTGACCTTGTGACGTCATCACAACCTGCCCATCGTAGAATGGCAAGAACCTGCCAAGGTGCAACTGCCCGCCATTAAATTCAGCGCAGTTGCAACCTGCACACCGCGGCGTTGAGCAAGAACCATAGGGGAGCTCGGTAAAAGCAACTGGGGTCTAACACGGCCCGCTGATGGCTGTGTTTGAAGCAGCCACCTGTCGGTCCAGAGGCGCATCACTGAACTGCTGCATCACTGCTCCAGTAGGGGTAAGAGGACTTCGCGCAATTGCGATTGAGAGGGTCGTGACATCATCAACAACAGGTGACCACCAGTGGACCAATCATAGGGCACCATTGAAGTTGAAAATGTGTGGACCCCCAAAATTTGTAAGTTAGCCCACTCCCAAAAATTGCTAACAACCCCCAGAATTTTCCAGAAAACGGAATGAAGTCGATTAGTGTGATTAAGTTAAGAAATTTGCGGGGGTATGGTAGCCGCAGCTGGCAAAAGACAGGGTTAATTGGAGATAAATGGGAGAGGCTTTTGCCCTGCAGCGGGCGTAGTGAGGCTGATGATGATGATTTTGATTAGTGTATCGGATTAGTATAATCCCTTATGATAAATCCACTGGAAGTTGCTCGAACATTGTAGAAAGCGATGAGTCATGCATACAATGCAAAAGCAATGGAACCGGTTTCAACCCAAGTTTAGCGGGTAAATTGTAAGGAAAGCATTAGACACTTATTGTCGGCACCACAGCAGGCAACCGAAATGCTATCGCAATTTCTTCTTTAAAAATGTGGTTAAGAAGACACCCAAGCTTCCTTTGCCTGCACCCCACGTGCCGTGGATATTTGAATTTTGATATTTGATATTTTGTTTTGGATATTTGCAAGTAGAAGATGGGTCGCACTAGGGTCATGCATGCGAAACTGCTTGCGAAACGCTTTTCTATCTCCTACCAGAAATACAAAACCAGAGAGACTTGTCAGGCATTGCTGACTCTCACCCCACTTAGCTTATCGCGATCTGTAAACGTCGGGTGCGTCCTACCTTCTCTGTTCCTGCGTGTAAAAGTTGCTCAGTAAATCGTTACCCGTAGCAGAATAGGCATTCCAGCTTAATTTTTTTATTACAAGCAAGTGTAACACTGTTGTACCCGTCAGAAAGGTCAAGGTTGGGAGCTTGGAATACAGACAGAAGTGGAGTTCTGAAGAAAAAAAAAAAGCTTTGCCCATTGCGGAGAAGACGCTTTGAAAGCAAGTCTGACCGCATTTTCGAGCGCGAAAGAAAGCACGAACCGCTTCTATTATCATCGCATAATTAAAGCAGCTGAAGCATGATAAAAACTAATTTTCGTGATTATCATAATTTCTGTCGCGTTCCACTCGTATAATTTTTTTAATCGCACAAAAGTATGTTTATACCGTTTAGAGACAGCACCGCACGGAGATTTTATTGATTTCCTTGCTTCCCAGCAAACAAATTTTTATATCCGCTCAAAATCTATACGATGCCCACAGATGAAATTTGCCATAAGTGCCACTTACTTTTTCTGCATGCTGTTCGTATTATGTGATCCGCATTATGTTCGTAACTAAGTCGCACGCGTACATGATTTATGCAGTGCCAGTTGGCAAAAGTATTTTGATTAATCCTTGGGCATTGTATTTACAGAAATCCCCCAATGCTGAAAAGGTTCCAGTTGAGCAAATAATTACACATTCGCATCCGCCTGAGGAGTGCCAGCTTTCTTCCTAGACGTATGGCTGCGTTTAGATGGATGCTAATCAAAAATCTCTCGCTTGATCATTATTGCATTTATTTGCGTATTTCTGTCAGTGCACAGCTGTAAGTGTTTATGGAAAAAAAAGGGGGGTTTTCAAGGCTTGTTTTCCTCTTTATAGAAGCCAAAAGGGCACGTAAAGAGACAAGCTGATGGACACACGTGTTGCCAGGAAGTTCGTCAGACGCGTATTTCGTTTTTCGTTGTTAAATACAACCTCAGAAGACGGAAGAACGGCGCAGAACAGGTCGCGCAGGTCACGGAGGAGAGGCGCCCTGACTTCTCTTTCGAAAAGCTGAACTTCACCTCGAAACCGAGCGTAGGGAGACACGCGTATCAACGACCTCCATATGCCGTGGGCGACGGATTGCGCCCATAGGGCAAGAAAGGGCAGGAGAGAGGGGGAGAGAGAGGTTCAGGTGACGCAAGCGACGGCTCTGCCTCGCCTGCGTTCAGGGCCGGAAGCAGCTAGGGCGACCTCGCTCCGACTCTGTCCCCGATGAGGAGTCAGACAGCCGAATACTCGCGCGCATCTTCTAAGTGGGTATCACGAATCACTGCTCTCGGTTTTAAACAAGTGAAGGCTTCACTCGGCTGGCTAACAGAACACAAAATTGTAGAGCTTGTTGATGATCCATCTCGAAACTGTACACATGTCCATCAAACAGTTGAACGCATGTGAACACATGGGCGCATAAGAGCACATGCAACGTTCATTTTTTGCGTGAATTTGCGACGTCAATCCAATGTCCTTTGAGTCCTTCACCCCGTTTGCTCTAGTCAAGCGAATGGGACTGAATCAGAAGAAACCCATTATGAATGCGCCTACCTTTCAGCGAAATGTGTCTACCTGGAAGCGTACAAAGGTTGCCGTGACCTGCATGCTTATAGATCGTCGTGAGTTGGCAGACGAAGAACGCGGTCACGTTATGACGAATGCAGTGCGTTAAACGAGCGCTCAAGCACTTGATGACAGTAGTGCGAGACATAAAATCGCAATATTCTTGAAGCCCATCAGCAAACAAGGAAAAAATAAAGAAGGAGATGGGGAATGGCTGCAGTAAAACGATCTCACTGAACGGCGCACGTACGAATGGCGACTGCATGTGCCTTCTATTCTACAAACATGAAGTCAAGGTTACAAAATTCTCGCATGTGTGTTTGTATGTGTAAGGGAGGGTGGAATGATGAAGAACCGAACCGCATTCCTCGAGTGTCACGATCCAGCTATCACTGGCAGCGTTTCTTCGCAGCGTATTTGTATACACAAACGCGATTTCGATCGCGAAAGCCTCAATGATCGGTAATGGGGCGGGGATAAAGGCCGGCCATGCTCGGCTCGTTCTCTCTTTCTTTGCCCAGCTTCAAACGTTCCCTCCAATGACGCAGTCACGACGTCTCTCGATATCGACTCAGCACGATAGCGCACGCGCATTATAAGAATGAACGCCGAGCACAAAGCCTCATAGACGTACACCGAAATTCCGACAGTTGGATAGCCCTCGCTTGATAGAGTGCGAGGCGAGGAAATGAAAAGAAGGAAGGAGAGAGGCAAGAAAGCCCTGCACGTGCCTGTTTGTTTTTCAGCACTCTCGATTACGTAAGAATGCGGGGGACGTCGACCCGCCGCGATTCGTCGCACATGGCGGTGTGTAGCGGCCCGAGTAAGAGTGTTGAGGGAAGACTGTAAGCGCGGCAACAAGAATGAGAGAACGCGGGAAGCTAGGTTAGTGCTTTTCGGAGGCAGGAAGAAAGGAAGCCAGGCAGGAGCCCCGGCGGAGAGGGGCGGGGGGGGAAGCGGCGGTAGCCTCGCCCCTCACTTGGCGTTACATGCGTCGGCACGACTTCGCATCCGGACTGGAGGGGGGGGGGGGGGGGGGGTAGACTTGCTACACGGGGAAGAACGGTGTTGTTGTCTTTGCTCGCCAGTCACGAAGCCGCCGCGAAGCGGGCGTGCCGTGCTTGACATTGGTGCAACTCCGATTGGGGGTCGAAGAGGGGCGCCGATAGGGGCGGGTGTCCTTCCGCGTGCTGAAGCCGTGCCTGGCGGCGCTGGGCAGCGTGCTTCTCGTGATTCGAAGTCAAGCACTGTTGGAGTCACGAATTAGGGACACGCCGGCTATATGTCGGGCCCAGCGAAGCAACGATCAGCGTCGTAGAGGAGAACTCGTGGTTAATTTAGGTCAACCGACACTCCAAGAAGCACGAAGATAAAAAAGAGGGGTGGGAAATGTGTGTGTGTTTGTGTGTGTGTGGCGGGGGGGGAGGCGACGCTGATTTTCTCTTTAAGTGCGGCAGATTGGAAACGCTGCTGTAGGACTGCTTGACGTCTCACCCGAGACCTGTCGTAGAACCCTTGCTGCAGCCGTTGCTGTACAATATCATGCTTGATGCTGGCATTGGTGAGGTGACCCTTACAAGGTTCGGTGTCGGCGGATGGCAAACGAAGCGTGTGCAATGAAGTACTTCTTTGAGTGTAACTCTTGGTGTAAGCGGTGAAGGCGACGGGGATGCCTGTGCCTGCTGATCGAGGTACCGATCAAGGTCGCTAACTGTGCTGTCACTCCATGCAAGAACAGTTCATGAATACAGCTCGTATACTTTTGAAAAACCTTTGCGTGTCTCGCGGTGCTCATCACGGTTTTTGAAGAAAGTGTTGATCATTTTGAAATACCTTTCGCACAACAAATGCGAGCACATATCATGAAATTAATGGCGGGCTTCCGCTGCTCAGATCTTAGAAGGGATAGTTACACAAGCCTGGAAAAATTTACCGCAAGTAACAACAAAATTCTCCAGCACAGCATCTTAGGCATGTTGGTTATACATTTGGTAGTGAACTGCGCATAATGAAGGGACATAGACAGGAGACAAGCCTTGACTTTCAACAACCTTTGTTCCTTCATTCTGCGCTGTTTACTTCCAAAAAGTAAAATTCTGCTTGGACTTTTTTTTTTTTTTTCGCGACGTACATTTTTCTGCGCTCAGTCGCACCGAAGTCGCAACATCTATGCCAGAGCTCTACGCAAAGCTCATTATTATTAAGGATGAAAATTTCTCAGAAATGAAAGCTGCAGTAACTGTACACTTTAAGCCAAGGAGTAAAAGTGCTGCAGGGATTAGTCCTTTGAGGGACTAATAATGCTCCCACAGTCATTAGTTCCTGAGTGAGCAACCAATCTTCCTTGAGGGACTAAAAACAAAGGAATCACCAGGCACAGTTAGTCTTCACATGGACTAACTTTCATCATAGGGACTAAGTGCTGTAGTTTCATTTTGCCCATTTTTAGCTTAAAGTGTAAGTAGAGATCACGAAACAGAAATCAGCCAGTAATGGCGTTCACAGTATCGAAGAAACTAAGTGTGTCGGCTTTCTCGCGCTATCGTAGAGTCTATATGACGAATGCACTTGACAAGCTTTACTATCTACGCCTTAAGGAACCTCAAAACCTATGTAGCCCATTTGCTCGAATAAAACTGCCCGAGTCAACTCTCAGCATCACCTTTTTCGTTCATTCGCCAACCCACTTCGCACTGAGAACTCAGCGCTCTGACGTCACGCTGTAACGCCGTAAGGCCGCAGTCTGCCACTCCTGCAATGACTGTTCCTTGCCGTCTACCCACCTATGTGACATCACATCCTCTAAGCCGTTTATTGGTGACGTAGGAGGCGTCGACACGTAGCGCCCAGCGGCAGGCCCACCGCCATCTACACTTCCTGTAGGTTTTCCCCGAACCGGTTCATCTGGCTGTTCATCAAGTACAGCGGCGTCAATTCTTTATCACCTCTCGTTTCCTTCCTTGCCGTCGTCATTTCAGGGCGCGCCGTCGCCGCGTCCCGCCGACGCAACGACGGAGCCTTTCCGTGTATTCCATCGTCCCGCCGAGGGAGTCCACGGGACCTCGGCAGTCAGCTCAGCCCATCTCCATATTCCGTGTGCGCAGCGGAGCGCGTCTTTGCGCAGGCCCCAACGGCAACCGCAGCCCCGAGCGGAGAACACGCTCCGCCGGCTGAAGCGGATTGCCCGCTCACGCTCGCGCCTCTGTCATACCGCAGATGCGGTCACGCGAGATGGAATAGGCACCGCTGGGGCATCATTTTGCGGGTACTGCGTATTCCGCCCAAGAATACGCGTGGCCGTGTTTGCACATTCCTCGATACGGCGGCAAAAACAACAATGGTCGCTCTCTGCTGGAAACTTTAGCGATGGGCGAGGTTTTCAATGGAGAGCTCCCGGGTCCTTTTCCCTCCAAATCTGTTGTAGGTCGTCGTATGTATCGGCTACGACTATCCTATAGCTTCGAGCCTTACCGCACGAGAATGAAAACGCAGGAACGCAAAGATGTTCACACCTTCGCTGGCACTATTTATCCTCGCCGTTCCAACTAACTCGCCCGTTTCACCATTCATAACCATTCATTGTCCGCGCTGAAGTAAAACTACAGGCCGGCGATGTGTTAATGTGGTGAACCGTAATCTTCTCGCTTACTGTCGCGGAAGTGAATTATATAGGAATGGTTCAGGTGAAAAAGATGGTTGGTTTATGGTTGGTTTATGGGGTTTAACGTCCCAAAGCGACTCAGGCTATGAGAGACGCCGTAGTGGAGGGCTCCGGAAATTTCGACCACCTGGGGTTCTTTAACGTGCACTGACATCGCACAGTACACGGGCCTCTAGAATTTCTCCTCCAAAGAAATTCAACCGCCGCGGCCGGGATCGAACCCGCGTCTTTCGGGTCAGCAGCCGAGCACCATAACCACTGAGCCACCGCGGCGGCAAGAGGTGAAAAAGACACGGCTAAGCTTGGCTAGCTGTCACTTTCGCAGATCATCACACTTGGTAGGAGAAGACAAGCCACAATTTTTAAACAAGACAGAAAGTCCAGCGAGTCATCCTCTGGGATAGTATATTACGGGCAGACCGAACAGTGACTGAATGCGGTACAGGAAAAAAACATGCAAATTCCGTGAAAAATGGTCATCCACTGAGCAACTTGGCTGCCCAGTGCAGCAAGCGAGAGCGATGTAGTGCTCAGTTTTTTTTTTTTTTCTAAAATAAATATCAGTAAAGTAGCGCTACTTGGCGCCCTTTCCGATTCCGCGCATATATACGTACGCATACGGATGTCCCTGAAGCCTTCTTTGTGGCAGCCGGCCCACCTGCCCACTGTGTTGTTGGCAACCTGCCTGGCAGGTCTTCACCTGGATGTAGGCCGTTAAGCTATTACCCAGGTCTTTACCTAAAGGCCTTTAGGGTGAAAACCTTCATGTCAAATACCTTCCGAGTAAAGGCCTTTAGCTAGAAGGCCTTTAGGTCAAATGCCTTACACGTAAGAAATTTAAGTGCTCACCATAACTAGTGCTACTCCATGGCATCGCACGCTTAGCCATGCTAAACCGCCCTGCGTTTTTTTTTTTGTATTTCATTGCAGCGATCAGGTGGCGCGGGAGGTAGAGGAAACGTTCCTTATTACAAAAATCAGGGAATTATATGTGACCGATCCTCGTATCCGCCTGTTTGGAAAAGAAATACGATTTTTGAAAGATCGGTAGATATTATCTTGTAAAGGTTTTCCGCCTGAAGCCCTGTGAATAAAACGTAAATATCGAGTGGTGCTTTGCTCTGTCACCTTCTCTATGTTCGTGTCTGTCTAGCGCTTTCGTTTATAGAATAAATACATTAAAATCCACTAGCCACCGTATTTCAATGTTTGTTTGTAGCTCCCATTGCTCCGTTTGGGATGCGCTTGTTCATTACAGTATACATCAGCTCAGAAAAGAGGAGGAACAGCTAAGAGATAAATACGTAAGGTGCCGTTATAAGTAGACTTCTGAGACTGATAAGCGCGAAACTTAGGGCAATTCATATAGACGTTGCATATCGCACTCAAAGCTTTGGGTAAACGCCGGGTTCGCAGTATTTCTCAGCACTTTTTTACAGCGCGTCCCTAAAAAATGTGGCGTCGTCGGCGCCGTCCGCATAGGCATCCGGGCACCCTCTGGAGCACCCTCCGGAGCGAGCATCTCCCGGTGGGTGCACCTACTGGCACCCACAGGAGCTCTGGATCTCACATCCAACACCTCCCACGTACCAGGCGGATGCGCTAACCACTAAGCCCCCGCTGCGGTGGCCTAGTGGTTACACTGTTAGCTGTTCGTAGTTCTTTCCCAAGTTTGCTCAGTTTTGCGCCGTTGAAGTTAAGTAAAACTGTACCTTTATGCATCCATCGGTAAAACTGAAGCTCCGACATACGATCATCTCACATCTCTCGCATCTCCCAGCACCTCTCGAATAGGATGTGAATGCTCTAATATGTCTTAGTTTCTTCGCGATCGCTAACGGGCTAACACTGGATCATTCGCGTTACAAACTCTTAACTATCCTACGATTTTTTGCATGTTCAAGTAGAAATATCTCGAGCATGACTATCGGCAGCACCAAGGAAGTTGTGTAACGAGAATTTCACAGATATGCCTTGGAGTCGCATTTTGAAACAGCTGAAGAAGCTAAAAAATAAATTACGATGGAATAAATACGATGGACGTATGGCAGTTCCTAACGTGCATGGGCGCCAGTTTGGAGTGTGAGGACTCAGCTCGGTGCAGCAAAACTTCTGATAATGCAGGCTGCGTTGCTCTTTTACGTCCAACAATGCCCATTCAGTTTCTTCTTTCTAGTCCATCCTACGCCTAGCGCTGCTCGGCTTAAATAGCCGCTTTATAAGTGCACCTTTTGTAAAAAAGTTTATGGCCCAGGGGGGTTTGCTTTTGGGCCCCGACGTGTCGCTCGTCATCCGTCCCCAGCGTTCTAGTGTCTCGACGGCAAGAGAAATTCAGGTGCTTTCTCCTCTAAGGGTTATAACTATAACATACCTGAGCCCCACTACACTGCTTATAAGTAACATTGGGCTCTAAACTTTTCACAAAGGCCGTACACGAACTTTCACGTCCCAAAGCATCAGCGCAGACTGGCTCGTACAGATGCCGTAGTGGAGAGCTCCGAATTGATTTCCCCACGGCCATAATTCACTAGCTTCAAATCATTTCGTTCACTGGGGCTCTTTAAAGCGCAGTCTTCCGTGAAGCACTCTGCCGCAGTACGCTGCTCAGCTCTAGGGTCTCTATTGTTTATGACAACGAATCGACCGCGCCGTGAGTCTATTGTCAATCTTGCTGGCTTGTAATTATCCCGTCTCGTGAACGCGTACGGTGCGGCGGTACAATGGGAGACCATAATTAGCTCCTTCAATGGCGGCCCCACCATATCGCGTCAGCATCGAAGCTGTCCGTGTTTCATTCATAACTCTGCTGACGTCAGTCACACCTCGGGAAACTGAACGCCGTGAGTCGGATAGGAGCGCGTTTGTTGTATTTTTGTTTTTTTTTTATTTCGGTTCATATGCGTGCCTTATTGAGCGCAGCCTGAATGGCGATGTCAAATAAACGCTGGCACTCGTGCTGTGTGCACAACATCGTGGTACTTAAGGCCCTTCGCTTTCGGGTTTTATGACTAAATTTTGGCAAAACGTGTCGCCCTAGCTTACTCCTTGATTCCTATCTGGTTCACCATCACTGTATTTCGAGAGGAAGCTATTGTCACACCACGAAATACAAACGACCGATCACCGTCGTATTGAACGTGACTGTGCTGCTCAGCGCCCGTGTGTACGCAGCTCCTCATTGGTGTTAGGGGTAGCCCGCAGGGCCCTTCCGAGTAGCCGGCGCGTGTCGCTGACGGAGTAGCCGGCGAGCGAGAGTCCCCGCGGTCGCGGTCCGAACAAGGGAAGTGCATCCGCCGACGGGCCAGACCAAGCGTGAACGGGACGCGCATCGATGTTTCTCCTTGCAACCCCTCATCGGTGACGGTCGCGGGTCATCGCTCAGCGACGCCGACGTAACGCTCTCCCCCTCTCCTTCCTTCCCTTTATCCAACCCTTATTCGTTTCCAGCCCTTGCTCCTTGTCTCGTTCCGTCCACTCCTTGAGAGGTGCACCGCAACTTGTTGCCGCCCTCTTCCGGAAGGGGGAGGCGTCAGTTGACTGTCTCGTGGCGAAATGAGATTGGGGAGCGCACAGTATAAACTGCGTGAATGCGAAGGGGATGAGCTAAACTAACCAATGAACCGTGTAGAACTGATCTCTGATCTTCAACTGATGTGCCATCGTCTGCCATTGCTTGCTTTACCTGCCCATGGTCCTTCCCATGCATGTTACGTAATTCTGAGACTTCCTTGTATGTGTAGTCGGAAACTGTGTTACAATGCTGTGAAAAAATTAAAGAAATGAATTTGTACACTGGTCTGAAATCTTTTAGTGTTTTCTTCGGTGCTTGATCCTTGTGCTGACGAAAGGTCAGCGAAAGACATACTTTCGCTGTCCTTCGCAGCCTCGGGTGTTTTAGATGCGTATCCATTTGTACCTTGTGCGAATTCACGTTCTTGTGATAATCCAAGATTTGCTATTCATAACTGCCTGTCTCCCCATTTAACACCTTGTCCTGTACATCGGTGGAGTACTTTTTAGGATTTTATATTAATTTTAGCAGAGATAAGCCTTGATGAATGGCTCCTCCCACAGGTGTATACGTCGAGGAAGTCCTCGGGGCTTTAAAACTTCGGATGTGTGGGGCATGGTGCTCACGAATAAAAATTCATTACTGAGTAACGAAGAGCGTTTACAAATCTTCGTGCGATAACAATGTATGGTGCAAATTTACGTGCGTATAACTGAACACGAAGGAGAAATTTGCAGCACGTTCTGCGCACACAGAGGCTTCCTGTGTTTAACTTTGATTATCTGGACTGTTTTCAACCATTGTTAAACCTATTCTTGTTTTTTTCCTTAACAGCATTGTGTGAGTGCATAAGCTTTAAATGCAACATAAACTCATTGAGGCGCTGATAATAATTATCCAGCTCTTTTTATATTGCTTCCTGATTTATACTGCTCTAGCTTGTAAACACATTAGAATTGATGTATTCTGCATCAAACTAACTTTTTTAGGGAGCGCATAAAATAGCGATGCGAAATCAACCTTGTACGCTAATCAGGAGACTGATTCCTTGACCTCTTTGTTCGTCTTTCAGGCTATTATTGTCGGAGTGCCAGCAGGCTGTAGTTGACAATGGCACTGATGTAGTAACCCTACCGCATGAGTACTCTGATGAAAGGCGAAAGGCTTCTGTAGTGACTTCAAACACGCGAAGAGTTGAATGCGCCACTTGAATTTAAGGCTGGAGATGAAACACAAAATATTGCCTTAAACTTTGCCTATTTCAAAAAATGTGTCACTTGTCTTGCTGGGAGGTCTAATTTCAGGTAGTTCCTACAAAAAGAACGTGATAGCATCGTTGAAGCTTCTTCCTTTAAAAAAAAAAAAACATGAAGGAATTGCACTGTAGCAATACGTACTGATAATATCAAGAAGAAATTACACATGCCTGCTATATTTGCCCCAATTAACTGGCAACATGAATCAACCTAAGCAATCGGTTTCGTTGTCTCATTGGAAGCCGCGGCCCTCAAGAAAGAAGCTCCAGTATATCGCATAAAATGTTCCGTACGTAAGAACCGTTGAAACGACAGGCGGCTATGTGACTGCAACAGTCTACAAGTTTTGCTATACTGCTTTCTCCTGATATCCGAATGCTCACTGTGATACTTCTACCAGGTTTCCTGTAGGTGCGTGCAAGCGCGTGTTTGTGCCTCTAGTATCACAATGACGTTGATTTTTTCTCTCTCACGTGCATTTTTCGGCCAGTAAACAATCGCCGAGGCATATAAGACTGAATGATTCGCGTATGAATAACGCCGTTCATTCAGGCCCTCTGCTGATTGCGGTTCGACGTAGTCTCACACGTTGTTTTGGACAGCGTCGCCAATTCGCGAACTGATGCACGCATTCACAATGTTTGTGGCTTCCAGGCCACGGATGGAAGTGACATAACGAGCAATGCTCGGTGGGCGTAGCAAATGCAAGCGCAGAGGCTAGAAAGGGCTTACGGTCAAGGGCAGAAGAAAGTGAGAACGGGCACTTCTTCGCGACGGCATTTTTTTCTCCGCCGCGCCGTCGTCCTTGAGCAACGCTTTGATTGCGTTCAGCCGGATTTGGTTTTCTTTGCAAGCGAACAGGTGGCTTTTGCGCAAATGAAACAGACGCGCTCACGGAGTCTGCGTGTTCTTGGGGAACTGGAAAAGGACTTCTGTGGCGAAATGTGCAGTCGGTTAGCGCGTCGTGTCTGAAAACTTCCTCGTCAGTGTTTTGCTGGTCTCAGGGAGTGTTACAGAGAATGCGGGTATAATCAAACCAAACGTGTATGAGTGGGGGAGCGCCACGTTGTCGAGTGCTTTAGGCGACTTGAACATGCACGCAATGGTGGCAAAGGGGGTCCTTTCTTTCTTTTTCGGAAAGGAAAGAAGACGGCATAACGCAGACGTAGGGAGACCCATAAGCAAAACTTTTTGACCCGTTGCAGAATCCCCATAGACGGTATGATGTTGCCAAGTCGACGCGTCGTGATAGAAACAGATTTTCTCTTAAGACAGAAAGCGCTCTATGAAGAGTATACTGTTTTGTTTATTTGCTTCTGTCAGTGTGCTCAAAAAGAGCCCGAATACAGCGGCATTTCATTTTCAGAAATCGAGCGATAGGTTTCTTGCTGCATTATTTTTGTTTTTATTTTTTTGTTATCTTGTTCGTATTACAACGGCAGAATTTCGCAGTTGCCACTCTTGTCCTCTTTATTCGGTAAGTTTCCAGCGTGCTGTTGCATGCTTCGGATCCGCACAGTTCTGGCATCATGCAATTTGCTGTTTATTTATGCGACATACTATGCTACCTTGTCCCGTACTGTCTTTCTAAACAACAGCGACCAGAATACAGCAAGAAGCAAGCAAAACAAAAAAGGTTTGACAGACGACAACGGAGCACTGATAGTCAGTATTGATCAGTCGTAAAACATTTCCTCGTAATTTTACTTTTATGTAAGTTAGAAACATCAAACATAAGCTGACATCACTGAGCTTAAATGTGGTGTGACACATCGCTTCTTTTCTGCACAAGGAGATGATTAATAATTTGAATGCTTAACTAGATTTTTAAAAGCCAAAGCTGAATGGTTAGCTTTGAGGGGCGTTGCAGGGTTCTGGATTGATATCCATCACGATGTTCTATTACAAGCACTCATCTTCGCCTCAGAAGTACTTCACAATTGTTTTTCTCTACGCTGCAACAACCGAGCCGCAACCACTCTCCTTCACGTTGGACATGCATTGAGACTCATCGTTGAGAGACGTTCGAAACAAGCACCACGCGAGACATCTACTGCAATATCCACTGCTCTGCTTGCTGCCTCTGCGAGCGGCCCAGCAGCGGTCAGCGTCGGCCGACACCCCCCCTCCTCAGCTACGGCGGTATCAAGCATTCCCAGAGGCTTCCCAAGGGGGACGGGCCACGACGGCGGCTCGGAAGCAAGAGCGGAAACCTGCTCACCTGGACCGCTTCTTCTCCCATCGCCGACGACCGCGGCATCGGCGGCAGCGGACACGACTAGGTGCCACGCCACGGCCAGCGTAGCGGCCGCGTACACGGCGAGCGTAATCCTCATGGTCGGAGTGCGCGGGCACCACGGCTCGAACCAGGGCTCGACCGTAGGGGCGACGACGCGAGTGTCGGGCACGTAGTACGGCGATGCGGCGTCTCGGTCGCCATGGGACCCGGCGGCGCCGAACTCGTCGTGCGGCTGGTCGCTCCCTTCTCGTGCTTCCCGCGGCGGCGTCGTCGTTCTCGGCCCCGCCGGCCAAGACAGAAGAGGGCGAGGGAAAGGAGAAAGGGCGGAGGACCTGACCGAAGAGTAGCAGCGTTGCGGCGGCGGACACCCCCCTTCTTCTGACGCTACGGCATTCCAAACAGGTTTTGCCCCCGGGACGAGGAGGGGAGGAACCACCAACGGCACGGCTGCTGTTCCTTGGGCGAGGACAACCTTTCTCTCTCTCTCTCTCGAAGGAAGGAATGAGAAAGAGCGAGAACATATGTGCGGTCATTTCCGATCCTCAAGCTATGCAGCGAAACTCCGGTTAATATGTAGAGAATATTGGTTGTCATGCAATTATGGCGCTTCTGGGCTATACTTTTCAACGTCGTTCTTGTCTCACAGCCAGCTGGGTCACTAAAATTATACTTATCAATACCATCTTGGCTCGGAAGCCACGTATTCCGCAGCTGCACTAACAAGAGATACCCATATGGTTAAGAAAATATTTAAGGTTTATAGCTATGAAGTCTTCACAAACTAGCGAAATAGAAAGTGATTGCACAATAGTTAAGATAATTGCTACCCACTGATCAGGTTGTTATGGTAATTCTTGAGTCACTGCCTGATTTCGATAATTAGTACAGTTTGCGAATTCTTGAGCACAGTGGACTCAAACATATTGTAGCTTTTGTGGAAGAGAATACTCTCACTGACGGCAGTTTACATGGATTCCAAAAAGAAGAGTCAAGTACAACTAAGCAGCAGCTAGGATCGATTCTCAAGAGCGATCTCATTTATGTTCGCTTTTCTGACCCACTGCGAGAACACTCGTACATGTCGATTCTGGGAATTAGTACGTCCCAACCTGAACATTAGCATCTCTCGCCTTTCAGCAGCTAGCGTTTTTCACGCTGTCGAAAATGCTGCTGCTGAAAGTAAGAACTCGTCTCTGGAGATGTGACTGACGGAGAACATTCGTACGGAGACAGCGCACTATAAGCGCCGGCCGTGTTCTTATTTATTTATTTCTCAAACTTAATACACAGCACTTCGAAAAACTGCTGAGCCAATAACCGAAACTAACATATGCCCAAAGTTCGCTTGCCAAGTACCGTCCTGCTGCTTCTTTGAACAGCGACAGCATGGCGGCTTCACCGCAGCGCCTCAGATCACACTTGGCATACGTGACTTGTCCTCCGCCTACACTGCCGGCCTTGTAGACCCAGACTACCGGAGGAACCAGCAGCGTATGCGAAAGCTTTACCCAAGATCGAGCGCATATGCGCGGACCTCCCTCTTTCTTGCAGGTTGTTTGTCTACCGGCTGCCGCCGTCCCATACACAGGGCAGACCAGCGGCTACATTCCCCCGACGGCCGGTGGCTTCCGAGCAGCCAATCTGCATTTTCTTTCGTTGTTTCTTGTCCCGGGGCGAATTCCCCTTCGGCCGCCGCTCTGACACCCCTTTGGATGCTGTATTGACGGCGGCGAGCGTGAGCGGAGGAAGGGCTCGGCGGGTTGGAGTTCACGAAGCCGCCTTACCACCACCGAACCCTCTCCCTGCTGACTTCTCGCCGCCGTCGTCGAGAAGCCAGCGAGCTGTCGTGCGTGGCCGACGCACCTGCCTGTCGATTCATTCCGCCCATGAACGGGCCGAGGGGTTCAAGGGCTTGTTTAGGTAGACGGCGCCGCGCGCTCTTGCGGCGTCTGCGTTTGCTTCCGAGGACAAGAGATGACGACGGCACTGTTATAAACGTACTTATTATCCTCAAATGAGAACTTTAAATAACCGCTTTTATCAGCATGCAATACATTAATATTACTGTACGGCGTTTTACAGCGGCAGGAAACAAAATATTCATTACTTTTATAGCAACAGTAATTCAAAATGAGTTCGTTAGTCATTTCCTCTCTGTGTGCTTAACGTAAAGGTATATGCATTATATTAATGCCCCCGAAAATATCACAAAGGAACCAGATGTACAGATAGATCAATAGTCCTACAACACATTTCCGGTCTTACGAAATGCACGAATAATCCATTATGATTTATTTCTCATTATATAATGATGGAGGCGAAAAATAAAAGCAATTGCCGCTTTTATCATCTCCCACTGCTCACTTGAAGATGGTGATGTGCCACAACCGATGATGCGGCATTCGAACGTTAAAGGGCAGCTGAAGAGGTTCTAGAATTCGACGAGCTGAAAGCGTCGAATGTATGCAACTTGCAAGAAGAGCATGTGAAGTCTTTTGGGGCTAGCATTACAAAAGGTGACTTCATTGGCAATCAAAACTCCGACAGCTTTCAGGCTTCTCTGCAGCGCACAGCGCCAGGTGAAGGGTGCCAGAAGACGTCATCTACGGTACCGGTATGCACGACGTGTAAAAACAGCCGGAACGTAACTCAAGCGAAGCACCAGGAACGTAAATCCAATAGTGCTTTCATGCCGAGTGCGACATGTCATCATCGTCATCATCATCATCACCACCACCACCACCAGAAGCAGCAGCCAGCTGATGCAAGCCGCAATACTAAGGCCCCTTCCATTGCTCTCCATTAGCCCATCAGGACCGCGCCTACCCTATCCCAGCAAATCTAATCTCGTTTCAAATCCAATCTCCAATTATACGCCCCCCCCCCCCCCCCCCCCCCCCGTTCTCCCCCGCTGGAATGTAACCTCTTGCCCACAAAGACCAGTGCCTGTCTCTTCGCCGAACTCCATGCCCAACCGAAAATAATTTTATCCCCTCGATTTCAGCTCGAGTACCGTAAAATGGAACTTTTGTTTTTCTTGTCAACGACGTTATCTCTCTTTACTTAAACCTTGTCATCTTCCCCTTCTACAGCTCATCACACCGTCCTAATCTAATTTCAATCCTTCTTTATTAACCTCCGAGCTTCGGCAAGATAACTGTATATTGACAGGATTGGATTGTCGCGAACTGCTCTTTTGAGGAATATGGGTTAACTCGCGCACAAAACTTTAGAGTCGATGTAAAATGCAATAAAACCGGTCCTTATTGCCCTGGTAAGTTCTGTCTTTTCTTTCCGACCAGCGGTCACACTTTTCCCGCGACAGTTCACTTACTATACATCCAGTAGCTCACTGCCTGTCGAAAACAGCTATTCCCTTCCGACGTTCCCGTTTGTTTTTTTTAATATTAATATTTATGCTTGCTGGTTGTCCACAACTGATACAACACAAAGGGAAATACATCCCTCTGGTGCGCTAATATAACTTTAAAGTGTTATACGTGTATATAGGCGCTAAATAAAAGCGCGTAATGTTCAGCACATTTTGCTATGACGTGATTCGTGGTAAGAATGTATATTCTTGGCCGAAACCAATTTCCGAAAACTAGCCTGTTGCTTGAGTTGACTGAAAGCGTGTGTTTCTCTGATTCTAAGAACAGTTACCTCAGTAAATATCGGGCGTTTCACCCAAGGTGTTTGCAGTTTCTAAAAATAGGCCTTCCGAGTTAAAAGAGAGCTTTTTCGGCCTAGCATTGTCAGCGGGATAGCGCATCCGAATGCAGCTAAGATGTGCAACTAGAAGATTTGTCGACTAATATTGGATGATTAATTTTTTAACTATTACTGCCAGCCTTCTGATTCAATGACAAGCGTGCAGCCCACCGTAAGTAATATCCATGTCAGATTTTAGAATTTCGAAAATGCAGTTACCTAGCGGGTATGCTCCAACAATTTGTGCTATTCCGAAGAGTTAAGTGCATAGGAGGAGTTGCTTTGACTAAAACCTTTGCAAAATTGCATGTATTTTGGCGCGTTGTAGGTAAGATTCGTAGGGCCATAGCGCCGAATTGAACTGCGGTTTCGAGATTCTAAAAACTGGTATGAATATTACTTACAGTAGAGGCTACACGGCTCTCAGTAAATAAGGAGACTAACAGTTAGAGTTAAAAAGTTAACTATCCAATATTAGTTAACCAGCCAACTATTTAGCACAGCTAAGGTATTCTGATGCACAGCACCATTAACAGTGTTATGCCGAAAATAGCGTCCTTCTAAGTCAAGAACAAACAGTAAGTCAATCAGCTTGTAACTTTTCAAAGTTTTGTCATCGATCTTCTTATGAATGAATACAATGAAAACATTCCTCCTTGCTTCTGATAGGTTTCAGCCCACGAGAAATTGTGCATACAGGGTTGCATAGTTCTCATAGCAAGTCTGCAGTTCCTTTACCTTCTCCTGCCATTTTGTCGTCCACATAGAGAGAGAGAGACAGATTTTACTGATTACAAGAGAAGTGTGCCTGGTAGTCAGCCTGGCATGCTACTCCAGATGAGGATGAAGGGAGGGGGTGAAAAAAGAAAGGAAAGAAAAGGAAGAAAAGAAAAGGTGAAATAAAGCATACACAACACTCGCGCACTCACAAAAACAGGGTAATCAAAAGGTGTCTATCAAACCCATGTCCCTAAGATAAACTAGTAGGGCATTTCTCCCGCGCGAAGCCGAAGCCACATCACTACTGGGTCCAAGGACATGCTCCAGGCTCAGGGCGCCGCCCCGGTGGAGTCCTAACGTACTCAGCAATGCCTTGAGGTGCATATTGAAAATCTCGCTGCCGCAGACTGGGTGTTCATGATTTCCGCGAACACCACATGACGGGAACAGAGGGCTGCTACAAGCACCAATTATATAGTATTTAGTCTAAGAAAACTGCAGTGAATTCGGGGCAGGCAATTACGGTTACGGCTATCTAAATTACGTGGCATGCGAAAGTCAGATGTGGGGACGATACGAAGGAAGTGTATGTATTGGTGCAGCGGATCATACCACAGAGAGCGTTGCGTCCGCCAGGATTCAGCAGCCACAAGTACGGCGCCATCAATACGAGAAAGGGAAATGGGTAGCAGCACGGAGGTATCTCCATGCGCCGCTTCCGCTGCGCCATCAGCGTGATCGTTGTCTGCGAGGCTGCAATGAGAGGGTAACCACTGGAGCACAATACGGTGACGTAGGCCGCGGGCCTCGATGTGCAACCTCTTGAAGTAGACAACCAGCTGCTCCTGAATGCGTGATGAATTTAACAATAACAAGGTACCCATGTGGGCTAGTTGGTGTACATCAGACATAACTTCACCATCGAAAGAACGAGACACCAGGATAAGAAGAACACAAGACAACGCTGTGTTGTCTTGTGTTCTTCTCCTGGTGTCTCGTTCATTCGATGGTGAAGTTATGTCTGAATTTAACAGTTGTAGTGCAGCGCGACAGCCAGTGAAGATAACCTACGCTTCTGGGGGTTGTTGCGGATATATTTGAAAGCTGCTCGCAGAGCCTTCAGCTCGCTAGCAGTAGCCGAAGAGCGGTGACTGAGTGTCCCCGAAATTGTGGTGCGCGTTGATGGTATCCAGGCGGCCACTGCTGATTAGACGGGCGTGACAGAGCCACCGATATAGATGTGCCAGTGCGCACTGTAGCATTCAGAAATGTGCTCAAGGGCAAAATATCTAAGTTCTGGTCTGAGGGAGTTGATTTCGCTCTTAATGTCAGGTATTGTTCTAATTTGTCCAGCAGCAATCTTCCAGGGCGGTAACGATGATGTGAAAGCACGCTGGTACTGCGACAGGAGAAGATCGGAGACTCCGTTTAGGCAGTGCGCTGCGAGTGGATGGCTAGGTTCACGCGTCACAATCCACACCTTGGCACTAAGCAGCTCCTGAGTTAGCCGCACTGATAGAGAGGGAACTCTGCTAGCGTACCGACTGAGGAGGTGTTCTTGGGAAGGCCGACGTAGATTCTCAAGGCTTTAACTAGCATGACTTCGAGGAGTTTGCGAGATACCCTGAAGAGCTGGGATACTATAGCGCAGAAGGCCTTCACATAGCGCTCCATACAGCCGTGGTAAAGAATGTGTAGACTAACCTCTTCTGGTTGTAGAAAGCATATGAAAGATAGAGCCATCGACATAATTTGCGGCGGCTGAATTTCTTTGGAGGAGAAATTCGAGGCCCGTGTACTGTGCGATGTCAGTGCACGTTAAAGAACCCCAGGTGGTCGAAATTTCCGGAGCCCTCCACTACGGCGTCTCTCATAGCCTTAGTCGCTTTGGGACGTTAAACCCCATAAACCAACCAAACCAACCGACATAATTTGCAAACCTTTCCTTACATCATGTTTAGTTACGACTAGAATTTTAATTTCGTCCCACTATATCTGCCATTAATGTTGTGATTAATTCCTGCATTCTACAAATCCGCTTATAATTAATCTGTGTATTAGCAGTCTAATCGAATTGCAAACGGCAGTATCACCTTGGTCCCCCAGTTCATCTTGGAGACCAGTTCATCTTGGTCCCCCAGACAATTACTGCGCTATTTCCTTTCCTGAAAAACCAGTTTTGTGTTCACTGACTCCGGTAGCCAGATATGCATCTTTCCTTTCCTCAAAATCAACGGAGCCTAAATCTTCCGCTGGCTGTGACAAAACGAAAGGCGCACAACAGCCTCAATTTGTAGGTAATTACAGAGTGAACAAGGGAGGAGAAAACCTCAGCGTGCTCGCCAATGTTTTGACAAGAGGGCTTGTTTTCGCAGGTGGACGCCACAGCCTGGGATACGGACCCCGCACACCGTTACCTTATATGGGTCCCTGCTCATCAGGGGTTGGCAGGAAACGCCGAGGCAGCAGACGCAGCCGCCCGCGCGCTCTCTCACCGGATTGTTTTCTCCTCCCCACCCGATCAGGAACCCGATTTTAATCCGGTCTATACGTTTAAAGATATTACAAGCTACTATCAAGATAGCCATCGCCTTTACCCTCGCCCATGTAAAGGCCTCAAGAAGGCGGATGAGCGACTCCTTCTCCGCCTCCTCGCCAATACATTGCTGTGCCCGGCAGCACTAAAACATTTTGACCACTTCTTTAACGGCAGCTGCCCGCACTGTAGTGCGGTGTCTTCGGACACCTATCACATGGTGTGGGCCTGCCCCTCCAACCCGGCTAATCCCCCCATCCCCAACCCAACCCGGGAGGACTGGGAGGCGACCCTGCTCGGCTGCCACGACTTACAGGCCCAACAAGCCTTAGTAGGGCGCGCCCGGGCGGCGGCCAGCGCCACTGTATGGGGCACCGCCACCGCCACCATTATTACATTATCCACCTTTATCACATTATCCACCATTATCACATTATCCATCATTATCACATTATCCATCATTATCACATTATCCACATTATCCACCTTTAGTAATCTTACAGCGAGAGCTGTTAAGCCCATATCTTTCGTTTCTACGGCGTCAGTGTCAGTGGCGGTGGTGGTGAAAAACATTTATAGTGCAATAAATATTTACAGAGAGGTGATTGGGGTAGGCCCTATTGGCCCTTTCCCCTAACAATACTAGGTGGAGCCCCTATTCCGGGGCCCCATTGGCAAGCAACGCCGCCCGCGTCCGGCAGTGGCGGCGTAACACACCGCGTGCAACGCGCCACGCTCATTATTAGCCCGATGCAGTGCCATGACGAGTGATGTCACGGATAGCGTAAGACACCTAGTGCACGCGCCAGAGTGATTGGTAGCAATACAGGGACGTCACAAGCACCGATTGAAACGTTGCGCCAGCGGTGCTTCACCAATTGCTCACTTGCAGTGTCATGGAAAACCTCGACTCTGCAAGTGCTTTCGCCGGTTCAGCCGTGCACAAAGAGCGCCGCAATAGAACATCCGCCCAGACAACAAGAAACAGCATTACGCAACTTTAAGAAGACAACAACATGAACGGTGACAATAACCACAGCCTCTATGGTATAGCCTCTATAGGAGGCTATGCAATAACGATGAATCAACTATGTATATTAAGAGAAATTCACGTGTCGCTGTATTTTGCGTTCCATATTTCGTGGCAACCGTAACTTAGATTTTTTTTTTTGGCTGATTATAATTACAGGATGGTTGGATTCCCATTCTATTTTTCCGGATATGGGTCCCATTCTATTTGTCCAGCATAAAAGATGGCTTCCCTATCCTTTATGCCGAAGCTCATAGCAGCTTATTATGAAGCTCATAAAATAGCCTCGTAATGATTATGATTAGTCTTGGCTGTTGTGATGACAGGAAGAAAAATCCCAATTTATTTCAATACAGTAGCCTTTCCTTGTATCTCGTATCTCGCTTATCTTCCCTCGCAGTCCGGGAGAAAACGAGTTGCAGCGCTTTTGGGTTCGGTGGAGACTTTATCCATTTTTTTTTTCTTTTAAACGGTCCTCTACTTCCGAAGCCGACATGTTTCACTTTTAGAGACATTTCTGGCTTGCAGATGTTTACTTGTCGTTGTCACTACTGCCAACCGTATTAAACTCTTTTCAGAAAGCAAGCGTAATCTGTATGCATGTGCCATGACGTTATCAGAAAATGTTTGGGGCGCTTCTTGGGGAGGGATGCAGCAGATACACGAGATGAAACATGCAGCAGAAACATGAGTTTTTGGCGCCACGTAGCGGACCGTTTGCCAGTTGCTTAAAAAATGCGCGGTTGTTGCTCGTGGCCTCCGAGACCACAAACTAGTTTCCTGAGAGGCTACGACGGAGGCTATGGCTTGTGCCTAGTATGTAGCGCTGGGCACACCAGGTGGCGGGCACAACCCTGCGTCTAGATGAAACTATGTTGGCTAGATGACCACCGAAAAGTAAACCATAAATCCCAAATCTCACTTTTGCATGACAATCAGGATATTCCTCCATGCTAATTAGCCTTTGGCAAGGGTAAAACTGCGTGAAAAACGATAAAGAAACTGGAGTTCCTATGCTGGGAGGGCAACTCAACGTAACCAACATTCAAACATATTTCGTTGGAGTCACCGGATAATTTAAGAAATAAATACCGCGCTGGACCTATTTGAAGTCGTCAGCGCCACTTCTTGCGCATGCAGTGTAACCACGTCATACGCTCCTATTTTAAAGAAAGAAATAGCCCGAAATGCCGATTTTTATATATACATATATATATGCAGTCCTCAACGTGTACTTCTCATGTGTGTGAATTGTTCTTTACGAGCGACAATTAATTTCTAAAGAATGCACAAAAAATAGCCGAGAACTGAAGTTTTCGTTTACCTTTCTTTACAGCAGGTAATTGTATATATCGCTGCCATGTCATTTACACCATTCGACCGCATCGGATACGATTAGCGTACGAACCGAATCTCATAACTGGATGTATTTGTATGAAATACAAAAAAAAAAAAACAGCAGACATACATAGCGGTGTATAGTAACTTGCTAATGTGTGCGCTTATAGCACTTAACGATATATAAAGTTAACACTTCCGCAACAAATTTCAGAAAGCGAAACCAGCACATTTAAAACGGATGCAGCGTCTTTTATTATTCTTGTAAAAATATCCTCGCCAACTATGTTCTCAAATTTACAATTAAATCCAATCACAATGAATCTCCCATTGCACTGGAGCAACCAGTAGTGAATTAGGCCATTCACTCCGTAGCGCTACGGACGCTGTTTTCTTGGTGTACGATCAATGGCATTCTACTTTCAGTACATCTTTTCGGCAAGGAATCCACAGTTTTATAACAGATACGTCGGTTAAAACCTTCGAGAGAGTTCGCGTTCCATTGGACATGTTGTTAGCTTATGGCAGTAAACATCATCCTAACGTGACCTAACTGATTTTCTTCACCGCACAGCACTTAGTTTTGGCGGTGAAGAGACATTGCCGTTAGAGGCGCAGGACGGACTGGTAAACGGACAATGCTGTCAGGAATTTCAGGTCATGAGCTTCACTAAGTACTAATGCTTTTTCGTTTTTCAGGCGATATTTGCAAAAGAAGTTGTGACGCGTTACCTTCTTTATTTTTATTTTTTTTTTTGCTTGGGAAGGAAGCTTGCTGTGCAAAGGTAACAGGCTGCAAAATACCCACAAAAGTGTGAGACGAAAAACTGCTGTCAGCTTGTCTGCCTTGTCCTTGACAAAAAGGAAAAATAAAACTGGTACAAATTATAATGTAAAAGGTGTCCAGTGAACGTTACATAAATAGTCAAAAAGAACTTTACAGACTTATTACGTGAATGAAATAGCAGAAGCGGTGTTGAAGTTCAGGCGAACAACCACTAACATAATTTATGCTACTCTAACGCAACAGTTAACAAATTATCAAGGGCGTCCGTAGAACTTCTTCCAAGGGGGGGCCCGATGTCTGGGGGTGAGGGAGGTGGTAGGTTTGTAGTGGTTTTCTACTAGGGCATAAATAATATCCGTAATTATTCCGGACGCACATGCAAATTATAATAACATTTTCAACCTCTGAAGACAAAGTTTCAGTCTCCTATTAGCAACGTGAGAATATTTTTGCTATGTTTAGAACAGCAATTCAACGTGCTATTGTTCCGTACGTTAGGCTGTTGGCTTAGGATGGCATTTCTTACCAGGCACGAACGTCAACTTGCTACACTTTTTATCCGAGGGTGCGCCAGAATTGCGAGCTTTCCAAAAGGAGTCTACAAACTGCGACGAAACTGCTCTCTTTTCGGAAAGCAGTGATCATCACGAGCCATATGCTGCAACCACCCTTGTCTTTCATTTAAGCTTGCGTAACTGAATAGACTTATAAATGCTAAAAGTGGCTTTTTTTCGCGTAGCAGTGCGGCCAAAAACTAAGCGAAAAAGCCAGTATGCAAGTGGTGAAAGTCAAACTGCTGCCAACACACCTTAAATGCGATAACAAGTACGACCTCTAAACTCATTACCCATTCCAAGGATAGGCTGTTCCTCTGTCCGCTGTCCCTTGGGAAAGTGATGCTTGCAAGTAGAGGACACTGCTACTGCGGAGCGGATGACGGTGATGATGACATTCACGGTGCTACTTCTATGCGCATAGAAAATGAAAAAGAGAATACACGGATGCAAATGATTATGATAGCACGAAAAACTTTAAGATCATCATCAGCAGAAGCCTAACTACGCCTGCTGCAAGGCAAATGCCTCTCCCCTATATTTCTCCGAATAACTCTGTTCTGGGCCAGCTGCGGCCACCCTATCCCCGCAAACTTCTTGATCTCATCCACCCACTTAACTTTCTGCTGCCACCCGCTACGCTTCCCTTCTGTTGGAATCCACTCCGTTACCCTTAAGAACCAGCGGTTATCTTGCCTTCGCATTACATGCTCTGCCCAAGCTCATTTCTTCCTCTTGATTGCGAATAGGATGTCATTAACCCGCGTTTGTGCCCCGGCCCACTCTACTCTCTTCCGGTTTCCTAACGTTACGCCCGCCAGTTTCCTTTCTATGACTCGCCGCGTTGCCCATGACGTAAACTGAACCCTTTTTGTTAGCCTCCACGTTTCTTCCCATATGGGAGCACACGTAACATGCAGCTTTTATATAGTTTTCTCTTGGGGGATATTGGTACACTGCCATTCATGATCAGAGAGAACCGGCCAAATACGCTCCACCTCCACCACATTCTTATTCTTCTAGTTATTTCATTCTCGTGACCCGAATCTGCGGTACTAGCTGCCCTAAGTAGACGCATTCGCTTACCACTTGCAGCACCTCACTTCCAACTGTAAACTGCTGTTCCGTTCCGAGACTGGTGAACATTACTTTTGTTTTCTCTTAAGGAATACTACTTAAAGGCAAAAGCGAAACAATGTGTCTAGCACAGTCACCGCTGTGCCTAAAAAAAAAAAGACTGAGAAGAAAAAACAGCAGTGTCCGGTGCTGTTAAATCTTCAAAACCGGTTTTAAATGTACATACTACGTCCATATATCGTATACCGGTGCTCCAGCGCACAGCTCAAGAAGAACACGACGATACACCTACGTCTAACTGCTGTGTGTCACATAGCAAGAGTCATTACGCTCCGTACACATATTATGTCCACCTCAGCGCTCTGTGGAGCCTGTGGCCCCATTTAAATGACCCATTTAGCTCGCAAAATTTAGTTTCATTCTATTTTTGCACGCTCAGCCATTTCCTTTCTGAGGCTTACAACAACAGCAAAAGCAACAGCAGCAGCAGCAGCAGCAGCTCGAGTGGCCGTTGAGTAGTCCATGAATGAATGGCATCTGGTAATGTTTTCATGCGGATGAGCAATTTGCGGTAAGCAATCATTTTAAACAGCGGGAGCTAACGCATCCGTTCAAACAAAAACAAACTGGAGGGGACACTTAAGCTACTACGTAAGGGCATGACGCGATAGCGTAATTAATTCCCATGTATGCAGAAGGTCATTTTCTAATTTGCATTCATAGAACCCTGGGAGTCCCCACACCCCTCCTGGCGCAGTGGCGCAGCGGTTAAGGGATGCGCCACTGCCCTGCGGTGGCAGGTGCTCCAAGCGGTGGGCTTTGTGCGGCGCAGGTTGCTCTTCCCGAGCGACCAGTGATTAATACACATGCCACCAGCCATTATTCGTAGTTCGCTTACTATTCGATGGGCAGGTTGGGACGACACCTCAAGGTCACGTGACCTAGGTTGCCCACCTGTCTCCCTACGTTGCTCTCTGGGGACCACCTACATGAGCCATCCTCGTAGTTTTTAAGCTCACAACGCCGACAACCCTGACACCAAATTACCTAGACAACGGGTCATTTAACGCTGTGGCGTTAAAATCTAACGGGACACGTCGTCCAGAGAATAGAACAAGAGGCTGGTGATGACTGCTCGTCTTCATATGACTGATGACTGCTCGTCTTTATATGTATTCATGTATGCATATAAAGTTCACGTTTGCGACGAGGCAAAAAAAAAATGATAACAACACGAAGCAAAATGACCCCCATTATCAAGCAAGCCAGTTGTATTTAAGTATAATCTTCCGGCGACCGGTTATATATGCTCGCGAAATGAGCTGAACGCTCTCACACATGCTCGCACCTCTACTTGTGTTTGACAACAGTAAACCGGGCGGACGAGAACGTTGGACTCCGCAGGGTCATCAAGCGGAATGAAACAGGAAAAGCTGAAGAAATGAGAAAGAAAAACATGATTATAAGCAGGAAAGAAAGAGCTAGAGAGAGCCCTCAACCGAAAGGAGAAGAGAGAAAATTCATCTCGAGTTAAAGGATGCACTCAAGGTCAGCCGCTACGCTGCCTCATGTTTACGCTGCCACTCCGAAACTCAGCTCTCCTCAAGGTCTTCCCCGGGTGCTTCGGTGACTGGCGCGTAAGAAGGAAGGGGGATGATGATTACGGCAGAGCCCCAGGTGAAGGCCGCATTCCAATTAAGCTCGCGTCCGCATATCGAAGAAGGAGGGCGCACGATATCTACGCAACAGCGCGCGCCCTGTCGATGCCCTTCATGCCCGATGTGTGGCAACGATGTGTTAGCAATCTCCGCATGTATACTACGCGCGCGCTGCAATCGGCGATACTCGAATCAATGCTGATCTATTCGCCCTGCCCTCGACATGGAGCGCGTCTGTAATGAAGAGACAACTGCGTCGATCGCTGCGTAGTCGATCTGCAGCCCGTGACTGGTTTGTTGCTGCCGTATCCATTCGCGAGTTAATTAAATGCCTGAGAGAAAAATGAACGGTAGAAGGAAAGAGAAAGGAAGAAAAGAAAGAGAAAGTTGTTGGGGGGGGGGGGGGGGGGGGTGATATTCAGAATGGCGTGTTAGGTTCGGGTAACAGAGGTCCGGGCAGACGCTGGACCCATTTCATGCGAAGACAAAAAAACAAGCAAACAAAGAAAATGCAGGATGAAAAACGCGAGAAAGGTAAGGGGGTGTGACAGTTTTGTTCAAGCTAATTAAGTGCTGAGTTTGTACGACTGTGAGAAGGTCGTTCAAAAAAAAAAAAGAGCTGGCAGTGAATTAAAGTCGCAGCAAACTCTGTGGGTACGGGAACAGATGCAGAGCAAGCTTTGTTTTCATAAGATAAGGTGTGCCCCAAAACTTTCCATGACTCTGAAGAAATGCGGCATTAGAACTGACGAAAGCTCTGATCTTGCGACTCTCCATGGTGATAAGATGGCGATGCCACGGCCGTCATCGGAAACCCGCGGAATCCGCGATGCGACTGGACCATTAGAAGAGGATTCGCTCACAATTTTCGCACACACACAATTTTTTTATGAATACATACGGCATATTTCGCTGCAATTTTTCGTCACTAGATGGACGAAGACGCGAGAGTTATGCAAAAAATTAATAAATTGAGAAGTCATAAATTTTGACCAAATGATTCATTTTACGCGTCGCCCTTAAGGGACACGAAGAGGAGGAGAGTCGATTAGGGAACAAACGCCACTTAACGATATATAAACTGAAGCCAACAAGGGGAACTGAATATGCAACAAATGCGAAGGGAAGATAACAGGTGGTGCCTTACGGTAATGCAGTGGATTCCAAGTGAAGGTAAGCGTAGCAGGGTTGACATGCACGTGGGTGGATGGATTATAAAATTGGGGGGTAGGGTGGCTACAGCAGGCGTGGGACACGTCTAATTGGAGGTCTGTGGATGATGCCTTTGTTCTGCAGCGGGCACGCCTTGTATGGAGATGATAATTATTGTGCATGAAAAGCTGACTTAGAGTATTCAACGAAGCGTATTCCTCAAGAACTAGAATAAATGCAAGGCGGCGAGATCAGTGATGGCGCACATAGCTTCTGGGTTGATTGACTGCCGGCGGGTGAGGCGATTGAACTGTACGCGGTATTATAACATGCATGACCGGAGGATCGAGCTCACGAAATTCGACTCGTTTGAGCACGAACGCCGCCAAGGCGCATAACTATATATGCGACGGATGAGACGGAGCGTTGCACGGGCGGATTTACGGATGGATGCCAGTGAAAGCGCGCCGGCGCCAGAGGTATGGAGGAGGAGGAGAGTCAGGAGACCTTGAATCTCAACTATTATAAGCGACAGCGTTAAGGCTAACGTTGTGCAGAATAGCCGGCGCCGTCGTCGGCGGTGTGAACGAAAAATAGGATGGCCCAAGTGGCCATCGTGAGTAAACTGATCGCGGTGGCAGGTGGCAGTTAAATTAACGATTGGTCGCGAGATGTTGCTTGGGAAAAGTAGCCTGGGTTTTACAAGCCCCAGCGATTGCAGCACCTGCCATCGCAGGGCAGCGGCGCATCCTTCCCTTACAAAAAAAGTTTTAGACAGTCTATAGAGTGCCTATAGACTTCTGTCTGTAAAGTCCACAGACTGTCAATAGACAAATCCTAGAGAACAGTCTATAGGCAGTACAAATGCCATAGACAGTCTATAGCTAATCTATAGATTTATGGCCACACACTTTTACTAGACTTTTGTCTATAGACAGTCTGTAGACTATGAATTGACAAAAAGCAATATCTATAGGAAGTCAATAGAGTCAATGTCTATAGGCCATTTTTATATGGGTTTAACAGCTACACATTTGCGCAAGGAGTGGTATGAGGACTCCCACGTACAGAGGGCGGAACGCTTGTCTATAACACGTTCTGGGCGTGTTTTGAAGTGAACACGCGATATCCAGCGATAAAATTTGGTTAAAAATAGTCTGGATGTAAGCATGTGCAGTAGAACTAATAGGATTTCATTGTCATTTCTTGCCTTTCTTGTCGCAGTGGCTTTATGAGCTGCGGAAAACTCACTTCGGTCGTTCCAGACGTGTTTTGCCCTCTGTACATATGAATTGAAAGTTGAGACTGACCAATTCAGCATATATAGGCATTAACTCATTAACGCTACCGCATCCTACCCTTAAGGGGACATTAAGTGCCCCTTCCTATTTTTCTACCTAGAGGATCTAAGAATTACCGACTTTAAAGCTATTCAGTAGGGAAGTTTTCATAAATAGGCCTTATTGCCAATGCTAATATAGCATGATTTGGATGACGAGAGTGTAAGACCAAGGTCAGGGAGGCCAGATGTTAAGAACTTCAAAGCGTGCTGGAGGGACGGCTGGTGGACTGACGCGCCGGTTTTGTAAGGCAAGTTTTTTTACATGGGGAGGGCAGGCCTCTGTCAGGCGCTACTAGGCGCCTTTAGCTTGCTCTCCCTTGTTTGCAGTCTCTGTACTGGCCAAACAAAACCAATAAATGAAAAAAGTATACCCACAGCTTACGCAGGAATTTGCATAGTAGGGATGCTGTCTGGGGTGCGAAGAATAATAATAAAGAACATGTTAAGTGACCTGGGTGCGAGAATGGTTGAAGGTAAAACTAGCAAAGGGCTTCATGTGAATACGAACGCTGAAATTTCGATTTTCAAGCAAAGCATGTATAGAACATCGAAAGCGGGCGATACCTATAGTTTCAAAAGAGTAAAATAAAAAAGAAAGAAAAACGCCTTTGTAAAGTTCCACGCCTTGTAAAATGCGTTGCAATCACAGCGCGAGCAAGTTAATTATGAAGGGAAGGATAGATGCTCGCGCCAAGGTAGTAATACTGTCCTCTAGCCTCAGTTATGTGCGGAAACCGAACAGAGATTCTGGATAACATTGATGGTTTTCCAACCATCACAATAAATGTGCAGCGGGATATTCAAATAGCTTGCAGATTGCAGGTGGTACAAAAATGGGGCGGAGGGCCTAGAGCGATACTGGCACTGACCGAATTTGGGTATGGGGACAACTATGGAACAGTTCCACTCCCCGAACATAACTCCAGAGTGTCACGCTTCATGGAAAGTTTGCTTTCTGAATGCGTAGCCAGTTAAGCATGTACTATCGCGCTCAATATGAGTTGCAACGCGCGGTCATCGACCGGGGATCGTTCCGTGGTGTGCCTCCTCCAAACAGTCGCTCGGAATTCTGGAAGAAACTTTTTCCAGAGCGGGGGTGCTGTTGTTTCCTGGAACAGCAGTTTCTCCCAGAATTCCGAGCGACTGTTTGGAGGAGGCACACCACGGAACGAGCCCCGGTCGATGACCGCGCGTTGCAACTCATATTGAGCGCGATAGTACTCGTGTCTGGGAGCAGCGTTGATTTTAAGACGTTATATCGCGGCTAGAGGCTTTGCCGCTGTGAAGTACTATAATCGGGGTGCCCGGAAAGCGGGGTATAAGCCGGCAGGTGGTGTAGAGGTGCAAGCATAATGGTGAAAAATTGAACGGGCCGCTCATTGAGCAAATAAATCTCCCCGCACCTCATTCGAAGATTGTTGTCTAAATTATGTCCTAAATTACCACATTTGAAACCTTCCCTAGCATTAGAAGCAAAATAAAGCGAAGTGAGAGCGCTGATAGAACCATGGTTGTGTGCGAGCGTACCTGTGCGTGCTCCGTTTTTTATTATGGCCCGTATGAAGCGGCGTGGAATATGCGCAACTCAGACACATCTGGTACACTCGACAACTTCTGTATCGTTGCCATATGTTGTGCTGGGGCTGCCCAGAATTCACGCCTGTTCTCCAGCGTTCGGCTGACGTCATCGCGCAAGGATGGTCAGTGAGGGCGGAAAATGAACCGCCCTGTAATCTTGCCGCTGAATTCCGACGAACACCTGCACGTCGACCATGGAAGCGCCACAAACAGCGGCCATGTGACAGTAGTCGAAGCTTGACACATGAAGCCCGAGCTCGAGCACGTGGACAACAGGGGTTGGCGAAGGCGACGTTTCGGCTATGTGGATGTTTGCGATTGCTCACCCCTGGTCCGGGAGACGAAAGCAACGTGAACCGAAGGTGACAGCACCAGGGAGGGGGAAGGAGGGTGAGGATGCTCTAAGGGACACCTGCCACCTGTGCGGAGGCAGTTTCGCTTTACCGAAGGCAGAACAGGGTTGTAAGCGAGTTTCTGACGGGAGAAGGTGGTTGGCTCGCTGTGTCGACACCGGCAGCCCGACGTTTCACGCTGAACGGACATTGACACGCCCCCCACTAAGCCCTAAGCAGGTGTCCGATGCTACCAACTCTTTCGCTGGGACTGCTGAAATAAGGCAATGTGTTGTCATTCCTGTTTGGAGTTAATACCACGAGTATTTTTGGATGTTCGGAGATCGTAGTGCGTTTTATGGCCTTTTACTGTACAGCACGATTAGTTGTTCCGAGTTGGTGGATGTTATAAGAGTAACGTTCGGTCGCAGTAATTTGTAATGTCATGTAAGTAAAGCATATATGGCCTGCGATTTCTAACGTCTGTCTCATGGTTTTTGTCGGCGGCTTATCATCGGTTAGGAAGTCCGGCCCCCTGTCTAGCCTTTTGCACCGCGGAGTAGGGGTTTTTCTATGCCCATCCCCCTCCTCCGAGTGCCTTAGAAATGGCGAGCAACATACATCAACACACACAGACATGCAAATGCTTGTTCATAAGTTTTTCTCGCACCGCCGTCTTAAAACGCAGTCGTAATCAAACACTGGTACTTTGTTGAACTTAACAGAATCATTAAGAATGAGAGGTGCGGGAACAGCCACTCGTGTCCGAATCATACTGACGCATAGCTTTCTAGTAGTTGTTTGTTCATTCATCAAAGCAGCTGGCACGCGGCTTTATCGCTTTGTTTGCGATGCAAGACGCGATCAAATTTATTTCGATTGATCTCACCCAGTCCGGGCCGATTCTACGTTCCAGACTGTTGAGGTTACTTTGCACGCCGTGTATCGAAAGTTCGTTATCAGCTTGTGGCTATCACCGCCACCCAGTTATTCAGTTCTTTGTGGGAGAGAATCAGCCCAATAAACAGTTTCGTTTGGAAGCCTTTTATGTGTATTCTTTTCTGCTGGACTGTCGTCACCACAACGTGACAGCATGAAATTGAAGTGTCCAAATAAGGGCAGCGTATCCATAACAACCACTTAGCAATCTGTTTACAGGGCGTGTCACATTGGTGGCAAAAAAAGCTCTGAAATAACAATACAGACACTATAGATGTTGAAAACATGTGACGCACTATTAACCGATGGTGAATGCAATACAAATATTTGAAGCTTCTGTCATCACTGGTTTGTTGTCCGTAATGCGCGCTTCATTGCTGACGTCTTTTTTTTTCATGTTAAGCTTGTGCAAGGCGCCTTATACGAGGAATGCTCCGGCAATGACGTGACCGGTTGGCAGTGAGCGCAGTGCAAGCTCCTCTTTTTGTCGATGTTGCGAAAGCACTGCTCCTCTCTGTCGTGAAGTACATTTTAGAGCAGGAGAGATGTCCAAGCACTAATGTTCCAATTCAGGATTATTTTTCTTTTTTTTTTTCAGGAAATTTTCTGCATAGAACTGAGCCTTAAAACCAAATTTATTCCCCAAAACCAGGGGAATAAAGGATATTTTGGGGGGAAGTAAAAGAAAAATATCCCGGCCGGGGCGAGGCGGAAATCCGGCGAAAACCGCAGAAAAGAAAGGGAGAGAACACGGAGTCAATGCCACAGCATGGAGCCTTTCCATACGGCCGCTTTCGAGCCTTCACAGTGCGTGACAGTTGCTGCCACCGCTACTGCGTTTCCTGTTTTCAAAATAGCTGCAGATGTAATTCCTAGATAAGGCCGATATGGCGATTAACGCTCAGCCCAACAGTGCCGTCACCCAAATCAAATCAAATCAAATCAAATCAAATCAAATCAATTTATTTAGCATTTCTTTCAATACAGAAATAAATGCAAGGATAAGAACAAAAAGCTGCTTCTCGAGCAGCTTGACAACAGTTCTTACCCCTTGTTTTCTCTTGACAACGGATAACAGCAGAAATAATACAAAGCTACGATTAAAATTGTACGAAGATAAGAGCATGCAGTATACATAGAAATTGTAAACACAAAATATATAGTAAACACAAAATACATAATATACATATTAATTCCAAACACAAAATGCCGCATATTAGTAAAAAGTAATAATACCGGTTCAATGTTACTGATAGACATGGATTCAATAAGACGAATACTAATACTTAATCACCAATATTTTGCTCACTGAAGAACATCTAACGGCGAAATTGACATATGGCTATACAGGACTAAAAACATTTCCTGCTACATTTGCAGGCATAGAAGCACAGACCACAGTTTTACCACACACAGCTGTAATGCAGCCACCATTAAAAATACGTGCACAAAAGGCTGCAATAATAAAACAAGATTTCAAAACATTGACGTTACCTCCCTAAATTGTGAGTGAATAAACGCTTAAGGTGTTGTTTCGATAGTGTGTGGATGTCCGTGTTTGAATTATGATAGTCGTTAAGTAAAGTAGGCATAATGTATTGTAGTCTGTTCTGGCCATGATTAGCGTTCTGATTAGTGCCATGATTAGTGTTCTGACCATGATCATAGCGTTCGCTCGGTCGTTGCTTTGTTCTGAGTTTAATTAAGGCCGTTAATGAGCAGCATCAGTGAACCTGTGAGCGTTTAGGTTATCTGCCGAACGTAAATGAAAAGAAGCCGGTTCCATCTCACGTCTTCTCTTGTGCCCTCCGATGCCTTCCTCAGCTCTGGCTATAGAAAATTTGTTCAATTTTATCAGACAACGAAATTAAGGCACGGCAGCCATGAAATTGGGTTGTCTAGCAAGAATGGTCAAAGTCACCGCTGGTCCTTAAGGGTAACGGAGTGGATTCCAAGAGAAGGAAAGCGTAGCAGGGAGCGGCAGAAAGTTAGGTGGGCGGATGAGATTAAGAACTCTGCCGGGACGTGGCGGGCGCAGATGAAACATGACAAGGTTAATTCGAGAGACATGGGAGAAGCTTTTGTCCTGCAGTGGTTGTAATCAGGTCAAAGACGAACCGTTTTCCTCCGCTTGAGGAACTACCAAAATGGCGAGAGTCAGCGTGAACAAGTATTAGGGTGGAGGTCAAGAAAAACGTAAGCGTATTCACGTACATTTGAACACGAGGGTAAGTCCTTTCAAGCGGCTGTTAGAACTCGTAACAGTGCAACGAACGCTCACGGAGGCCCATTTGAGTGACGAATGCTCTGACTTTCCTGTGTTCTTCAGAAATTTGATAATTCCCTCTCTATTGAACATTGCCCAGCGTACAGCCAAAGGTTCTAAACGCAGAAAAATATATTTCATTGTTTCCGATGTGAGAAATATAATATCCTGCTTGTTTAAAAGAAATCTGGGACAATATTTACGCGCTGTCTGAGGAGGATATCTTTCTTTGCGCTCGCCTTTCCGCAGGGAGCTTTGAGGCGACGCTGTAACAGTGAGATGGGATACGCTGTGCCGGCCGCATTAATAACATGTTGGCAGGCAGCGAAAGGTTTCACTGGGTGACATGTAATTCGATAGCATTAAAAGTCTCATCGGGGAGAAAAATGTGGCGCCGGAGATAAAATTCTCCCATTGGCTGGTATGAATTGACGCTGCCAGAGCGGATGATTCGCACTACACGGAGGGAAATCACCAGACCGGAAGTAACGTCAGTAGACCGGGCGTGCCAGTGACGTAACGTCCCGTCAAGGCATCAAGAGCTTCTAGTGCTATTGCATTCAGGCCATAATGTAATTAGGTGTCTAATTAGGCGAATTTTATTCCCTAATCATAATGTTACGGTACACAACTACAGGACTTATCGCCCTATATGGCAGTAAATACGGCAGTCATGTTGAGGTGGCACTAGCCTGAGGTGTAAAAGTCAAGTGCGAGGTATGCGTTCATGCTTGACATTTACGTGTTTGTTTCGTCTGCTTCCTTTGAGAGGTGCATTTCTACTGAATAAAGCTTTAATAACTTTTTTTCCTTAATTAGGAGGTGATGGCTGTTAACTTTTCTTGTGTTCCGCCCTTGCTTGAAATAAGTGGCGGAGCACGGAAAAGAAAACACAAACGTACACAACTTGTAGCACTTGGAAAATTTCTGCACTTGGCTTTCATTAATCTCTGAGAAGTTTACTAGCAAAAATAGTAAAGTAACCCAGGAAGAAACGCAGGAGATTTTTCTAAGTGGTGCAGAAAGTAAATGCCCGGAATAGCGATTTTTCGGGCCGAGGTAGGGGAATTTTCGATCACGGCTTGAAACTTCACCACCTTGTTTAAGGCCGTAGAGACAATCACGTTGCGCAAAAAATATGGTCTCTTGTGATACTGCTGACCCGAGTCCAAGTTAGATGGACCGTTATACCCCCAACTGCAAACCATAGACAGAATTCGACTGCTCACTGCACTTCTCATTTCTCCCCATTTTTCACCCTCCTTGTCCTTCAGTCGAGGTGTCCGCTAAGAATGAAACAGCTACTGCGCTTTTCAGGTGACGTAGGCAGGATTTTCTTCGGTGCGTGCCAGAGGTAATTTCTTGTATATGGTGAGGGGGAAGCATAAGGAGGCGTTCTTTAACCATTTCTCACAGGAAGTGGCGGGATTTAAGTTTTACTAAATGTTTTCTTTTCCCTCAGCTTTGGACCTTCACACACGCACACATACATACGCTCTCTCTCTCACGCTCACTGCGGTCGAATTGCAATGGTCGAAATTAATCCGTAGCCCTCCATTGTAGTGTACCTTATTGCCCCCGGCGCTGCTGTAGTAAGTCGAATAAATCAACCAAATATGCTATCTAGCCTCTTTCTCACGGATCATGCAGCATCCCTGGACGCGGAAGTATGTCGCGACGGCAGCGACGTAACACGTACAGGGTCCGTCAAAAGTTTCCAGGCCACAGGGTCTGCTTCAGAGTCGTATAGTCAGGCAGTCACGGCACCCGCGAAGCTAAAAATACTTGCGGAGCCTAACAGAAGTATTGTTGTAACCTCTGACAACCTGTATAGCGGTATCGACATCTTAAGTGCCAGGATATACAGAAGTAAATCAGACCCTGTGGCCTGGGAACTTTTGACCACCCCTGTACGTCAGTGGCATTTCCCCTTTTCGCGCTCAAGTCCTCACACGTGTACGATGGCATGGCGTTACCATCTTCACTATAACTCTTGATTTTCGACACTTGTTCTACGTCATCAAATATTTGTGCCGAGAAGTCAGGAACAAACCAGATACGACATTACATCTATTTTATTTCTAAAAGAGCTGTCCAGTGAATCACCCAAACGGCGCGACCGCAAGTTATCCTTACCATCCTCGTAAACTTCTCAGCAGTTCGTCCTTCCGAATGTTTGATGCAGCAGTACATTTGATCTCAACACATACCAAATAAAATCTCCATGTTTACTTTCTGGTGGGTTTTCTTTTTTTTTAGAGTTCAACGCCTCGCTTACGTCATGAAAGGCACCTCAGTTAGTCTTATTACATAGCACCTGCTGAGTCAGCCCGCAGTTTCGTCACAAGTCTGCCCGCACTCCCTGTTGCATCATCCTAAAAACGCCGCTGCGGAAAACGAGAAAGAATGAAAAAAAAAAAATCCCTCCACAAACAAGCGCAGCGGCCGTGTCCCTCGAATCTTGTTCCAGTTTAAACACGGCGCGTTCCCGTGCGGGTCCATTTTCGGGTGACCCAATTAGCCCGACCCCAGCGGAAGAGCGGCGAGAGCCACCGCCTACGCCCGGCACACCTCGACCCGCCGACGCAAGCACCTCGAGCAGAGGCAGCATCCGGACGCCCCCGCCGTGTTGTTCCCGCCGACACCGGCTTCATTCATCACCCGAGTGCTGCGGAGACGGAACATCAGTCATCCAGAATCACGCCATTCCTCGGAAAGCAAGCGGGTCCGAAAGAGCGCCAACACAGGCACCACGTAACTGTCCTTTTTCCCCGCCGGTCAGAAATCGCCGGCGGCGTTTCCCACTTGACTCACCAACCCCGCTGCTCTTGCTCCCGCCATGCCCTGCCGTGACGGGACGGCGAGCACGGCGCAACAAAAATAGTTCCATCCGCAAAGCGCGCGCTCTTCGCGTCCGCGCGCCGCGCGAGCGCGCGTGTGCGGCGCTGCTCGCCATTGGACAGCGCGGGAGGCTCGCGCCGTGACGTCACCGACGCGCGAGAGCGGAAGGTTTCGCGCGGCGGCCGCGGCGACGCGAGTCGCGAGTTGGTGCGTGTGGTGGCAACGGCGCGGCGGTACCAGGGCTCTGCTCCTCTCGTCTCTTCCCAGATCGGACGTTTCGGCTCGCCCCCCCGCCCTCCCGCTGTACCGTCCCGCACGAACGACGCTGTCCAGGCCCGCTGCTGCTGCCTCGGACTTGCTTCTCTGCACGTTTTGTTTTCGCGTCTGTTGGTGCAACTGGAGTTTCTTAGCAGTCTGCTATTTATTCCATTAGCGACGAAAAAGGAATTCGCAAACTGAAAGTGAGTCGAGAAATATAACCTACTCCTCCGTGGTCGGGAACGCTTCAAAACACCCAAGTGCTTAGTTAGGATATCGCACTTGCCTTTTTTGTTTCCTTTGCTGGTTTGCTGACTTTCTTCGCGTTCGACCCTCGTAGCAACGATGCGACGCGTGGGAAAGTGTATGTGCTTCGGCTCGGCGGCGGCCTTCCTGCTCCTTGGGATCTTACTCGGAGACTCATCTGTGCAAGGTAGGTGGCCACATTGCTTTCGTTTGAACGTTTTCATGTGGTTACGACGCCACTATATCGTTAAACATAGTAATAGGGTTCAATTTCGAATTTTATGTTCTTATTAAAGATTACTTTGCTTACGAAGGTGTAGCATGTCGCATCTTTTCAGAGGAGAGGAGCAACGATTCCTCGAATGCGTTTTGATTAGAAAGAATGTCGAATTGTTCTGTACTACTGGTTTAATGGCTGTAATTTAAGAAATTTTTGTGGTATAGGGAGACGATGGCATGTATTTTAGCATTGGAAGGGAACTTTTCCGTCGTTGTCGACGCCATTGCTTTGCCGCTGCATTGAACCACCCTGTATGATAACTGAAGCTTTTTGACGCCAAAGGTGTTAGATCTCTCTGCGTCGGCGAAACCTAGAACTAAACTGTTAGCCAGTGATCCAAGTACCTTTAAGCCACTTCTAAAAGTCTGTTCGACTACGCTAGGTCTCTCCAAAGCAACTGAGAATCGGCTCTACCCGAGGAAAGGATGCTCTCAGCATTCCCGCCACGCGCCTCAGTTTGCGGTGAAGAGTGCTTGACGTGCACTCTTGGAAAAAGAGGCGCCGAACAAACGGGCGGCTTCGGCGCCTCGCGAAGGGCCCAGCGCTATGAAAAGAACGCAAGGAAAAGAAAAAAACGAAACAGAAAACCTCCCGTTAAGTTTCGAGCGCATCTTCGCTCTGCGCTGCTCAGCGCTCTTCAATTCGATTTCGGAGGCGAAGTCCTCCTTGGCCTTTTCCGATCCGTTGGGCAAACTGCGTTGAGCGTATCCAATCTTCGGACGCCGTCGGCTTTTCTCTCCGCCGCGTTTCCTCGCATAGCAGGCGGCTGTGGCGCGCTGTATCTTGCGCGCCGCCCCCTCCCAAAGCCCCGCTGGCGGGCGTTGGCACTCGCATGTTTGCTCAGCCGCATCCTCGCGCTGGGCGCGAGCGTTGTGCAGAACTGCGGCCGCGGCGCCCCCGCTTGTTCGCAACGAAGTGTGACAGGGGGGGAAAGCTTGGGAGATCGCGAAGTGTGGCCGCTGCGGAGTCGGATATTTGTGCGTATAGTCGGTGCGCTCTGGGAAAAGCCGTGGCTCGCGGCCGAATGCGTAATGAAATGGAGGCGATGGAGCAGAAATGGGAATACAATTATCCCATCGCTGACTATCTCTGTCGGGCACGGGGATGAAATGAGACGCAGACTTGAGGCTGGGGTTTCTTCGTAATTAATGACTGTCGCATCGATAAGATACGAGCTGCGTGAGTAATGGCTCTCGGCGTTTAAATTACTTGGCCAGAGCGCGAAAGATGGCGGCGGGAGGAATTCGCGCAGGCGTTTGGAGTCGAGCGTCACTCTGTGGTTGGTGGCGGAATTGATGAAGCAACCGCTTCGCATGGACTTTGGTAGTGATGGAAAGACTGAGAAGGCAATGGGAGATAGTTGGACTGCAGGCCAGTCAGCTGTGGGCTGGCCTTTGAATATTACATAGAGTTGCAAGCAAATTAACGTGTCTTGCAGCGCAGCAGCTGTTACGTATGCAGTATAGTAATAAAATGTCCAACAGTTGAGCGCACTTATCGCTGAGAGAATTCAGATTATTTAAGGGCCGCTTCTCGTTTTACACGGAAAGGGAAGTTCTTGGGGGACAGAAATGATATATCTGCGAAACATAGTCTGCAAACATAAAGATGGCTTGAAAGCTGGGATGCCTGGGGCAGTTGTAGTGTGAAAAAAAAAAAAAAACCCATATAGTCTAAACGCACTGAAATATCAAAGGAACAGCAGCACTCGGCGAGCAACGTTAATCTAATGCTTTTTCGATATTACGCATTTCTTAAGTTCCTATGCCGGTAAAACTGAAACAGCCATGGCAACCTATGCTCCGCACAACTGCGGTAGCAACTTCTGACCCGCAAGCAACCGAAAAAAAAAAAATAGGCATGTAGCACTCTCAGGAGTGCTGCTTGAATGATTGAGCGCCCGAATCGGAGCATGTTTTACGCATGTCAGGACTGTTTTCCTTCAGGAAATACTCATTATGTTTCAGACAATGAAAATAGGCTTTGTTAACGAGTCTATAAGTACACGTTAAAAGAAAAATAACAAACTGAAGATGATAAAATTGAGCAAACAACGAGGAGCTATGTTGAGGTAAGATCAGTCAGGTGTCGGCAGTGCCTTCTGTTTTGCGGATGTGTTGTAGCTTTTCAGAAGACCGCTTTGTGCGCAGTAGAAATAGAACGGGCGTCGCCCGACTTTTCTTCCTTCTCCCACCTAGAAAATTCCACTGCATGATGAATCCGAGTTTCCACAGCTTAGCCGCCAGTTGCGCAAAGTCAGCATGGTTGATGGATTGCAAGGGACCGCGTCTGGACGTGGCGTATACACTATAACATGTTGTCTTTCGTTACGTTGCGACAGGTACATAGTCGGCGTGGAAGAAGCTTTCTTCAGAGCGGCGAGCAAAACAATGCGTTAGGATTTCACGTCGCAATAGGCAGACAGCTCAGAAGGCCAGCGGGTAGCGGAGAAGGGGCAAGCAAAGAAACGAAAAACGAAAAGCGCCGAGAAGGGAACAACGCCAGCAAGAACAAAATAGGAAATGTAGACTCATCACCCTGAGGAGGACTCCTAGTGTTTATCTGAGAAAGTAAAAACACGTTGCAGGGTGTTTGGCTTCCAGATTCAGCAGGAGCTGTGCAGTCGAAAATTCCCGCCTGGGTTTGTAAACTGCTCAAAAAATATTGCGAAGCCAAGTGCAACCTTGGGGCATTTTTCTATATTCTTTCTAGGTTTTTTTTTTTTTTTTAAGGAAAGTTTCGCAATTCAGCTATGTCTGACGCACCTCTAGAAAAAGACGCATGACTCGCACGGGTCTGCCCTCCTGGCGGAACATCAAAGCAGCACACGCATTGCACTCTGCCGCCTCGTTTTTTCACAGTGACGGGATACGAATGTCGGCGCTGATGTTCGCTGAGTGTTCAACGTTACCGCAGCTGCACAACCGGCGTGTTTGGTGATATGAGCGCGGCAGACTGCCGGAATGAGCACTCAACACACCTGTGTATGACGCGTAGGCGTATACCGACAAAATGATGTCAGAAGGTGAGAGGTTGGTGGCGAAATGTAGTGTTTTTTTGCACAGGCCGAACTGGCAGTAAAATAGGGCAGTTCGCATCGCTGCAGTCAGTTTCAGGTTTCAATGTCGCGTTCGAAATGGAGTCAGACGTTCTATCAGCAACAAATGAAACACAAACTGTGAAGATATTAGGAGGGGGGAAGTTCAATACATGCGCAGGTTACTTTGACTTCGAGGGCGCGAATACTGTCATTTAAAAGCTTTAATCGACCTCTGTTGCTATGTTTCCTCTCCAGAAGCCAATAGGTCTCTGTTTTTGTGCTCTCTTGTGCTCTCTTTGTGCTCTTGTTTTCGCGATTCATTTTTTTCTGATGGTACATTATACTTAGCTGCCGGAAAGCATGTTCGCTCCTGCGACAATATTCTGCACTGAAAGCTTGTCTCCGCTAGTGTCCTTGCTTAGAAAGTAATGATGTAATAATAGTAAAATGGCTATTTAATGCTCGTTTTGATATCATTTAGGCTTCTCTGCGTATGCTTGAAATAGTAAAGCATCAGCAAGATTTTTTTGTCCTTCGTTCTTTATTCCTGAATTCTGTCTCTGCACTGTTTCCTTCAATGCACGTAGTTTACTGGTGGAGAACATCACAGGCTGCAGTTATTAGCCGCTTGCCGTGCAGTAGCAAAAACCATTTATTGCTTGAAAACAACGTAGCAACATTTTACGTGCTCGCGGCAGGCGTTTAAACGAAAAGGAAGACAGACCTAGCACTGATAGTGGTGACGCAATTCTCTGGCGTGACAAAGCCGGCCGTAAGGTCGTGAAGACCTTTCCTCCGAACCAGCGTCCTTCTGCACGTAGCAAACTGAGAGACGGCTCGGGGGTGTAATTGGAGCGGACTCCCGGCGGCGTTTTTATTGCTTTTATCTATTTTTTGCCCGACATTTTCTCCCTCACAGCTTAGCGGCACGAAGGCGAAAAACACCGCACTGTTTATTCGCGTCGCCGTGACGCAAAACTCTCGAAATGTGTGCCGGTGCCTCCCACGCCCACGGTGGACGAAACGCTGCCGCGCTGAGGCACCCGAAGACGACGACGACAGCCGAGTGCCCGCAGGGTGAGCGGCGTGCGTTGCGCCCGCCGTAAACTTGGGACTGTCGCGTCTCGCAGACCTAGGGGAGGGCGGCAGCCAGGGTAAACAGTGGGCGATCTCCCCGAAAAGCGCGATACGGTGCCTGCTCGCTCGAGAGCCGAGGGAGCGCGCGAGCGTCGTCTCCGGTCGGCTAGCATCCCGGCGGGCCGGAATAAGAGTGGCCAGGCTGCCGCCGCCTAGAAGAGCCTAGCTCTGCGGTTTTATCGTCGTGACGTGAGCGCTAGCCGGGGGCATGCGTTCCAAGTGCTTCCCCTTCCCCATGTCGCCTTTCTCTTTCCTTCCGAACTGTTGTCTTCTCATCGCCTGGACAAGACGCCTCGACTGCCGCCGTGTCCCCTTGTTCTCTCCTCTCACTTGTCTCTTGCAGCAGGGGAGCAGTTTTTGGGTGGACGCCGTCGTTTTCGGAGCACGTATACACGTACACGCGTGGCCCCCCTGGCTCCTGGTCGTCTCCGCGCTGCTTATCTGTCTGCTGGCGCTTGGCGAAACTCGCGCCCCTGCCATCCGTTGCTCGGTCTCTGTGTCATCCACTCGGAACGTGCCTAGTTTTGCTCTTTCCCTTTCGCTTTTATGTGTCAGAGTGGGGTACGACTGTTGCGTGGATTAGATGCCGCATCCGAGAGGCCTCGCTGGCGCTGTGTAGTGCGCCTTCGTCTTTGAACAGACAGGAGCTCTGGGAGTCTATTGACTCACTTTTTTGTGTGTTTTATTTACGACCTGCTTCGTAGACATCTATAAGAGGTGTGTCTTCAGGCAGGCTTACATCTTGCAGGCAGAAAGAAATAGTAATTCATACTGGTGTGGCACCACAGGAACAGGGACAGAGTGACAACAACACAAGTGCTCACTTGTGTTGTTGTCACTCTGTCTCTGTCCCTGTCCCTGTGGTGCCACACCAGTATGAATTCGTACCAACTCGCCCAATTTTCAACCCTTTAGAAATAGTAACTACGGCATGTAATTAGCTTCTCTTCAGGTTTCCAAGCTATTATAAATCACTGGAATCGTGCTGCTGTTGCAGGAACCCAATGCGCTTAGCCGTGAAATAAAGCTCTAACACTCAGCCTCTGTAGTAACATTCAGTCTGCTCCGACGCAATTAGGTAGACTCCTTCGTTCGTGCTATTCCTTTTCGCGGGTTTCGCGTACGCATGTGCATCAGGACTCATCGTGTGGAACAACATTACAATGTGGTATAGGGGTGCAAGTATACATGTAAAGGCAGGGGAAAGAATTTAGTATTTCATTTTGACTTTGTATGATAAAATCACAGCTGCCGGCCTCGCTGCATCACGTGGGAGCCCCATACTGGGTTCTGTCAACGACATCGCGACGGTCAGTGACACACTGCGGCGCTCGCTGTCAAGGACGAAGGTACTCCCATGGCTTGGCCCACTCGCCTTGGGGGCCTACCGTGGGCCGACTACTACCGCCGGTGAAAGAGGCCAACAGACACCCATCGCCTCCTCCTCCTCCTTGGTTTTCTGCTCTCTCTCTTGCCTTTCTTTTTATTGTGTTTCCTTCGTGCCCCAACCTCTTCTTTACGAGCAGGGGCGCCCAACTGATAGGAGGTGCGGCCGAGGCGTGTTTACGAAACACCTTCCCCCCCCCCCCCCCCCCCCTCCCTTCCTTTGGGCAGAGGAGGCCCTTTTAACCTCTCCCGCTTTCGTTTCTTGCTGGGCGCAGGCCTTGATATCGGCAAAGACCCGACATTTCCGGCGTTGTTTCTGGGGCCGTTTACGAACGTGCTTACCCTATAGCCTAGGCTGCGGCGCCGCCGTTGAAGTCATAGCCCTGCGGGATTACGGCCCGGGACGCGGTGTTTCCGTCTGCCTTACTACAAGACGCTGTGATGTTGTCGTCGTAATGGACACTATAGTCGCCATACCTTTTTATGTGGCAAAGCTGGTCATGCGCAGAGCAGGCTGCGTTAGGGCGAAGTTCAAACTCTTGGACGATGTGTGTAAGCAGTGGATGTACATGTATGAAGTATTTGCGCTGTACTACTTTTCACGGCCGCAAAGAGCGACTAACCAGCGGATCAGATTTCGAATGCTGGAGCTATTAAAGAGCAGGGGGCTTTTGAACAGGGCGTGAGCAGGATAAAACACCCTCTTCCCGCGGATTTAGTGATGCGTACTTGAATAGACATACTCACCTCGTGTGCCTTTGTTTATGCAGATCGAAACCTCTCTTTTTCACTGTGCATGGAAGGCTCGGCAATTGACCTTTCTGTGCAGCTGAGCTTCTGAGAAACTCTTCTCTTTTTGTTCAGAAGTTGAAGAAAAGATGATAAAACCGTGCGCGTCGTCTCCCTGTAGTTGTGTACTACTGGCTTCCGTCGCCAGCCCTGACCGATCTCCAACGCCACTCAGTGAAATAGGATGCTGTAAGCTTCACCTAACCTTGCTGCTGCCGTTTTCGTCTGTAACACATGCCCTTCGTCAGACTCGGACACTACTCCACGTTCTGGCACGTGAACCTTTGCTTATCTTTTCCGCTATCGTACATCTCGTCACGCGTTCCTAACGAGCCTATGCCTGCATAAACTCGAACGGTTGCGCATTATCTCGCGCTTCAGCAGTCAGTCAGGCTTCTTGACTCGACAGGTATCAGTGACTTCCGGGGACGTCACACTATCTATGCCTACCAATGGTTTCGTCTTGCTCGCTCGTGATACCTGCTCACAAGGCGCCGTGCAAAGCTTCGGCGTGCTGGGAGAAATCCCACGGCAACGGCCTCTGAACGTTTTGTCAGGAGTGGGCTATCTGCGAAGCGCAGGTCGTCAGAACAGGCTTTCCCGGGTCAGTGCTGCGGAGCTAAGGTCGGCTCGGTCGCCCGAGGCATTCAAAAGCTGATAAGAGCGTATTGCCTGTTTAGTTGTTTTTGTCCTTAGCCTTGGTGCTCCTAATTGAGCTTTCGCAACTCGAAGGCGCATGCACGGCTAAAGGTTATTGTATTCTTGTATTTTATTGCTACACTTTAGCGAGAACAACTGCAGCCAAAAGACACTAAAAGAGCAGCATGCATGGTCTATGAAGCATACGCTGCACTCCGAGATACAACTTTGTGCAGAAGCATGCGTCCGGTAACACCCGTCTGCCAAATGGTCGCAGAACTTTGGCACAAACTCTTGTCTTTATTTAATACTTAATGCATCGCTAGGGCGGAGCAATTGCCAGCAGAATAACGCTAATCCCGCCTGCAGATAACAACATCCTTAACCTCCTAACGTAAATTGGACATTTTTGTTCGCGCAGAAAGCGCCTTATTAATTTATTTTTATTGAGCTGAAAGGCGGAATTCATCACACGTTTTATGTAGACTATAAGCCGAACAGTGCAAGAGTGACGTAATGCCAGTATATTTTTTATTCCTTTGCCTGGACACTGATTTCTTTTATCGCCCTCTGCAGAAAACATTTACTTATTCAATTGTACGCACCTTGACCTCCAGGCAAGAATCTTAGGGAAGAGCATCAGAACGAACAGCGCTATTATAGCCATCATATGATAGATAGTTGAAAGGATGAACAGTGCACGCCACTATTTCACAGAGACAGATTTATTATGCCAAGTCTGTTCTGATTTCATAACGGAACCTCGGACCGCGTCGCACAGGGCAACCACGAAGGAAGAGAGCTTTTTGCCACAAATATGCATACGTAAGGCGTTTTGTTTACTTCTAGTTGCAACAAGTGCTTAAAACTGCTCCAGAAAAGCAACAATAGTTGTGCAAGGAACGCCGAACACAGAAAGACAAAGTGCAGAGTGATAGATGTTGTTTCGAGCTGTATTGTCGTAGCTGAGTAAACTGGTCAGAATCGGTTGGTCATTCACTCCGGAGATGCGTGTGTATAGCGGCCGATGCAAGGTGTGTTATTTTTTCCTTTGCTCATAGTTTAGTGGCCCAAAGAATTGAGCATTTTGGAAACGCAACAACCTTGAAACACAGCTCTCGGCTCTTTTCCAGATCTTTTCAAATCCCTCCTACACCCTCCGAGCATCAATTGCGTTAGCATGCGACAGGCCCAGAATCAAGAGTGTTCAAGAACGCATTCAGGGACTCTGTCCCAAGTGCTGTCGCTGCACTTCCAGGACACTCAGAAATGCCTAGACATAAAGGTGAACGCGGATTACAAAAAAAAACAACAGCATCGAAGAAAGGTGCTTCAAGCCCCTTTTACATATAGTAAACGATTTACTACAGCGACAAACGTAGCTTTTGAGCGTTTAACCTGGCACACTCGAATTGTCTATCGCTTTTTAGTTTCGGGGAGATGTAATCACTCTTTGTCGAGATTTTGCGTCAGGAGTGACTTCCAGCGCCTGTAGTTGTTGCGCGTTGCACTTTAAAGAATGGCTAAACCTTATCATGGCGTCAGCGGAGAGCAGATTGAACACGTTTCAACGTGCCTGTGCAACAGTTTTGAGACTTGAGGAGGGCCCGCTAAACCACTCTCAATCCGCTGCTCGGAACGGGCATCACCCATCGCTCAGAGTGTATCTACTCCAGCGAGCACTCAATCACTCCCGTCCTCTCATATCACAACCTGCACCATTCATCCCGGTGTATGTTTGGGTAGGAAACGTCGTTCAGCTGACGCTTAGCAGGGCTTCTACAAACAGCGGACGGTTTTCTGTTTTATTTTGTTTATATTTTTCTTACCGAACGTATTAAAAGCCTGGGCTCCCGCCGGCCATAAAATGCGCGGAGCGCCTCTCTTACTGGGACATGGTAACTTCGAGACGTCAGTTTTGTTTGCTTTTCCTAACGCCTTCCCGAACCTGAAGTTAATTTATATTCGCTCGTAAGGGAGAGAAAACTTCGACAACAGAGTGGTCCATTGTGCCCCGATTAAAGCCTTATGTCTCAACGCACGTCGTAGTATATTTAAAGCGCCAATTAAAAGGCCGAATCTGTGCGCCTGTTAATTAGCATGTTAATTAAGCAAGCGGAAGTAAAAGAAGAGCGCTCTAAACATAACCTAGAGCTCAGAAAAAGTTATTGTGGAAAACATTTTGGTACGGCGCCTTCTGTTACTTTTCGATATCATGTAATAGCCAGGATTTCGGAACAACCGATGATTACGCACTCTGGAACGCGCTGTCACTTTGGACGTGGAACCACGAGCGTCCATGGCTGGGAATCGAACCCGCAACCTCCTGCTCAGCTCTTTTCTTTTCTAGCAACCAAGATATTGACAACGATTTCATTCAAGCTTTAGTGGCGCCTTTTATTACCGAAGAGCGACAACGAACTTACCTTGCGGCGTACATTATAAACGCTACACCTTTAAAAACATATAAACGGCCCGTTTACGCAAGTTATTTGAGCCTGCAACGGAGACGGCGTGAATAAGGTGAGTGATGACTCACGGCGTGAATGAACATCGCATTTCTTTAACGCTGAACCCCATATTCCCTGATAGAGCGACTCAGCTCCACTTCCGCTCTATACGTCCGCTCGCCGGCGAACATCCGTACCCCACGCACACAAACCGACGCACAACAAGTGAAACAGCCTTCCTCCCTACATCATCGCACTCTGTCTGAGCAAGCTGGTGGACTCAAGCCATTCTCATACTTTACTTCTTCGAACAACTTTGGCCCAAACAAATGCGTGTTCAGCTCAAGTACTTGGAACCACTCGTGTATTCGTCTCCCTTCCCTCTCCCCTTTCTTCGCTCTAACATTTTTTCCCCCCTTTCAGTCCGCCCCGTAATACATCGTGCGCCCGATCAGACTGCTGCCGTCGGGCACCTCCGCTCAAGTCGCGCCACCACCGCCGCCGTGTTGGCTGTTCGGAATTGATTGGCCCCACGAGCGCCGAGCCCGACTTCTCGACGGCGCGCCCGTTTTTCGGAACATGGCGCCGACACGGCACCGGAGACGAAGGAAGGGGGGCTGTAAGCTAGTCGACGCAACGGACGGAGGCCGACCGAGCGCCGTTTTTCAATCTAGCCGATTCGTTTGTTGTGAGCGAACGAGAGAGGCGGAATGCTGAGTCACAAGGCGGAGTTTTTTTCTGGGGTACGAAACCGCGTACCCTTCCTCTACTGGCGGTTCAGTCGTGTTTCGCCCCTCGCCTGCCATTTTTGCAGTTTTCTAACCTGCGCATTCGGTGGCTTTTTTTTAGGAGAGTAGGCCAAGGAATGTTTTATAGTGGCGATGCCTTACACGCTGATTGCTCCATCCTTCTCCTCGAGATGCAAAATATAAAAGGAAATGGATGTTCCTCGGAAGTGGTTATTCTGCCTCAGAGTATATTTCGCGATCTGGAGAGGACCTTCACCCTCATGGATTACTTGCAGGCGTGAAAAACAAAAGAACGAGCGTTGTGGAGTGCCATCATCAAGTAGTTGGCCAACTGCAGAGCAAATGTCTGTCCCACTGTCTTCTAATTATCCCCCTCTCACTTTGGCGGCTGGCAACAGTATTACAGCAAATTTTATCTCATCTTCCAACTTGATTCTTTGCAGCTCCAGGATACGTTTTCCTTCGCTTGGAGTCCACTCTTCTAGCTTATCACATCCTTAGGTTTCTATAATCCCTTCTCCCGTTCTGTCTGTTGAGGTCACGCGTGTTGTTTTCTGCTCCATAGCTCCCTCTGCTGTTTCTAATCTAATTACAAGCTATAAGCTATAGTGTACTATAATGTACTTCAAACGGAAGCTGCAGGCGTCAGTAGACACATATTTGCCGCTTCGTACAAGACCGGCAGTTTTGGCTTTTCCTCTAATATCCAAGGCTTGGCGAACATATGCCTGGCGCTATGACGATGGCGGTATGAAGGCCATCTTCTGGTCTTTGAAGCTTCAGCCATTTCTGAAAAATAAGAATAAAAAACATCTACGCGGCATCGAGTCCAGTATATTCACTTCTTCAAGAATGCGCGCCTACAATTTTAACCACGCTTCTACGGCGCGCATCAGTCGTGAATCAAACACTGAAGAATGTTGGCAACGTACGCGTCACAGGAAGAAGTTTTGGTGGTGGAAAGTGTCTGTATGGAAAGCGCAGATCACGAATAACGTAATTGTTCCTAATTGCCGTGCGCAGTGTTCTCTCGAATCAACTTAACAGGCGCTCTCTCATGTCCTTGGCTAGGTTACGAAAGGCAGGCAGCAAGGGGAATAACTCGTTTTCACGTCCTTGGCAGCTCGAGAATTCAAACGCTATTCATGTTGTCTTTATTTTAATTTTTATTTTTATCGGTGCGAAGAGGATGAATGCCGGCGGTCTTTTACTTCCGATTGTTTCACCTGTAGCAAGTTGGTTACTCACTCTCTTCAGAATAATGTGACTAATATTTCCCGGGTCTGTACATGACGTCCCTTTAATGTTGAAATGGGCGTTATACCCCATCTTTTCTTTTTTATTTTTGCTTACATATCAGCTGTGAGCGAAGTATGAGACGCGACGTAATTGTTCCTGGAGAAAATAGAGGCGCAAGCCCATTCCCTGTGTGTAGTATAAGTCATTTTGAAATAGCTGCAAATGTTGAAAACGATGTCAATAGTTTCCTTCGGTGGACGCGGCACAGGTTGATTTGTTAAGTGCGCATATCGTAAGCTACCTTAAAATGTCACAAACGCGCATAGCATTTTTTTTTTTTTACAACTACGCAGACAGCGACGCTTGGTCTATAGTGCAGGCAATGGCGATCCCGCTGTTGATTTCTGTACACACCCGAAACTTTCCCTATCCGCAGCTTATGCCACGACCGGAAGTCAGCAGCTTCTATCTGTTGTTTAGCACAGCACAGGGCTGCAACAACTTTGGCCGATTAGGCAGAGATGTGTTTGATGCTTCCGTGTTTTGAAAGCGGCTTTCCTCAAGTGGCGCAGTGACAGACATTCTTCCGTTTCGGTGACGGGGCGGCGTCCGCACAAGCTTGTGTTTGCGAAAGATGCGCCCGTTATCTGCTTCCCTCTTTGTGGTCATCGCCTCAAGTCCAGGAGCAGTTGCTTGCATGCGGGTGTTCTTCACAGGCCGTTGACCTTGCGTGGCTGGTACAATGGGAGGCCTTTGTGACTGCAGATCACGTTTTCCGCTCCAAAGTCCTTTGTACGCGCCGAACCGCCATAGCGGCGACAAGGAGATTTACCGTAGCGTACAAGCGTGAATAAACTCTGACTCTGAGGATTCGAATAAACCGTTGTGAATTTATTCAAAAGTAAACAATGCAACAAAGACGGAGAGAGGACCACATATAGCGATGGGCGCGTTAACGCTTCGTCAGAGAACTTATAGAGCCCCATTTGTCTCGACAGTCATTACGCAGCTCGGCTTCGGCTTGAAATCGTTGTAAAACGTGCTCGGAGAAATCAGCACTCAACTAGACTTTATCATTTGAGGGAAACTGCGCAGGTGGAACTGAATGGCCGCGTGGACGATCGAGAGCATGATAGCATATTTAAAGGCTTGAATAGAGAACATCATAATAATAACATTATAAGCATTCATAGTGTATTCCGCTGTCCTAGTTCTTCTTAGGGAGTGTATATTATAAGCAAAGGGCGTGTCTCTTTTCTGTCACATCATCTGTTGATAAAAACAAGAAAAAATCGCTCCCATGTACAAGAAAGAAGATTCATATCTAGGGCGGAGGGCTCGTATGTCACGGTTGGTGTAGTCGATACCAAAGAAAAATCAAAGAGGACCTAAATATGGCTAAGAAGCAATTTTTAAAATCTTTTCTGAGTTGTATTCCTTTCACCACAAATTCGACGTAGGAGTAAAATATAAATTTGGTTTTATGGATTGAACTAAGCGTTCCCTTTCATATTGCGCGCACCTGTACACCTTTCATTATTGGTGGCCATCCTTTATGCCCCTGCCTTTAAAAAAGGTACAAAGCTTCCGTCTTCGCCTATTTTTAAATTGCCTCGGTAGGATTGATTGTTTATATTGCAGCCCCGGGGCCCAGACGATCATGGGCACGTGGCGGCCTTCGGGAAGAGACTCAGGGAGAGGGTGGACATGCGCAGGGGAGAGAACACGGAAAAAGGGATACGAGGAGAGGCAAGGACGATGGGGAGAGATATATACGTACACGGCACACTACAAATCGACTCGCGATGTTTGCTGCGACCGTGTAGTACGGGGCCAAGGACTTTTTTTACCCCCCGGACACGCCAACCGCGGCGGCGGCCCCGCCTGGAGCCAAAGCAAAAAGCGTCCACCGCAGACCGAGAGACCCAGCCAGCCGCGTCGCGCGCCCGTCGCTGTGGAGACCGCGTGCTCGCGGGCCGCGCTTCCGCGACACAATAAGCGGCCCGCTTTCCCTCTCTCCCTCTCTGTGTAGTGTATGCAGAATAGTCGGCGCTCCGGGGCCCGCCGCTTGTCCCGGGACCGGCCGGCGGCCTCGCCCAGTGCGCCGGCGACCGGAGCGATCGATGCCTGGTGGCGCCGCTCTGGCGACCCCGGCGCTGTCCTCGGTACGACCGCGCCTCTTCGTCTGGGCCCAGCGCCTACTTGCCGCCAAACCCGGGGCCCGAGCCCCTTCTCTGGGGCGGCCGCTTCTTTACACCCCGCTGGCCCATAGGGAGAGGAGGGATGCGCCTTCGCGTCGTTGAGGCCTCGACGCCGGACGCGTGTAGGGATATAGGGATCCCGTTTAGGAAGTAAAGCGGGCTGAAGAAGCAGTGTAGGAGCAGCGGCGGCAGCTCGGCGAAGGGAAGCATCCCAACAAAAGACGAGGAAGGCTCTTTTTTTGTTTACTGCCGAATGCGCGTTTGTCGTTGTTGTGAGAAGCGGAAATGGAGGCAAAATAAAGACGAGGCTTTTGGAGGCGCGTTATGGGGACGCTAATGGATGGAGCCTTGGTGCTCCAGTTTTACATTTCTGGTGTTGAATTCTGGGCGCTTAGGGCGTTTCCTGCTTCCGTTCGTCTCGGTTGACGGTCGATTCGGTGAAGGCCAAGGAAGTGTACGGGAAGAACTCCTTCGGTGCAGAAATATAAGACGCACTTTCAACAAAAACACTCACTTTAGGGAGAGCACTTGCCACGCGATGACCTTAAATCACATGTTAAAAACAAAAATATGTGGCTGTTTAAAAAAAAGATAAAGAAAAATGGTGAAGCATAAGGTATCGCAAGTGCGCATATCAAAAGTGTGTGTGTATTTCAGCAGTCGCAGTTCTGGAAAGACAGCTCTGCATAAGTCATCTCTAAATATCGACAAAGGTCGATTCCTTCTTGAACCATTAAAATTACGTAACTTGAGGTCTTTTCACATTTTTCCGCCACGCAGTGTTGGTCGCTAACAATATGCCCCCCCCCCCCCCCCTCCCCCTCCCCACGCCCTAACCTCCACACGAAAACCCTAAGACAACGTGCACACAATGCTGAAACTGTAATCAGTTAATGTTCCGCCCTTCGTTACTGCGACGATACGCCATACCAACTGCGCCGCTACCTAAACCACTTTTTTATTCTCCTTTGCGAAACCATCGGCGTCTTCATGGACTGATCCCAACCGCTATCGAACACTCCTCGTCCTACTAAACTTGAAAGGTCGACGTTGGTGTAGACGTCCACCCTGGCAACAACAACTCGTACACCCTGCTTCCGGCGGCTCGCAAGTACGTGCACACGATGTACGGCTTGTCGCGCCGCTTGCGTAAACGCTATTTGAGCATCGCGCAGGAATGGAAAGAAAAGGGTGCAGAGGCAGGAAAAGGACAAAGGTCTTTAATGAGACAATAAGCGAAGTTTCGGCCTGCGCTTGTCGCCAATAGCTGGCGCCACTGGGTCCCCATGCCGCTTGCGTCACAGCCGAAGGAGAAAAAGACGGATCGAGGAAGGCTGCTTTTCTGGAGCGCACTGCTAAAGTGATGGGCGGTGGCACAAGAAGAAGCACTGCGCCGGGAACGGAGAAGACGACGACGGCGTGACTCAGTTTTATTTCTTTTGTTTTCATTGCGGCTTCTGTTGTCGTTGCTGCTCTCTCAGCCCATCACCCTCTCGGCTTTTCTTGTGTCTCTTAGTCGGTTTGCCGCAGCGAGTGCCACGATGCCGCCGCTGACGTTTAACCTTAACCCAAATTGGACCGTCCTGCGGAAGTAAATGCGCCCGCGCCGCTGCCCGATGCCACAGCCGCTGGAGACAGGCTTGCACGCTCCTTTATCCGCGCATCGGACATGACTTCTGCGCTGCCCTTTGGCGGGACGACAGTTTTGGCGTCGTCAGGACAGTGCTTTTTTTTCTTTTTGTTCTCCTCATTCTTCCCATTTCAAATCAAAGAGAAGGCTGGGCCGTTTAGTGTGTCGGGTAGACAGCGCAAGCGGAGAAGACGCATCGCCTATGGCGGCCGGCCTTTCGCAAAAAGTCACCTTGGTTGTCGTAATGTTCTCAGTTTGCGTCATCGCTGAGCGTGTTTTTTTTTTTGCCACGTTTTATTTTTCGTTCTTGTAAAATGAAACCGGTAGTTCGAAATATCGGCAACCGTTTGAGTAGCACAGGTCACAAGTTTTACCCAAGGTACTTGCATATTCCTCCCTTAATGCGTGGTCGACCTCTGCAGAGATTGTAGGATATGTTGCAGCGTGCGCAAGTGGCCTCTGTTTAACACTTAATACATAACCGAGCGCGTGCTACTCCTCTCTGTGTTTTGCATGAGCCTAACAAGGTCTTTGCTGCTGTATTTAATTATATGGTTCCTCCATCAGTCCATAACTTCGGTATAAATATGACTGTTTTATTCTGAGGTTGCACTTAATCATCAGTCTTTTCATTCCGTATTCGAAAACTACTCTTTCAGAGTTCTAGAACGTTGACATGCGATGCATCAATAGCCGGAGCAACATACTACGCAAGGTTGCTCACCAATAGGCTCACATAGTGCCTTAAATTTCTTATTTTCTCAGGCCTAGTGTCACTAAACATCAACACGCCTCCCTGCCGTTTAGTGGCCTAAACTGCGTAACTGAAAGCTAAACTATGAAGTCATTCACAGCTCCCTCCTTGTTCTTGTCTTTCCCATTAAGCGGTGCGTCACCAGGCTCGCAGTTACTCTCTACGTCATACTCTCAAACCACCGACTAGTGTCTAGGTCGACGGGCATCAGCGGTTGCCCTTTCCGGCCGAAAACTTCTGCCAACGACCGCGCCTCTCTAAACGCCCTCTAGCCGTGTCGCGCGTTCTCCACATGACGGACCTAACCGGACGTGAGTGAGACGTCCCCTAATTTGCGGCGCCTCAGGCAACCGGGATGGGTCGGGTCGTGCGCCTCATCCATTCCGCGACCCGCTCGGCCGCCCAGTCGCGTCAAGCGTCGCCCTCCGACAGCGCTCTTGACGCGGCGGCGAGCAGCCGGAGCGAGCACGCAAGGATCGCATCATTCGGAGGAGCCGCTAGAGAAGAGGCAACCGACGCCTTCAATATGGCGACGTCGCCTCGCTGCAAGGTCTTTCGTTCCTACGTCAAAGCCGCCACCGCAGGAGGTCATCGAGAATACGCGGTCTACGCGCGCAATGAGAACAGCAAAGAAGGGGAGTGTGTGTGGGGGGGGGGGGGGGGGGGGGGGGGAAGGGAGCTCGGATAGAGGGGCTCGGGGTTTACACTGACAGCCGACCGCTCTGCGGGGTTCCCCCCTTACCCCGAGCCCCGCTGGTCTATTTATAGCGCACGCATACCCCCGACTCTGTCAGGGCGGGCTCCGGCTGCGCGAGCATGAAAACTCCGGGGTCCGAGAGACGTTGTTGAGGCGCGTGGATTCCACGGCTTATTCCGCCAGCGTAAGGCCGCCTCCGCTTAGAGCTCCAGCGCGGATGATATGTGGTTTGGACAGTTTCATTGAGGAGTCCAGGGATAGTGAAGGGTAACCTCTGGAGGATAAGGCAGCTTGGTGGTATGGCCATATGAGCAGTGTTGTAATTACGGTATTGTGAGACAACGACTGCGCTTGCGCACAAGTTGCGTCAGAGGTAATGGGAGCAGCGTCTTGAAGTCGAGTGCCCTGGCGCGCGTTCTTGGTAGGTATGAGACATACTGTGCCTGCCTAAGAGCATTTCAATGCCGCATTTGCACGCAGTGGTACTGTGTCCTCAAATTTCCCATACCCAAGGCAGACGGAGCAGCTGGATTGCAGAACCCAAGCAGTGCGCGCTACTGGCTATACCTCGAACTTAGTGTCGGTATGCACTTACGTCTAAATGCAGCCTCTGTAGAAAATAACTGGCTAATAAGACATTAAGATACAAAAAAGTAGGAACGCGCTGCCAGAACTGAGCCCTGTAAGTAAGGGCTGACAATAAATTTTCTTGTGCGCCCTCAAAAGCAGCAAAGGCTGGTCAGAAGTTCCTCGTTTTTTTTTTTCTTCTCTTTATTCAATTCATGACCTCTCTAAGAATCTGCTGTTTTCTTTTTCTTTCTCGGAATGAATTTCGCCCTAAGTGATGAAAGCTACTGGCTGGCATATGCTCGAAGCTGTCGGCTACAGTGGTTAACCTAAGTATATGTTGTGTAGTGATATTTTGTTTATTTGTCCTGTGTTTTAAGATATGGTGTATCGTGCTGAAGCAAATGTTAGAAACTTTTCCTAGCGTGTTTCAGCAGGCACCCAAAATACCTACGGGCTCTTATCGAGCCTGCTAGAGGCCTTCAGTATTTGAACAGGTTTTAGTAATGGCCGTCCACCACGTTTCTGGGGAAGTAAGACTGATTTGAATTGAAAACGCGTTTCTGGTCACGACCACAAGTTTCACTCGTGCGCACAAGTTGCAGGTGCAACATTCCCTGCCGCCTTTGCACTGATTACCTTGAAACGTGCAAACAGGAATCTTTAGAATTTTTGCATCTGCTGCCCAATACTTATTCTTACAGTTGTTCTCAAGGGAGGTCCCGTCCACAGTCTCTGACTTTGGGACCTCCTTCTGTATTCCAGTGTTTTTTATTCTTGTACCATAAACATGCAATAAACAAACCTTGAACCTTGAACCTTGAACACTGTGTCTGCTCTAAGAGCCGCGTGAAATAACGTTGCTCTGGAGAGTTTTTCGAAGTCTTAGTTTCTACGCTCTATTGGCACTCGTAGGCTTGGCTATCACTGCTTAAATGCCTTTTCTTCCCCTTGAAAAAGATGCGGCAGAAACTTGATACAAAAAGCACAAATAAAAAAATTAATTTTCCTCAGCTTACGCGCGACCGGTATTCGAAGGAAAAGCGACGGGCAAGTAGACAGTAATTCACTTGCGAGAAAATGTTCGCGATAAACATGACCGTTTATTTTAAACTCAATGTTCCGAAGGTAACCTTAAGGGGAGAAAACAAAATTAATGGTTACGTTACAGCATCAAACTCTAGCTATATAGCTAGCCAAACACGACCAACTTATCTTGTTTGAGCTTTGAACTGCTGTAACCATAAATAACGAAACTTATTTAAAATAAATAAAAAGAACAGCTCCACGTAACATGTGGATGGGACGTTATGAAAAAGAAAGAAAAAAAAGGCAGTGCTGTGTTTAACCAATAGGTTGGAAATTATACACTTTCTAGGTGTCAACCTCTAATTTTTTTTCTTCTTCAATGTTTTCTCTTCAACATCGTAGCTTGCAGAGCTTTCCATTGCGCTCCCCGTGAGTTTGCAGATATCTAAACAAATATTTATAGCCGAAAAAATAAAAATACGTTATACGACGGCTACTAGAATTAATTTCCTAGAGGTTGTTTGTCATTTCCGCATGGCACACTACAGATATTTGCTTTCATCGCTAAAATAAAATATCCTGAAAACTGCAACGAAGTCTAACCGCAATCAGAATCCCGTTCCTGCCTCCTCCATTGCCTGACCCTTACATTCCGCCTAGTTGCTTTGTTTGATGTCTACTCTGTACAAAACGTCATCTAAATCATCGCCCTGCAAATAACCAAGGGCCGTTTTCCATCCAATGTGTCATCATTTTCGAGCATCAGTGTCTTCTAACAGTAGCGCACGAAGACTGTTTCTTCTAACATTCTTTTTTCTACTTCGTAGTTATATGCAGCCGTGCATGCGGTGGACTAAAAAAAAAAACTTTTCCTTTGTCAGCCCTTGGGACAATAAAAGTCAGCGTCCGGAAAGATTTACGGTTATGGCGGCGTTTCGCCTCCGGAGCTCTAAAGTCTCCACCCGAGGGACGCCGCATAAGTGTCAAGTTGGCTGCACCGCGGGAGGCAAGCTCAGTAGGTCGACGCTACCATGCAGCATAGCTTGCGGACAGTTCTTTTCCTGGCGGAACAAAGTCCGTCACCAAAAAAGACCAAGCTCTAAAATTTGCGGAATAAACAAATGTGCGCGAGCAAATTAGTCTATCGTAGATGTTCTAACGGAAACTAGGCTGCGGATATTTTAAGAACCCTCCCCTCCCCATCCTCATCTTCTCCTCACCTCCACCGTGCAGGGCAAACTGTAGGAGCACCATGCTAGCCCCGAGCTGAGGTGTGCCCGTGTGGTAGGTTCCATCTGGGGCTACAGTTGCCACTAGAAATAGCTGGCCCGGAAAGAAGAAACGTCGGAACCGTTTAGTGCGTGGCTGCCCGCGAGCTTTAGGAACTTGCAGGGCTCACGATCTGGTGTTTAAAAAGCCGAGTAGCAACAAGTGTCTTTTCAATTTTATTTTTCCTTTACTGCAGTTATTGCCGTGTTCATTTATATTCGCTAAACTGACGATATAAGTACGAGTAAGGCTAGTAACCCGCAGCGCACTTTTCGGGCACTATGTAAGGCTCAGTCTGCAGAGCATGGTTTGGCAATCTACGTTTTTAAAGACGAGTTATACCGCTAACATCTATTCCTGTGCTTTTGTCGCCTCCGATGCGCCTCATTCGGAGCCGCTACACCTGTGGAATCCCCCACTACATCTCTGGTGAGGGTGATTACACTCAAATTACGTTACAAAACGTGCTAACGCTAGAGACATTTAGCAAAGCGGAGACGCACTAGAGCATACGAACTCAACCAGCAGAAACCCGGCTGGGTGATATAAATCTAAGCTTGCATAGTAGCGTGTAAAAGATTAGCACAAGTGACCGGTCATCGGAACGGTGGAATAGCAACATGCGCCGCTGCGGCAATAGCGAAAGTGCCAAGGCGTTCCCAGTCCTTGGACCTAGGGGTGGTTCAGCAGCCACCGCCTACAGAGAATCATCCTGATTTTTTGCGCTTTGCTCGCCACTCTGCTTCTACACTGTGCTATAGCACTCCGAAGGAGAGTTCTAGCACAGCGGAGACGTAATATAGCAGGGAATTCGTGGTCCCACCCCTTCCCTTGTGCATGAGTGCTCGGGTAATCTGGCATACGTCTACTCTAGTACGCTCTTGTAAGTCTACGTCTTGCTAAAACTCTCAAATGTCGATAAGTTTTGTAATGTAACATCGGTATTAATGCTCCTCCCGCCAGAGAGTGTTGAGCTCCTTGTTACCGAGGCTGTCCATCCAGATGTGGACGTCACCATCGTCGCTGCCTTCAGCGCGCCGCCGTTGTACGCATACTTGCGCTTAAATACGTCGGCGAAGCCAGGAAAGCCAGCGCTTCCGGCAGGCGCTCAGAGCGCGCAGAGGATGCCGGCGCGACTTCGAAGCCCAGCACAGTGCCGACCTCTTGTCTCCGTCCCTTGCCTCGTTCCTCCTTTCTCTCTCTCTCTCTCTTTCCCTCACAAGCACAGGCATCCTTCGTACTCTCCCTTTCTTTTCAAAACAACACGCGCTAGAGTAATGACAAGAGGGAGAGAGCAAGAAGAAGGACGGACGGATTCTCGGGAGGGTAAAGAAATCTGACGCCTGATAGGAATCTCCTGGAGTATGCAGCAAGACGGCAAAAGAAAAAAAAAATAAAATGATAGCGAGAGGAGTAAGAAGGGAGGGGTTTAGAGTAGAGGACGACGCTCTTTTGGCGGGCGACTCTGCGGCTAGGAGAGGGTAGTGGGTGAGAGAGAAAGAGAAAACTAAGCAGCGAAGAAAGGGTGTCCGCCGCGCTCATTCTCGTGCAGGTACAGAGCCCGTGGCAAAAGAGAGCGCTTTAGCTGAGCTTTCGCACGAAAACACAACCAGCGCCAGCCTCTCCGTCACTCCCTGGGTGACGGTGGTGCATTTCGGGCGTAGGTTGTACGCGTATATAACCGCCACAGATGACATCTCGCGCACCCTTCCTTCCTTCCTTCCTTTCTAAAAGCGGTGGCACCCTTAGGTGAAGGATGCCTGAAGTGGCGACGCGGCGCCAGTGGTTTCGGGGGGTTCTTTGAGGGAATCCGCGCGAAGTGCCATAAGTATCATCCCTCCCTTCTCATCGCCTCTTCCGTCGCCGACACAGGGCTGGGGTCGACGGCCACACGGAGAGCTGGGGCGTGGAGTGTTCCATGAACTGGGTTCACCGCGCGTTCGACCTCGAGATATGCGCGAGTAGTTCAAGTTCTATGTGTCTTCTCGATTCCGGAGGTGTTTAACCAGTCGGTCGGCGTTTTCTTGATTCAGTAACCTATTCCGCTCCAGTGATTTCCGCATGCGAATTAAGACGTCGCTGTTTAAGACTGCCGGCAGGTACATGAACTTCAGGAGTTCACTGCGTCGACGGCATTCATCACATTCACATAATGTATTCCCCCTGGAATGAAGTGCAGATGTCTGGATATAAACTGCATGCTGCGTGAGGGCCCCATGTTCTGCTGTAACAGTATATGACAGCGTATAGACTCCGCAGGCCACCGAGGAATTACAGCTTCGTTCCTCACGCAATGGCTTGAAAAATGTGTAGTTGAGGTTATGTTTTTATCTTGGACGAACTAAAGGAGACCAAACTCTAAATTTTTCTTTCACTGGCTACCGGTCTTGCAACCCGACGCAGCGATAAGGCTCGCCTCCATTAGCGCACCGATAAGGCGCCGTAATATGAAGCATGCGGTGCTTGCGCGCCTTGGGCGCGTCTTTTTAATAACACGTCCAGAACACGTCCAGGGCAGCGCCCTCGGGACCTGCAGGCCTCGCCGGTCTCAGAGGGTGGCAACCTTGCATGATATTAGTTCAGCAGGGCTTGTCGGGACTCGCGTGGCGTTAGCGCGTAAACAGTAAACAATGGCGTCACTAATTAACGTGTTTCGGCTCGTCCCGCTGCAACTTGGGACGTGTCTCGGCCTTTTTTTGTTCGTTTCTTCATTTATCCAACAGTACACCGGGTTGCGGATGATTTTGTTGCCTGAGTTTTTGAATGTATTTTTTCTACACCAAAGCGACGTCTTAGCAGGAACACGCTGATGCTACGCAGAGCTTTGTCGACGCCTTCCCAGAGCCGAGGAAAAACAACGTTACACAAAAAAGAAACACAAAAATGCGCTAGATACAATTTCTCTTGCATTTTGTGCTTTAGCCACGTTATTCCCGGCTTTGCCAGGCGTCAGCGGCTCAGTTGTGTCTAGTTATATTCCTTTTTCTTTTCCTGACAGAAAAACAAATTGTTTGGCGAGAAACTTTGCGTTACTTTCGCCCTCTATAACTTGCTACTACTCGTACAGCGTAGTTATGCCATGTATGAAGCTTTATTGCCGCAAGCACTTTTACGTGCGTTGCATTCTCGCTGGCCCACTTTCGGTGTTCAGAAATAAGTTGCGTTTATTATTCCCTTCTTTTAACCAAACAGCGGTTTAAAGCAAGCGTAACCAAAACAAAAGCACCGCGAGAGGTCATTCGCCACAGTTCACCGCTCAGCTCACCGGTCGACCACGTTCGTTGTTATTGTTGTTCCTTGGGGGTTCAATTTTCTTTTTTGTTTTCTTGCGCCTACCTGCAAAAGAACCTGTTTGTTTTGAGAGAAACCGCTGCCCAAGAACACAAACGTACTCCTCACGGGACTGGTTATCTTTTCTGAAGGCTGGCGCTAGCGCTGAGCACTTGAAAAAGAGTGGCTTTCCGTGGCAGCGAGAAATGATCATATTCGGCTTCCACTCGAAGTTTTTGCTACAGACTGGGAGTGCAAGATCTATGTGCTATGTGCAATGTTTGTTTCGACATGATGACGCGGTCGCTGCTGCAAGCATTGCAAGTCTTTGACCGAGGCACTGTATTTAACGACCATAGCGATTATATTGTAATAGATGATTATGAGGAAATATCCCGTGTACGTTGAAAGTTCGAAATTGTGGCGTTGAGAGGTAGCTTCTTCGAAATTTCGCGGTAGCAGCGTTAACATGGGTAACAGCTGCGCATATACTATTCATAACTTGTGTGGAGGTTTGTATGGTTCCCGCAAGATTTTCCAGTCATGGGTGATGATACTGATAGCCCTTCCATAGTCATGGAGTCACTGTACGTGTCTGAATGCACTACTTGAATGGTACAGAAACTAAAAACATCGCAATGCCTGAAAAGAACGCACGCGTCACTGCCAGCATTGTTATGGCTGTGTTCAGGTGCCGCTATGTGGAGATGCAGTACAGTTAGGCTATCTGAATGAACGAATGAAGAGATGCTGGCACAGTAGAACGGCAGCACTGTCTCTATCTCTCTTTCTCTCTCTCTCTCTCTCTCTCACAGACAGAACACACATATCTGAAGGGCCTAGAACACAACTGGGTTTTGCGCCACTCGTTCACCTGTTCCATCTATCGAGCCAGCGTTAGCGCGTTACACTTAGGCCTTGAGGCCCCCGTTTGCGCGGTGTGTCTGGCCGAGCTGGCGATGGCGATATAACATTTACAACGATCCGGCACGCCAAACGAGAACCGCATCGACGTAGCGGGCTGGGCCGGCGGCGATCCATATATCAGCAGTCTCGCCACAGCGAGCGTCATCAGTCGCAGCGCGGAAGTGCGCTGCTACCGCATAGCTCGCGCCACCACCACCAGCAGGTAAACAGGAGGGCGCGTGCGGCACCATAATACAGCCACGGAACTCCGCAGCGCCCGCTGCGCGCCCGTGGCACAGCTGTCTGTGTGGGTATGGGGGGGGGGGGAGGCTGTATGGGCGTCCCACTGTTTGTTGCATCGATCTGGAGCGCCAGTTGGTGAGGACCGGAGCCGTCGTTTCGCTAGCCTCGCTCGCGCAGAGTGGTTCCATTCTTGGCACATACAGGTCACTGGGCCATTGATTCGGCCTCGCTCTCGAGGGAGCAACTGTATACAGGACTTCCCACCCCGCGTGCAAGCCGCGCCTGTAAGCAGCGCTGGGCAGCTCGCGGGAAATCCATCGGACGCGTGCAAACCATGGCCCTGCACCGTACGTAGCCAGTGCGAGTGAACACTCACGCCTTGAAGTGAGCAGCTGGCGTGCGCGTGTGTATGTTGGTATGTTGTTCTGGCGGTGCCTTGGAGCTGATTTAGCGGACCAGTTTCGAGCGATACATGTCTGCTTGTATATATATATAAGCTCCTTCTCAGTGGCCTCCACGATTCTCGAGAAGGGCCCTCTTCGTGGGGTCGCTCCTGCAGCCGTATGCTGACATTTGCAGTGCGCTGTTGCTTGCAAGGCAAGGCTTTTTTAGAACAGAAGGAAAAAAAAAAGAGAGAGAAGAATGAGAGAGGAAGGACGCGCTATGGTTGCAGGCGAGTACAAGACATCGAGTTTTTGACGCGTGATCGTGTTGTTTCTCCTGTGCTCCATTTGTCACGGTGATTTAGGGACGGGTTGTATCGATGCCACAGTCACGGTTTTTTTCTGCGCCGACTGACCTCGTTTTAAACGTGCCATTTTCGGTCACGCTTTTTAACGTACATTTTTCTTTTCTCTGTCGCTGTGCTTAGCTCAGTAATAACAAAAGGAAATCATAAGAGAGGTCTTATTCTTAATCGAAGCACTTAGTCCAAACATCGACATGACTTCCTTCCATTTTAAATTCAGTAATATCAGCAATACTACACTGGATAGCTAAGCCACACGAATATGGGAAAAATAAAGCTCTACTTAATGTAGCTAACCCAAAGTCGCCAACTAAAAGCGCCTTCTGTAGTTCGAAATGCCTGCTTATTGCTCAGGGTCTGAAAGCGCTCACTTGCCCTGCTTCTGCTTATTACTTTATTTTCAATTATTTTTGCTCACCGCGAGCAACGCGTGAATTCTCGGCACGCTGTGTGGTGGGAACATGGCAGGAAGTGCTTATTGTTCCGCGCATTCTCTCGCCTTGCTAGTCATTTTGAGTTATGGACGCCGTTTAGAAAGCAATAGACGAGGCGTTTGTCGAATGGCGCCTTGCCCTTGTCCCGCCCACGGACTTCCTTTGCTGGCTTTGGTTCTTTGTACGTATTTTCATTCTTTTTCCTCTGTTCAGCCATCTTTCAAGGGAAGAAAGCCTCCTACTTTGCGTTGAATGCAGGTGTGCATCTGTGCCGAAGCGTTTATTTTGTCCAGAGGCCCAACGGGATATCTTATTTCCCGAACAATTCTTCAAGAAAGCGCAGCCCGCGCTCTATGCAATGCTGCGTGAAGAATATGCCCCCGGTGCGGCATCTATAGATGCCACTTCTTTCGAGGCTTTGATCGGTCTCCGAGTCCTCTTCTATAAACTGAGCTCTTCACAAATAGTGCCGGAACCGCTGTGCGCGAACGTGGGGCTAACGTGAGCTCGAGGGCAGCCTTGCGGTTTGCAGACAGAGAGAAATTGCTTCTTGAAGCTTTGGTACGTCATGGAACCGTGGCGGTCGTTTGATGGCATTGGATGTGATACTGAGACTGCACTTTCCATCAAAGGCAGGGATCTCCTTTCTTGCCGCGACCACACCGAGGGATATAACGCGATTCTTTGCACATGGTACTGTATCCCTTGGAGAACCCAAAACTCTTTCCAAGATAGTGTTGCTGTATGCTGCAAAGGAACGATCTTGAGAAGTATACTGGGCTCTGCTGGTGGCAGCTTGTGTGCCCTTCGCGACTCCGTTTGCAATAGTGCTCCGGGTTTATCTTGTTTAAAGCATCAGTCGCTACTTTTTCGGAGCTCCTTGCGTTTGCTCGCTTTGGGTTTTGCTACAAAGCTTTGGTCGTCATGTGCATACCGCTAACATAATGCATCCGGCGATGCTTGAACGAGCATGAAGCTTTCGCAGTGTTAGAGCCGATACTTAGAATGCGTACTAGAGACAGAGATCTAAACTTCGTGCGCAGGTACGAACGTTTTCGGTTATTACCACGGAACTTGCACTGTCAAATACGCACTAGAGGTCTTGAAAGAGTGTGACTAGATTGCAATCAAGGAATTCTTTATGATTAGTTGTTTTTACCCAGCCGGGTGAAATTACTTTGAAACCGTTATGGAAGAAAGCCTTCGGTTAGGTGAACTAGATCCTCTTATTTTTTTTTTTCAACCACACTTTTTGCAATTTATTCTCTTGTTTCTTTGCATTCCTTAGCAAGCACTGCATTTGTTAGTGAAACCGGCGAATGACCTTGCTCCTAGCACAGACGTGACAAGCTGTTGCTGCCAAACGCAGGGCAGAAAAAGAATTCATTAAGAACGGAATCTCCACCAAGTACGGCACATATTTTCAATTTTCGTGGGCACAATAAACAAGTGTGGATGGGCATGGCATACAACTGTGTTGTCATCTCTTAGTCATATTATGGTGGACACAAGTACGGGCTGATATTCCAACACTAATTTTGCACCGAAATGCCAAGGCCAGAAACGCGAACGTTTCCAGTCCGCTTTGGCGCGTTTAGCGCACGTAGAAGACGGCTGCATTCGTTCCTCCTGTACACGATAGAACCAAACTACAAGCGCTGCCAGATTACGTCTACACGTGTGAACGTCTACCGCATAAAGCGAACCCTTTCTTTCCACCTCCGTCCCGCGTCAGCCGTAGGCGCTAGGCGCACGCAGCGCTCGCGTGCTCGCGCGAGATATCGCGATGCTTCCTCGACGACCACGCGCTTACTCATTGCGAAACGCGGACTGCTCACAACTGGCGCGCGAAACTACGGCCGCACTTGATTCTATGGTATCTCGCCACGCCGTGTACCGCCCATCTCGAATCCGCCCCCGCGACATCGCGAAGCCTAGGCCATCATCTTTTCTTGGTACAGTTTTTCCTTTCCATTCCTGCGAACAATGCCGAAACCATTGTCCGAGGTTACTGAGGAGCCAGTACATAGGCCTCCAGATCACGCACCATGTCCGCTTCTACGTGCGCTCGGAAAAGGACAGAGGTTGGGCAACATCTTCTACAGCACACTGTATAGGTGCAACGGACAAGCTGGCAGGAAAAGAAAGCGGGGGGGGGGGGGGGGGGGGGGGAATTCGTGACGTCACACAAGCTGGCTTCACCCGTCCACCCGTCCGGCCGCTACGCGGCGCCACTGCGTCTCGTTTTCTTCGGCCTTGCCGGACGTATGGGAGCCATCACGGAGCAGCTCACGCATTTCTCGTTTGGGATGTACAACATGACGCGGCACTGTTTGATATGGCGATGAGATAAAAGGGCGCCCCCTCCCGTTTCTCTTCTGATGCCGCCGACAGGCAGCAGCAGGGGTGGCTGTTACGCCGGCGTGACTGCGGCCCTGACCGCAAATGTTCGGGGCCCGCGTGCGGGCGTCGTGCACCCGAAAGCGGCGCGGGTGCCGGCAGTTAGCTCAAGGTGGACGCCCGCCGATACTGTACCAGACATTTCTGGCATGAGCGCGGGAGGGTAGCAGTTGGGTGGTAGGCAACTTTTCGTTTTCTTCCTCTCCTTTCTTCTTTTTCTCTATCACTCCTTTTCTTTTTCATCAGAGTACGGTCTCGGCCGCCCAGGAAAGAGGCGTGACCCGATTTCACGAGGGTAACCGTCCTTCAAGGCATTTCTCTTGCGTGCCGACAGGGCGCCAAAGAGGTGCCGATAGGTGCCCGGATCTACAGGTCATACCTTTGAACATACCTTTAGCAAGGCTTCACCGGCTTCGCTTGGAAACATGGCTGTTCTCTGTGGCCACTTGGCGGAGGCTAGCATAAGGAGGCGCCAACTAGGAGCAGCAGATGGAAACTGTCGCTATTCGTCTTCCTTAACTTCAGAAGCGCTGAAATGTGTTGCTGATTGTAGCTTTTTATTTGTCTGTCGAAGTTTTATCTATAACTTTGTTGCTTTCTATGGCTGATTCTGTTGCAACACCGCGTCACTGCGCCGGATATCGTCCACCACGGAGGTAGTAGACAGAGTTGCACACCTGTCTTTGCTGCCTACAGGCAACGTGACAGTAAGCTTAGCTCCTAATTTTGGCCCCATGAGACCGCCGAATTTGATACATGGGGCCTGGGGGAATTTCGCAATTGGATGATCAAAGAGCTCTGGGGATATGCGCCTGACTTGCATGGGGAAGATCTGCTTCGTAGGCTCTGGATTGTTAGCTTTGATTCGAGACTGTGCTTCATGGAACTCGTGGTTTTAGAAGAAAAAGACGTAAATTTGCAGTAGTGTTCATTCACCTCCTGCAACAAAAGAATTGGGCTGCAAAAAGGGCCTTCAGTTCTTGGAAGTGCGATGACGTGGGAAAGCCTGTCACGATTCTCTCAACACTTGGCTGTCAGGGCTAATCTGAAGGCAGCCACGGAGCTTTTTGGTTGAGTTAAACTCGTGCGAACATAACTTGACCAAGTCAAACTGGGGAAATTTCATTGACGGAGGGGCTTCGCTCCAGTTGTGAAAAGGCTGTTAAGGGTAACTGCAGTGAGAACTGCCCAGAACTGCTTTCCATGGCCGTACACGGTTGGTTTGTGGTTGTATGTCGTTCCCTTTTTATTTTCGTTTTAAATTTTTTTTTGCTTTATAGCGTAAGCTGATGAGTCGAAGCACTTCGCTCGATCTTAACGGCTATCGTAGTTTTCGAGCAGATTTTCGCAGGCAATTTCGTGCTGCGAACGGTTCGATAACTGGTCTCGATTGTCTGGAACCAGTTACCACTGGGTTCTGACCCAAACTAGGTCGTTGCTAGGAACCTCGCTCCCCGACAACGCCATCTGTTGGTGGCAACGCCGGCACTCACGGCTGTCAATCGGAAACTGTGTCGGGCCAGAGATGCACAGATGCAATAGCCGCTGTCTCTGTTCTCTGCGTGTCCACGACTCGATCCGTATCCTATTTCCCTTTGATCTTTCCTGTGTATTTTGATCTGGTCCCTTTCATACTTGTCCATGCCGTCGTTACGATGGCGTGTCATTGTTGCACAAGCATACTTATTACTAAACATGCCGATGCTTTGCCAGTTCACGCTCCTGCATGTTTCTAAGTATGGCAGCTTGAATACGTATCCGTTTTCAGGACGCCTGGCTGCCTTTTTCAGTGAAACGCATTCAAAGAGAGCAATCGTGGGTACACACATTAATACCTGAGGGTTCAGTTAGAGCAAGAAAGGACACAGATAAAAAAAGAAGCCCTGCCCTCTTATGCGGGAAAAAGTGTGATCGATCTCATCGGGCCTGCACCACTGCGTGCCACTTGAAATTCCGCACTGACTAGGCGCAAGGGGATCGATGATAGCTGTACAGATAACATTCTCAGCATCGATTCCCTTACTCACTTTGAAATATTCTCAGTGTCCAGCATGTGGACGCGGAGGTTTTGGGTTACGGCACATTACACCAAAGGCTGCGGCAGCGCGAATAATGCATCAGCATTAAAAGCTTCATCGGAAAAAAAATGTAGCGCCGGTCATAAAATTCTCCCACTGGTTGCAGAGAACGGACATCGCCAGACCGGAAGTGACGTCACTTCCGGTAGAGCATCAACAGCTTCGAATGCTATCGCATTTCCAACGGCCAAAGTAATTATTAGGTGTTCCTGTAGATTTTTTTTTTATATCAGAGAGAGTACTTGATACAGCCGTCACTGCAAAGAAAAAAAAAGAAATGCAGAAAGTATCTGGCGGAAATTCATCACCGTCTTCTGGCGGAACATGCTGCCATTAAACACTTTACTAAATCCCTAGAGAAAGTCCGTTCCGCCCTCCGTGTCTCTGACCGGTGCTCGAGAGGAAGGTGAGATTATTCCCTGATAAGCGATCACGTGGGCAATTAGAGTGCACTCAACAGGAGCGGAACTACTCGCCTTGGGCCTTCGCGGGCCGCCACTCCGGGGTAATTGTTGCCTGAAACACCTTTCTGCTCCTGAAGCCGTCGCTGCCTTGGAGGCGGTGCTACCAGCACCACAGCACACACACAAACTACGGCGGCTGAAAGCGAAGGTGCGGCGTAGCCAACCCAGCATGCTGCTACAATGGCCGTCTATTTCGTGCCGCATCTATACATCACGAGAAGTATAGAGGCCGCGAACGCTTATCGCCTGGCAATTACCCGAGGCCCAGCACGGAAGAAACGCTCACTTGCGCGGCCGCGATGGAGGCTTGATCCGCTGGCGCGGACACGTGCACTCCATTCCTTTGGTCCGCTCCGATCCGCTTTCGCGTCAGCGACCCGCATTTGGGGCTGCGCCAACGCCACCTCGGGCAGTGCACGCAAGCGCGCCACGCGTCTACGCCTGCGCGCTTGATTCGACGCCTTGCGTCAGCTATCCGCGCCTGTTTTGTCTTTGTTTTGACCGTAATAACTTACCCTCACCCCGCCCATGTTGATGTTGTGTTCCCCGGACGCATGGTCGTGCCGCTAATTTGCGTTGTTTGATATCTGGTTTCATTTGGCTAATTTGCTTGTGCATGGCGCGCAAGTTGCCGACAGGAATTCGCCCTCAAGCGGCCGCAGCTCTGCTAAGTTACTCTTGCGCATGGGACTCAGCGGGGCGAAGAGTTCGGCCTTGATTTTGAGGGCGGCGTCTGTGATCGCTCTTGGTGGTCGGAGATCCGGTCACGCAACAGATTACGCATAGGGAGAGCGCGTGTTCAAACCAGGCCACGTTGGATGCTGGAAGCTTACATTTCGAAGAGCTTTGCCTGTTTCGGAGGCTTCAGTAACGGAAATCCTTTCTTGCTGAACTCATGTACAGGCATGTGCGATCCCGGCTATGGGGAACGCGAAACTGCGGAAGTGAAATTCAGGAACGTCCATCGTTGGCGTTAACTCGTAGTCTTGGGCCCTACCTTACTGCACTGATACACATGCTGCTTTAGAATGAAACCCACTACCTTGAAATACATGAGGCATACTGCATCGTACTTATTTCTTCTCGTTGTCTAGTAGAAGCAACCTGGCAGGACTAACTCCTGTAATGAGAGGAGTTTCGAAAGGGCTCTTTCAGAAACGTGCTGCCTTCGTTTAGATGGAGCGAGGCATCTATTCAGGCCCTATTGACCTCGAAAGACATCGAACAAAACAAATGTACAGGCTGTCGAGGTATTTACCGCTTCGATTGCACATCGTTGCAGGCACGTCATCTCGTCTTCCAGGAAGTCGGAGAACACGCGGGCGTGTGACCGATCTGCATGCAAACTATGCGGAGACACCTTGGCAGCGGATGATTGATACCGAGCCTCCGCAACGTTCGGGATATGAATCCAGGACAGCGCATCATCATGCAAACACGGCATTTCTTCGCCGAAACAAATAAACCAAAACAAAAAGAAACGGCTCTCCCTCCGGGAAAAACAAAAATGAAACGAAACTCAGACTAATGCGTCCCCCATATCTAAAAAGGAAGAAGTACCTACAACCCGGGACAGCGTTTTCACGACGTGTGAGGTTTATTTGTCGAAAAACTGGGCGTTTTCCGAGCGTGGGAAAAACGCAGGTGAGAACGGCGAATTCTTTCAAGTGGAGCGTAGCGACCACTCCGGCATGACGGCGGCTGCAAATGAGGAACCGAGCGGAACGACTTTGAAATCACGTGTCTGCGGGGCTGCAGGCGCTCTACGTCTAACGCTCTGCTTATGGCCGAGCAGTTTGCAGGAAACAAACAACTGTGCTTCGAAGGTTCACAGTGTATGCAGTGCCGACTAAAAGAAAATAATTAAAGTAACAAGTGCACCACGTACACGCACCCTCGTGCACGTTTATGTTTACGCGTGTGTCTCAGCATACGTTCTTCAGAGTTTTTACAAGCCGGGAACATCCGTTTCAAGTTACGCCGATACTGCTTAGCGATCTTCCTGGTCGCACGCCCTGTGTGTGTGCTGTAAACGGAAGGCACGACTGCCGAGGATCAGGTGCCTAGCCTGTTCTCCCTCTTACGCGGTGTTTGTTTGCACGCTTTAGCGTTTGTGTTCATTTTTTTTTTTTGTCCGAACACCCGGAAGTTTGTCGCGGAGGTCAGTGCGGTGTAATAAGCAAGCACGAAACACATCTCTCCGTGGTGTTTGAAAATAATACACGCCCGGCTAACCTACTGGTTTACCCCTTTTATCTTCCCGTATACACGTCTGTACAAACACTGAGTTTCAAAGCAAATAAGGATAGTCTAGGTTACTTCGTTTGTGGATGTTTTCTTTTGTGACCGTCTTCTAAAACAAAATCAAACAAAGCAACACAGAGCATGGGATCCACGTGATTTGTAGACGTGTAGTATAGTGAGACTCGCAGAGCCCGTCGTATTACAGGAGAGCCCCGGGATTATTGTAACGGATGTCAAGGGATGAACCACGTGTCGGTGAAAGCTGTTGTTGAAGCGTATCGGACTGCGGTTGCTGCTTCGTTGTGTTTCGGATTTCCGCTTCGATGCTTAGCGGGCTTTCCGCATGAGCGCTCGCAACGGTGCTCGAGCGGGTAAAATGCCGCTCTTCCAAATCGCGCGCCGTGACGTTCGTGCAAACTACAGGGACACGATGTTTGGAGGTGGCAGTTACGTTATAAGGAGCCAGCGCGAAATCATAGGCCTCGCGGCACCGCCAACCATGCCATAATGCACGTGTCTGTTTGTTTTTGTACCTTAGCTTATACGGTAGAGGATACTAAACACTGCCATAGTTGCTTATTTCTGAGCACTGTACCGTTGGGTGCCTTTGACGCTAAAGCAGAACGGTCGGATGAATAAAATCAGCGCTCCATGGCAACATACGCAAGTACCGAAAAAGTCTTTCTGCTTTAAGTTAGGATCGCGAAGTAGCCACTGAACGAAGAAATAAGCGTACGTGCTTGACGCTTTCACTGTTACCTCAACCGCAGCAAAGCAGGAAATAATTGTTGCAGTCCTTTGGCACAGTGATGCAGCGAAAACCTACGATTTCCAAGCTCCTAGTAACCACTTTGACATTTTAAGTGTATGCATATATACTGATGTGACCCCCTCAAGACACCCTGTCCTTCACGGCTAGTAGCCATCACTGTTCAGGACACAATGTACTACGCCTCAACGTGTGCTGTGCGAGCTTATGCGAGCTAACGAAATGACATCCCGCAAGTTCCCGTTCAAAAGATAATTTATAGAGTTTGGGCAACACTGTTTCTTCTACAGGCATTAACCCTTAGCCTCTTCGCCTGTGCTAACTAGACCTAACTAGCCTGGAGCTAACTAGCTAACTAGACCTGGGGCCGGCGAGTGATGAAAGAGAGCGAAGGCGGCAAATCGCGCCATCCAGTGCGCGATTCTGCTGTTTTCGCTCCGAAGCAGCCCTTTGGACCGTGAGGCAAGCGCTACCGGAAGGGGGGAATTCAAATTACGATCAACATGGGTTCTTTAACATGTACGGGCTTCGCACAGCACCCGTGCGTTTCTAAAAAGCAGCCCTCCAATGAAATGCAGCCACAGAGGTCGGAACCGAACCTGCGAAGCCAGTGCTCAGTGACCGAACGCCTCCCGACACGTCGGAGCACCAAGGGCAACCCCAAGGAACGAAACACTGACGTGACCCGCAACCGCTCATGCCCTTAACTGCAAAGTCCGTTTCGGCCCCATCCGTCCCGTGCCGCTCGCCTTGGTGGTGGTTCTCGTAGGCGGGCGCCCAGCGGCCCGCACAGCACGCCCGGCTGCTTGGCGGCCCAGTCACACTGTCGCCGCGTCCTCGTGACTGACGGGGCACAAGGCTGGGTCCTTGTCTCCTCCGGGCCGCGGCGCGAAACGCTAGACGCCGTCTCTTGCTCGCAGTCTGTGTCGCCTCCTCCTCATCTCTTCTTTTTTTCTGTTTGTGTCGTTTTGCGCCCTCCCTGCTTTTCGCGCGGGACGAACAGCGCGGCTGCCAGACGCCACTCAGCGCGACTGGAGTAAAAGAAAACCCTGTAGTTTCTTGGCAATGTCGTTCGTATCCTCGTGCAATGCGACGGCGGCTAGAACCAGAGGCTACGCGTGTTTGGTTTGGCTTGAAGTGAACTCTGCGCGAGAAGCAGCCTTATTTCTGACTGGATTGCCTAAGTTGTATGACTTACATCCCTTTTTTCACCGGCTACAAATCGCTGCACAACTCCACTACTACAACGGGAAGTTAGGAAACTGAATCTGCGGGGAGCGATAAATAAAAGCCGCTGCGCGTTGGGCGCGCATAAAGTTTAAATGGCAATGGCGCGCCGACGTAGGCAGAGTGTGGTGTGTGTGGCGTGTACAGTGTTGCTCAGCACCCTGTGTGCTGGACTTCCGATTTAATATTACTACACCGTAGTTGCACAGCGTTCCTAAACATCCAATTCACCTGCGAAAAGCGACAACTCTGCGCAACAAAAGTGCTTAACGAGCCTAAAAAGTCCCCGGGCGAGCGCTCTAAAATTGGCCGTTTCACCCATTTGGCAGGGCACGAACGACCCCCCGGCAAATAAATAGCGAGCACACGCGACAAACGTGCTCGCCGGCGCTTCGCGACGAGCCCCGGTAATCTAATGAGCGCCAGTCCGTGTGCACCTCCGACTGCAGCCGGGCCACGAATTATGTATATACCGAATGTGTCTGGGGCGTTTTCTGGCTCGTATTATTATTATTTTTTCTTTTTAACTCGGGCCCTCCCCTCCCTCACTACCGTGCGTGCGGTGGTATGACGGCGCTTATGGCGTGCTCAGTGCGACCACACCCGCGTCCCACGAACACGGGCGTGTCTTGCGCCGACAGCAGCGCGGTCGGTGCATGGAACGGAAACATGGCGTCATTTCCGGCAGGCGCTCACTGCCCCACCACCGACGACGACGACCCACCGCGGTAGGGAAGAGAAATAAAAGTGACTGAATCGGAATGCTCTTCCTTGTGGCTTTTCCATGCCGCCGAAAGCCTTTGACGGCGAGGGGAGACCCTAGAGTGTCCTCGACGATTTCTTACCCTGCAGCAAGACTGCTGGCCTCGGTTCCATGCTTTGCTAAAAAGGTTGTAACGAGAAAGAAAGCAACGCATTCGAACGTGTCGAATGTAATTTATTGAGACGACTGACGCTATTCCGATTCACGAATCATTTGGTACGAGCGTGACTGCCTTGCGCATTGAGCCGTGCGTATTGTACTGCTACTTGTATGGCTGCAGCGTAAGGGCTACTAAGATGTGCAATTTCATTACGTTCAGCGCCTCCTGTACTCACAAGGCTGCACTAGCTCACCTTTCGCAGTAAAGCGCCATTATACTCATTAGTGCACCCTGCCTCGAGCTGCATCATCAGTGAGTTGACAAAAAAAAATAATGCACAACCACGAGCAGACAAGGTTTGTCTCGTTTTTCTCTGCTTATCTCACATGCGTGCACATACAATGAGGCGCGTTTTCTGGCTCGGAATCGCCCCTGACCTCCTCGAACTATAGAGGCATTCACCCCTTTGAAAGCCTCCAGATAGGCCCACCATATCAATCTACGAAACCCCCCCCCCCTCCCCCTCCCTCTACCAAAAGCCTGGATTCTCTATCCTTTGACACAACTGCTTACACGATCGTATTCCATTATTTCCTCGGCATACACAACCTGACGCAGTGGACACATACACGCGTTAAGGGCGTAACCTATACACAGGGCTGGACGAGAGACGCATTTCCGACTCGCCTCTGCGTATATCCATCGCGTCACGCTGTGCATACACCCAGTTTTCTCGTAGCTGCTTGGTCGTCTCCGGTTCTTGCCATCTCCTCCGGGTCTTTGATCTTTTCTTCCTTGCGGCGCCACCCCTGAAGAGGGGCTGGCTCGCCGGCACTACACTGAAGAAGCAAAAAAATATATAAAAAAAAACTCCGAAGTAAAAGCAAGGAGACTCTTAGCAACGCTCCGGCGAATCTGCAGCGAATCAATCGGACGATGATCGAACCGCAGCGCGGCTGCAATACAGCCACGCATGTATGCTGTATATGCGGGCGTACGATCGGCCCGGCGATGGCGCAACCACTTCACGCGGTATTAAAGCGCGGCGCCGGCGGAAAAATTGCTGCGCGTATGTGCCGTACGATTCGCTACGCGAGCATCGCAATACCCCCCTCCCAGCTGTTTGGTGGGCCTCCCGCGATCAGACAAGACCCATGATCGCCGCCGCCGCTCGCTGCTTCCTGGCCGCCGTTGTTGCTCGCTGCTCCGTCGAGAGGCAGTGACCCTTGCACGCGCCGCGCACAAGGTGAGGCCGGAGCATCGCGCTTGGCCGGACGCTTGCCTGGGGTGGCTCGCCAAAGTCCATGGCTCGAAAGGAAGTAGAAGTACGCACACAAACATACTAACGGAGAGCGAGCACGGAGGAATAAGCATGCGAGGAGGTCTTTTGTGTCCCACTTTGACCTTTGGATGCCGCAGCTGACTCGCGCGGCCACCCCTTTTGTGAGTGTCCGCTTACAGAGCAGCGCGGACTCGGAAGGACGTGGGCGCGCCCGGGGTCTCGCCTCTCCTCTTGTCCGGGCATCGAGAGGAACGAAGAGGGAGAGGGGCTTCTCGGGTGTGCGAGAGAGAGGGCCAGCACCTTTTTCGTGGGGTTGGTGTGCGTGCGTGTGCTTGAGCCGCTTATAGTGACGCTTCCTCCATATTCTTCCACGAAAGGCGTGCCCTGAGAAACAACGAAGCGGAGATCGTTCTCGTCTCGTTGCGTGCTCCGTTTCTTTGGCGACGGAATTCGTTAGAGATTCGTGTAGCCAGCACGCTGAGAAGAGAAGAATGGAAAGAGAAACGTAAAAGCAATGTCTGCAGCACGCGATCAGCGCTGGAAGAAACCTTATGCGGTCGTTTAAGGAAACGCAGGTTTTTTTATTGATGATTATTCTGGACACTCTCAGAAGGGGGAGCGGAGGTGAGATGCGAATTAATGCGCCTGTATTCTGAGGTAGAAACTGCGTTGAATAGCTCTATGGCACTTGGCAATAAGATAATGTGATAGTCTTTGTCTCTGGGGATTTCTCTTTGAAGAACACAGAGACGCTGGTAAGATTGTTGAAGTCACCGATCGAGCACTGCATGGCTTCAGTTCTAGCTTTGGTAAGCGTTCTTTGCTTTCAGTTCTTTGCTTTGGTCCCTTTTGCCAGCTTCTCAATAAATCAACCAATCTGTTTCAGTGGCGACAAAAAAAAACAGTGGATTATACGCTGCGTGACGGGCCTCACACCACTACAAGTCAGCAGCAGGCACAAGTAAAAAAAAAAACGGTGGACAAATGCCTACAAATATAAATGCGCTTACGAAAAGCAATGTTTACAGAAAACAGAAGTATTTCATATAATCGCCATCAATAAGTACCGCAAAAAAAAATTAAGAACTATAACAGAGAGTGCACAGTACAAGTTATCATGCGCATATTTCACATTACCGTATAGCTTAGAGTGCTGTACACATTTCTTGAGGATGGCAGACATAGACATAGTATTTAGTGATCATGTAATGAGGTATTCAGAAACCTCAGTGCAAATAGCTTAACGCAGAAAACCCGTAGTTTGTTCTACACTTATGCAACACAAAATAATCTAGTTTTCTGATGCCGTATGATGAGAGGCGACATGCACCTGAGTGAAAGAATTTGTGAAAGAAATTAATATTTTTTGTTATTTTTATAGAAACGTGCAAATCTCTAGTCAAATGATTTCCTAGTGCTCAGATGTCCTAAGGACGAAAAGCTTTTCCAAAAACTTCAACAAGGCGGCCACAAATGACGGAAACGGACTCTCAAGAGCCCCACCTGTTCTTCACAAAAACAGAAGACAATTCGATCTGCAGCGAAGCAATAACGTTGCACCGGTTGAACTGTGACACTGTCCCCGGTTTCCATTAAACGGAGTGACTATATATATACACAAGCTGGAGCAGCTGCATCATAATTTGTCTCTCCGCATCCGTTCTTCCATTCTTCCTTCCCTTCCCCTTTCGCCGCACCTCTTGCGGACCGGGGCAGATGTTGGGCACGCACACGCACACACAAACACTTGGCGAGGCGGTGGTGGCCACTGGCTCTGCATACTAAGGCTCAACGGGCACCGTTTGTTGCCCTCAGCCCGCGACCACCACCACCTCTGGTGGCCCTAAAACGGCCGAAGGCCGCGCCTGGGAAGACGCTTAACCGCCGGGCACGTCCACGCGCCCTGCTCGCTCACACCGCGGGACGCAGTCGACGCTGCCCCTGCGTTGAAGGATAGGCGCCGCCGCCGCACCAACACCGCTCTGTTTCTTTCTTTTGTGACTTTCTCTCTTTCAGTGTTTATTTCCCTGCCCGGCTAGCGTGCACTTTCGTTTCTTCCGGCCTACGCAAACGCGCCAAAGGCGCCCGACGCTCGCTTGCTCGTCGAGCAACGCGGAAGAAGGGGCTTCCAGTGCCGTTATCCTCTTCTTTATATATGTTATTACAAGTTTTTATTTCTTACGGCAAGGGGAGGCCTGTGTACGAGCTGTTGTACTTCGTGGGCGTGGGCAACAGTTTAGTCCATAGATTTTCTGTTGTGCCTTTAATTTTTTTTTATTTTGCTACAATCGTTCGGAAACCGCGGAGCAAGGTGTGTTTGACAAACCACACACTCTTAACACAAATACGCCTATATGGGAGTAGAAAGGTATAAGCTGTCCTCTAGCGCACTCTTTTATAGCAGACGCAACTATGCCCTTTTACTCATTTTTGTTTAGAGTGCAGACGTGCGTGAAGGTCCGGCTGTTTTTGTTTTTCTTTCCTAGTAAATAGCTCGTCTAACACCAAAAACGAGGAACAGACAGGGCGTGAATGTGAATCGAATTCGGTTACAGCGTGTACGCATTGTGTTGCCCGCTGCACAGCGTTGTATAAGGCCACCTTTTTAGGCAGGAGAAAAAACTGGGGTTGTTGGTAAGTATTCGACATAACAAAACAGCCCGAAAGACCACGCCACAAGTAAACATGAAACGACGCGATAGTCTTCCGTTTCGTCTCTTATTGTGTTGTAGGTACCTGCTGTACTTACCCTCCTGTAGGAACTTGGTCTGACGCGTATACGTCGGGCATGGCACTTACGACGATTTCCACGGTCTGCCGTTCATATGAGACCACCTTTCCATCTTGGACGAAGGCAGTGATCTTAAGCTATTCCTGCAGTCGAACTGTGAATTGATTAGGCGTAAGGGGCAAATTGGTGTCGACGACAGGGAGAGATCCGTTGCGCCCTCTGCAGCAAGTTCTCCGTATGTCCAGCCGCATCTTTCACGGTGCCGTGCTTTTAAATGTCGCAGGCTTCTGCCCTTCGAGTCTTGTGCCTAGACAACCTGCTTCTGTGAGTTCGTCATCGCTGCGACGACGCTTTACAAGCTCACACTTTTTGTTTCTTTCCGGCACCTGCACTTTCTGCTGTTCAGTGAAGCTTGCCGTCATGTCAGGAACTAATATATAATACCCAGCACAGCAGTGGAACGAGTTAGGCCTTTTCCTTCTCGCTCCGCCATCCTATACGCTGCATGGCATGTGTGCAAGGCAGCGTAAATTGTGGCTGACACTTCCCACATTTTCTGGCTGATCAGGATCGCTCCTGCTCTTCGCGCGAGTATAAGCCTGGATCAACAAACCTTTGCGGCCTTCCCTCACTCACTCTTCCCCTGCAGTGACGTTCGGTCGGTTGCGACGATGTATAATGTATGAAACACGCGGAACCCCACCTCGACCTCACGTGTGCTGCGTATTTACCCTTGATTTTTCATTTGCGAAATATCTGCGTTTGTTTACCGCACTAACATCGCGGGAGGAACTGAGAATGCTAGGCTTATAGACGCAACCGAAGACGCCTATGCGACGCATCTCCATGCAGAAAAAAAAAAAAAAAGAAGTAAGGAAGTGCGCTGAATTTTCATGATCTTCAGGCGTGAGTGAAGCTTGTCACTCGGTCTTAGCTCTCCTTTGGAGAGTAAGACAGGGAATCGCGGGCAGGCTGGCAAACGCTTGTGAACAGGTCTGTAAGCCCACCAAGCAAGGCACTCGTTTTTTTTTTGTTTCTTTGCTTGCGCTCTCGTTTTGGGGACCTGCCCAAACCGAGACGCACCGTCGCGCTGGGGCGTTGGAGCTCTCCACTACCACGGAAACCTAGCCCTGAACTTGCGACGGGACGAGGGACGGAATGTGTTGCAAGGTGAAGCCGCCAGGAGCGTGCAAGGCTGCTGCTCCTAGATTATGTCATAGCTCTTGTTTTCACTCTTGTCGCCTTTATCGTAACTTTTCTTTTTTTTTTTTGTTTTTCCAGCAGTGTCTCGCAAGTTTATGGCTACTGTTGAGAACTCTCAGGTCGTAAATATTCTCTTAATGGTTGCAACACGAAGGGTCTTGGCCCTTCCTCTTTACATTAGTTATCCGTCACACAAATCGGACTCTATCGATTTGACCTGCGGCGAGATTTCAAAACTTAAGTGCCGTTGTTGTCGTTGTTGTTGTTGTTGTTGCTGTCGCCGTCGTCAAGCGATAAGTTGCGCCTGACCCCGCGGAAAATTGGACAAGACACATGCGACGATTGGCAGATGCTCAAAAACGTTTTTCAAGTGTCACCTGCGAGCCCGCATTTCTATTCGTATCTTCTCTTCTTTGTAATTATCTCAAAATAAAAGCCCGTTTTGCGATGAACTTTGGGTAGAATTTGAGTGGATAAGCCGTTCTGTAAGTGTGAGATTAATTCTTTTGATTTTATGAATATAAGCATGCGTTTCTGTCATTGCTTTCCTGTGTTCAATGCACCACCTAGCTGCATTTTCCGCTCATGCCTGGGCGCTTTCGGATATCTTGGACGCTTTGTTTTCTATTCAAAATAACTCCCGAAAGATGTCCGGGCCCAAATTTTTGTATCCTGGCAGAAATAAAAATAAAAAGACACAACAACAAAGACACCCAAGCTATATTAATTAATTAAACTGATCGGTCCCCCTGCACCACAAGCAGTACATCTGACAGCAAAAATACGACTGCTCTCAGAAAATGGAAACAATACATCTGGCCCGTCGTACTGCACTTTTTTATCCTTGTCCGCTCTTTGCGCACAGTATGTCTGAATCAAACACTGAAAGAGTATGCGCACAAAAGTATTTTTACCGCAAATATGCGCCTCGGAGGAGGGATTTCCGCGATGCAGTAAAGCGAGGTGCGTCCCAACGCTTACATCGCTTACACCCATGCCTTTTAGAGTTTTAGCAGTGTTTCTCTGTTTGCCGTAGATTTTTTTCCTGCATTTACCAAAGCCATCTGTAACTTTTAAGTCGCAGCTGCAGAATTCGTCCAGACAGCTATGGACGTGATTTCTTGTTTTTTTGCAGTTTAAGGGGCTGCTTTCCGTGGCGAATCGGAAAAGTAAAAATTAAGTGAGCAGTAGCTTCCAGAGCTTTCTTACACCAATTTGAGTTTTCTTCTATTTTTTTTCTGGCATCGGTCCAGTTCCCCAGGATTAACACCGGCGAGCCGCTTTCGCATATATTAAGAACATAGGGCGCTAGGTTCCAATTATAAACGTGCTCTTTGGTTGGCCTCTTTCTCGACATGTCAGAAAAGAAAGAACGTAAAAGAAGGAAACGAAATTTTCTGTAGGCAGTTTAATAACTTTTTCTCCAAATCACTGCGCCGTTAATCCCCGTTGAATGGAGAAAAGATTTTCATCCCATTCCAAGAAATCCAGACGGCTGCCCGTGTTGAGTTCGAATGGAACGGAATCTAACATTGATCTTTCTTTAGGCGTTTGTTGTTTTTGGTTTCAAGAAGCAATCTTCTACGACCTACTTATCTGTCCTCTCCTTATTAGAGGCGTCCTTTTGTATCTGTTGGTATGGTTGATGAATGCCTGGACATGAACATCTCCAGTACCTGAAGATAAGAAATGTAATGGACAAATTCGGAAGATGAAAATCTCTATTCAACGCGGATTAACAACATTGCAAGCCGAACCAAGTTATTGAAAACTGTGTCTGGACATAACATAGCCTCCCTTTCTTGATCTCGCTGTGCAGAATGCTGCGGAGATTAGTGTAGTTTTATATTTCAGGTTGAAAGAAACTCCCTGTCGCGTCCGCTCACGCGAAACGACACGAACAAGAACGGGACGTTTATTAATTTAGACGGCTTGGCAAGGGCCTCAATGCTGCTCGGTGCCTTTATGCGATGTTTTCGTCGTCTTTTTATGCCCTCCATCCTCCTTGTTATGGAACGTTTAAGCTGGACTAAAGAAGTAAGAAAATAAAGGGCAATGAAAAGGCAACGAATAGCTGTATTTCACTCTCGTTTGAAAGTTCCTGAGGACAAGAAAGAACGTCGTGGATAATAAAAAAGGCTTAGAGCAAAACGTTTAAAACATAAATGGGGTACATAAGATGTATCGTTCTTGGGGAACTATCGCCGACAGTGAGCAGACGTGTAGGTCGGAAGCCGCGCGTACTTTGTTGTGCTTTCGCCCATCCGAAGTGCCAACAATGGCATTCTCGGGACTTTGCCGCAGGGTTCTGAGACTGTCGTGAAAAAAAAAAAAAAGTGTGTCATAATAAGCGGAGCGGCTACTGTGTCAACGCGCAGCTGGATACATGCCGTGCAAGCTTTGTGGCATTTTCCAGGCTTCTTAAGTCTTCTTCATCTCCTCGAAGAACCAAGAGAGGATTTCGATTCTCAGAATGCCTCCCGCCACGAGTCTCTTCTTCTTAAAGCCAAGATTATATATATTGTAAGACAGACAGTTGCGGTTTGATGCCCCAGCGGCCAGCGCCGACGAAAGAGAGAAAGAGGAAGGAAGACGAAGCTGACGAAGCTCAGCTTCGTCAGCTTCGTCAGCGCTCGTGTCGCATTTTCTTCGTTTTGTGCCTTGTCTTCTGCGATGTTATATAATGGATCGTAACCAACTTGCCCAGCTTTCTGTCTTATGAAGCTCAGTTTTGCGCTTATGAACGCTGGACTACTGAGCTGCACCGTGCTAGCAAAGATTGCGGCCGTCCACATTTATTGTTTGGTACGCCTCTTTACAATATATATACATGTGTGTGTGTGTTTGTGTGTCACTACATTTATATTGCAGCTGTGTTTCTTATTGGTTCAGTATAATAATATTTTATGTTCTCCCATAAAAAAGACCGACTGGAGAAGTCTTTTTATGTAGGCAAATGTTATGAAAGTCATCTTAATTGCTTAGCATTATTGTGTGCTGACGCGAACGTCATGCGGGCTTTTGCAAACGAAGTTTCAAGAAATGTGGCAAGTGAAGTTAAAACTACAGCGGATAGCTATAAAGTCTGTTTGGCGTAGCAACTCTCGGCTGTGATGTCACTAGAGACAAATCTAACTTTATGCTCTCAGATTTTTAAATCCCCGGTGACTTTTCTTCTTATCGGTGCCCCTAACCCCATTGGTTAGGCAGTATGTTAGGCATTATGTGACCGCAATCAAAATGAAGCTCCCATTTTGCTCCATAAACATAAGCGCAGTATGTGCGTGCCATTAACACAACGTGCACTGCGACTCAAGGTTATTTCTGTACATGCGGCTAATGATTTTGCTCCCTTTTTTTCTTCTTAGCAAAGAAAAACGTTAGGGGTGCTAGAGTTGAACTGCATATAACTTATTCAATGTACAAAGAAAGCAACGTGTCATGCGCGCCGGGATTATAAACTGAATATAGCTTGTAGCGTGCCATCGTGCTTGGCAGGCGTAATGGGACAGTCATCGTCTTCGGCTGCCGGACCACGATGGCACGCTACAAGCTATATTCAGTTTGTGGAAACAGAAGGGATACTATTTCTACAAAAAAAAAAAGTATGTGCCGATATAAACGAATCTCTCTATCAGGTGTGGCGGTTTAAATTTACCGTTTAGAAATAGCTTCTTGCCAGTTCGTTCCATTTGCTGTGACTTACAATGGCGAGGAACTCAGAATTTATTCCTGTGCTTCGAGTCAGCGAAGGTTGCTGCTTTGTCGCTTGTCAGCTAAGAGTGCTTTATGCTATTCACTTCTGCCAGCCCCCCAGAAAGCTTGTTTAATTTGCTTCAAAGCGGACAGCCTTACCTTTATGGAGACTGAAGAGTCTCTCGGTAGGGCTGAGGTCCATACCTCAAGCATCAGTGCGCAAACACAAAAAGCACTGTTAGAGTATAGCTTGATTTCTTTGAACAGTGATTCGTTCCTCACAGCAGCTAAATTCCTCTCAAATGCAGTGCGCTCATGGGGTTGCGTTCTGACAGTATTTGCTCCTTTTTTTCTTTTCGAAAGCGATTTAAACTCAACAGAAAAAACCTGCGAGTGTACAGTGAGCGTCGCATGCGCATAAATTTCGCCTATTTCGCGAATTAAATTAATAGAAGAAAACTACTTACAGACAGAAAACAAGGCGAGCTTAAACAATAGACTTTGGTCTCTTCGGATGCGTGCGGCCTTGTGGAGTCCAGAATTGGAGCCCTGGCCATGAAGACGAAGGGGGCGAAGGAGAAGACTTGACACAAAACACGATACGAAAGCAAGACGCCGCAGCGCATTTGGTGCCGCCATTTTTCACGGCGTCAAGTTCGCTTGCATACGGAGATGTAATCTCAGCCTCGGAGAGTATTGCGTTTCCATTTTCCACTCGCGATCCTTGCTGGTCTTCGCGTAGGGGAAGGACTCGCATGGCTCGGTGCCAAGGACGGGACGGAGGGAATGGGATCTCGATGCGCTTCGCGTAATGGATGTTCTTGTATGTAAATAAACTTCGGGTGTGGCTTCTAGCGCGCTATGCGAAGCGTTTGTGCGCGGACAGATGGGTTGTCTTCGAGATATGAAGCGCGCATGACAGCGATAATGAATGACTGTGAGATTCTCCGCTAGCATCGCATGCAACTCCAGCTTTATGAAATTTTGGTGGATAGAGCTGTTAGCTTCACTACCCGCGTAAATGAATAAGCAGGTCACCGTGTTGAGCTGAAAAAAAAAGATAGAAAAACTAAATAAGCGTGCGAAGAACCAGCAATTCAGCAAGGACGTTATCATACGAAAGCAGTGCTGTAGTAGCCTAATATCTTTTTACTTTTGTTTGTATCTTCACAAAGGAAAAAAAAGCGTAATTTTGAGGAATATAGTTACCGGGTGAATGCTCTGGGATGTTGATCGCTGTTGACAAATTATATGATCCAATCTTCACGCCTTAAAACAGCCCATCCCAGTTGGTAACGCTTGGAACGATTAAATACTATACATGCATGATCGCTCAAGACTGTAGGCCGGCTCTGCACCTTTCAGATACATGCCTTAACGCTGGCTACGATCGTCATAGGGAAGTTTTTTTTTTTTTTCGGCCAGGTACTGCCGACAGTTCTCACTTCGCCGTGCCCAGCAGCAGTGGTGTTTCGTAAACTCTAAGCTCACAGCCCATTATTCCAGAAGACCCTTAAAGTAAGCTGTAACGCAAACTGCACGCACCTACCTTCCGCGCCTACGACAGGATACCATATAACGAGATTTTTAGGGTCCAGACGACTGCAGTACTGTGCTAACATATACGCTTCTTCAGGAAGGAGCGAGCTTGAAAGCTCGAGACGCCCGCGTGATAAAAATGTGTCTTCCCGCCTTCATTCCGGCCAAATCCGGCAAATCATCGAACAAACCTAAATTGCCATGTTGCTCCCGGAACCCGCTTAAGTTCCTAAGGATTCACGCCCTGTTTTTCACATCTACCGAACATCAAAATGTCCCCCTTCATTTCGTGAGCGGCGCAGTGGCGAACTCAAAGAGCACCTAGGAGAAAACTTTCCGTAGCGGCACCTTTTACTTCCAGTTCCTAAAAAAACAAAACAAAAAGACAGAACGGAATCGCAGGTATGGTCAAGGACAGACAGAGTTCCAGCCATCTTGGCGAAGCCTCCGGGACACAACAATAGCCAAGCCCGGTGGCGGAATCGCGTCGCGCCATGCTCCCCCGCGGGGCAGAGTGCGTTGCGGGTGCAGGGTGAGGAGATTCCGCCCCCAGATAGGGCGGAAGACGAGGCGTCGCTGAGGAGCGCCGCGGCCGGCACCTCGTATCGCCGCCTCCCATCGCACGTCTCGGCCGGCGGGTCTCTTCTTCTCGGCTCCCGTTTCCCCCAACGTCTCCGACTGCTCGTTGTCCAGCGTCGTTCGCCCTCGCGGTCCGCGGCGCTAGCGTGTTTGTGCGTGGGAAATGCATTTCTTGCGGTGCGTGGGACGGTGTCTGAGCAGGCAACGGTGGTGAGCGTTGGGACGAAACACGCACGCAAGCCATCCCGAAGAACGGCCGATGTTTTCGGCGGCGTCACGCGACTGGTGCTGTGCGGTCCGCTTTCCGTGGTCAAAGAAGCATAGGAGTAGGGGTGACTCCATTTTTACATGCCATGACAACAGCTGCTGTAGGAGGCCCCAAGATAATTTCGACTATGGGGGGTACACAGTGCCGCATCAGTGTGTATTGATTCCATAGAAATGCGGCCGCCGCAGCCGGGACCGCCCTGGCCGGGATCGAACTGCACAAGTTTGACGGCTCGATCCAGGCAAGGAGTTTTTGCATGGCTGCAGCCAGTGCATGGTTTAGTGGTGAAACTTATACCATGTAATCAGTGGAGTCGCCGATGGGGTGAACCACGTCTTGTGTCGAGTTCTTGGTAAGGCTAATGCTCCTATTATTTAATAATTTTATCTTATGCGGCAGTCGAACGGCGACCGAACCACTTCCAGGCGTCAATGTCTCCTCAAATATCCACGTAACCACGTACACTCATACTCACGCAAATACAAAAAGAAATGAGAATGTTGCGCGAATATTCGTGGCGCGAAATTCCTCGCTTAGACGTGTACTCGGAAATCGTTCTAAGGGCGCCGTGCAGCCTCTTGTCGTGGGATGCCCGCCGGCGTAGGCGTCCAACCAAAGACCCATTTATTCCCTTCTCGCGCGCCGCGGAGGCACATCTCTCACGCTTGTCAACTCCAGCCGCCGGTGAATAGCGATGTGGTGGTCGTTGTACACGACCGCTGACGCGTACGAGTCCAGCCCCTCTTCAACACCCACCCTATCGCTGTTGTACCGCACGCACGCGTACACGTATGCGCAAGCTCGTGTGTGCATAGCGGTGCGCATAGCTGGTTCGCTGTCTAGACGTATAGAAGGGGCCCGTGTAAGTCTGCCAGGGACCGCGGCTGTGGTCGGGATGTGAGGTCTTTGGAAAGAGTGGGCCAGAGCTCCCCTACCCTCTTCCCACTCCCGCTATTTACATGAAAATGTCCTCTCCCCGTTAGGATGCCTTTTTTTCCACCCTACAATAGGGCACACAACGATGACATGTTCGCCCAGCGGCGTGAAAGATGGCCTGAATCTGTTGCACTACATGCGTCTTTCTATCTTGGATTTTGTTATTTTGCTCATTTACTGACATCGTGCGCCACTGCGCCGGACCGATGACAGGAAGCCAAACGCTTTGACAGCTTTAAATTTCTAAGGACCTGCGTGTCGCCCGGTGGTCTTTGAAGAGCGTTGACAGGGCTTCCATCAATGCCCGTAATGTATTACCGTGCGAACGTGTGGTATACTCACGCGAAAAAGCCAACCTGACAAGCTCATAGTGCGCGTCGTGGTAGTGTTGTGCGAGAGCGTGAGCTAACGCAATGAAGAAGCTTCGCTAACCATTTTTTGTGCCGTTTTCTTCAATCATTGTTTCATCACGTGTAGAGTGAATAGTCTTCCTCCTTAAGGACGCTGCGTTTAGCGATGGCTACAGATAGAACGTGTAACGAACGGCTTAGTTCCCATGAAACCGTCTTATGCAATGTATGCTAACTGTAGGCATGGTTTGGGTGTCAGACGCTAGAAATGTAGGTTGCATACCTATGTTGCAAGGACGAAACTGTCCGGTGTATGGTTAGGAACTATAGGAGTGCTCACAACGAAGCACGCACGGGGTGCAATGACTGCGCAGGCCTTAATGATTCGTGGTGTTTAATAGAGGGGAAAAAATAGAAAGCCGGCTGCGTGTTACCCCCATAGCACCATGCGGCCAGCTCTCCTATTAGCAGCTGCCAATATGGGTGCCAGGTGGTCCTGTTGGTTCTTTGATTACACGCACTTATTTTTGTTTCTCAACTGCAAGCTCTTTAGCAGCTGCGGTCCGAACTTAGGCTTTGACTTTCGCCGACGGCGGCAGCTGCTTCGTTTTGTGCGCACGTTTCTGGCACGATGATTTTTTTCATACGGCCCGCAGAGCACGTTGCCTTGCTTTAAGCGCGTCGTGCGTCGCAAGTTGAAACACTGGCTACTCTTTTATCACAAATGTATCTCTCATGGCAGCTGCCTAGTGCCGCGCTGGACGAATGCTGAACTGAATGCTCAGTTGAATGAGTGATGAGTCGAAAGATTAACGCTTGGCTGAGCACTCACGAACTAAATTTTCAGTTGAATGTTTGCCTGCCTGTAGAATGTGTCTTTTCTTTGCGGCTAATTATCGAAACACACGTGCTGTGGTTTGTTTCTGTAGTGTAAACTATGAAATTAACAGAACGCGCGCACCGCTTTATAAGACAACAGTGCAGTGCTGTTCTTGCATCGTTACTACTTTATGGCTTTACGCTTATTACGTCTCTTACCAAAGTGATGAGGAGCTTGCAACCGAGACCCCGATGCAAAAGCATCGATAAGCAAAAATAAGCAAATCAAAACTCGGACACGAAGCTGTGCAACACCGCAGCAAACGGGTGTACAAACGCTCAATGCGAGAGGTATAGGATGCGCAATTATCTGCCCAAAGACATACAGGAATGTTGCCCTTTGTAGCACAAGGAAACCAGAGACTCTCGCTGGGAAGGACCACCGCCGTGGTTGACGCCGTCCCACGCCCTTGAAAGAATGTTTCCCTCCTTCACTTCTTTCCCTTTCTCTCGTAGACGGCGAGCTGTACAATGCTCGCCTGTTGTCGCACGCATCTCTCCTCTTTTTTTCTTTTGCTTCGTGGTCGCATAGCCTAGGCACGCCTATAACGACAGGCAGAGTGAAACACAGCTTGCTGACTGGCTTTCCGTTGACTTGATGGTTGGCTTGCTTGCTGGCCGGCTGGCTGGCTTGCTTCGCTTCTCAAACAAGGAATGGCTTCACTTCCGATCATTTCCGTTTTCGTGCGGCTATAGTGTAGTATTCTAGTACACTATAGTGCGGCGTGCGCATAGCGCGCTATGAAAAGCGAGGCAGGGAAGAGGGAGGTGAGATGGGGAAGCCCGCTTCATTTTATGCTCTCTGTTTGCCCGTTTCTTGTCTCTCCTTCGTACAGGAAGCGTGCTTTGTGCTGACCGTTTAGCGGAAGAAAGAAATAAACCGAAACGTAAAGCTGAGCGGGGCTATTGCAGGGCCCAGATCGAGCCAAAAAGCCGCCCAGGCGTGTGCCCCGGTCAGCTGGCCTTTCATTCGCCTTTTCCTGCGGTCTTTGCGCCCGATTGGGCGTCTACGAGTGAAGTTTTGGCTGGGACGGAAACATTACGGTGGTCTGTGCTTATGGGGACGAAAGATAATGAAAAGAAAAAGAAAAAAAGAAGAGCGCAATCCCGACTGAAAGAAGGTTGCACTGGGAGGCCGAGATGGTGATTCGTAGGGCGAATGATAAAAAAAAAAAATCCTTACTTCCTGCTTTCTCGCTAGCACCGGCTGGCGCAGCAGCGGTGGTCTGATGCGGAGCTTTTCTGGATCTCGTGTTTCAGTTTATCCTGTTGCTTTCTTTTTATATATATCTATTCTTGTTTATCTTGAAACGGGAGCCCGCTTACGAGTTGTCTCCTTCCGTTGCTCCGCGACTGTCTCTCGCGGGACGAAGCAATACTCTCTGCTCCGTGAGGTCGACGTACGCGTTTACAGAAACAATACGCTGTTTGTTCCCACGGGCTGAGCGGTTTGCTGTGGGTTTTCAGCCGCGACGCATGATAGAGGAGAACGTCGCCGTTTTTGTTATGACTCGCTGACGCTCTTCGTATACCGCACCTTGCTCTGCATTCGCACACCTTTTTCTTCGAGCTGCATGCTTATGTTTCGCTTGTTCGAGGCCCAGCGCACCTGTTCTTTGTCGGCATTGCGAACTTGGAGGGCTTCGAAAGCGCACTATAGTGTCCCTACGGGTCTTGGGTAAAGGTGAACGGTTCCGTCTGCGTGCATGCTCGAGCATGATTGCTGTCGCCTCCAACTTTTTTATGCTCGCGTTTGTCCTTTCGCAGCATAATATTCCTGGCGCAACCAAGCACCGATTCTGGCGGCTGAAGGAGAGAAAGGAAAAGAGCAAGCACTGGAGCTGGCCTTATTTTTCATATAAATCGTGTCTTTAACGCTGTAACTTTAATTCCTAACTGAGTAACAAATCCCCTTTGTGGTTATATGCCGTGTTTTCATGGCCAGAACGACGAGAACCGCTGAGAGTGATGTCCGGTGGTAGCGCGTCTGTTTCCTTCCCGAGTAGCGTGAGAGACAAAAACCGCGTCATCAACAATGTTTTCTTCGCTTCTTGGGGACCTTTTTTTTTCGTATACGTTTATCACAGCTTCATTTTCAGCATCTCGCCGTCGGTATTCTTGTCAGCTAGAGATATCTAGCTCTGGTTTCAGGCCTAGCCATCGAAATTGAGCAGCTTTGGTTTGCCGACAAGGTATGACTGGCGCAAAACAGGGATACTTGGCGAATATTGGTAGATTACTTTTCTCGTGATGTGGACGTCGTGAAGCTGGAGATAATGATGATAATAATGGTTGTGGCGGTGGCTATAACGATAGGGCTGAGCTTTCCGTGTTCCAGCGATTGGTTTCCCCGAGGTACGAACGGCGCATGCGCAGTTGGTTAACTCCGATTTGTTCCGGTCGCCGCAAAGCTGCCGAGCGCGAAGCGCGAATGCGGAAACCCCTGCGGTGATAAACGGTGCTTGGCAGGGCAGCAGTATACTCCCGCTGTGTGGGCGGTCGGAGATGGCAATGAAAGGAAGGCGTGAGGGCAGGCCGACACTACAGTAACAGGTCGCCCAGCTGCGTTGCCTCATGGCACACTACGTGCGTGTAGGCAGCCCCACGAGAACGAGTGCCCAGCGGGCGTCCCCCGTTGTGTACTGCAGCAGAGAGGGAGCGCTACGGGAAGCATGTACGGAGCGGAAGGCACCGCTTTACCGGTGCCGGGAACGTTGCTTGGAGAAGGCATGCACGATAGGGAGACATATGCTTGTCGCCTTGAAGGGCCACTAAGCAAGCTACACATATCTGCTCTCTATTGTTCAGACTCATATCATATATGCGCCTTTTTAACTGGAGTACACGTACTCTTTATCCGCACACCTGCACGGATAGGTTCCGTGTAGCTTTTGACGTTTCATTTCGTACATACGTGGCGCCTTTCTGCTCTTTTCCAAGGCAGTTTCGCCCGTAAGCTCACTGTGGTTTGTGTTCTGCTGGCACATATGGACATGTACAGTCTTTGTAAAAAGTAACCAGGCTGCATGGTTTGCTTCTAGCTCGTACAGTGGAGCCCTTACAGCTTCCCTGAAGCTGGAATGGACGTTAAAGGTAGGGACTGGGGATCTTCTTACCTTCCAACAACTTTTGATCTTTAGGAAAGTCACAAGGGCTCCACTATACAAGCTAGAAGCAAACCATACAGCCTGGTTACTTTTGACAAAGACTGTACGTTTGTGCACGTTATTGTTATATCATGCCCACCTGCCTCCCTCCTTCTGCCTTCAGCGAACGTAAGCACACGCTGGTTATGGACAATTTGTTTCTAAATGAACGCGATAGAAGCGCTAAAAGCTAGCCTAGCACGCTCTTCTGGGAATGCCATGCTTTCCTCAGCGAGAAAAGATCAAAACAGATATAAGCGCGAGAAACGCAACCGGCCTCGCGCTGCAACTGCAGCGGTGACTGGCGCCGCGTGCACACAGCACCCACGCAGCCATGCACAACACACCGAGTTCCGCGCAACGAGCGACGCACGTTTGTCGTGCGCGGAAGGGGTGATGGCAAAGGGGGGGGGGGGGGGGGGGGGGGGGGGGGTGAGTATAGGCCTGCCTCAGTGCCATCGCCACATCAAGAGCACCGACACATTAAGCTGCACTGGCGGCGATGGCGGGAACGTCTGTCGCATCGACTGCTGCCCCTGCAGGCGCCTCGACGCCACCGCAGAAATCGTTGGTGGTGCCGACGCTCCCGCATAATTATCGTCCCTCCCCCTCCCCCGCCCGCCTCCCCCACCTCTACTCCGCAAACCCCACACCAAACCTCAGCAACAGCTGCTGCTATATGTCTCCTTTGCTTGCCTCTAGCGGCTTCAGCACGGCATAGACGCAGTATAGGCGCAGGCCGTGATGCACTTTGCGGCTTCTTTCTTCCCTCTATCCCCCCTTTCCCTGCCCGCTTTCTTCTTTTTTTCCCTCGAATGCGGATTGTTTTGGTGGCGGCCCGCTAGGCGTGCGCGGTGTCCTGTTTATTAGTGCGGCACAGAGCGACGACGCGTCGTAGGCGGCATTCCGCGGCGAAACCAGGCAGGCTGCGGCGAGTTAGCGACCGCTCAGATTTGCCCGAGTGACGGCAGCGGTGCTGCGGCGAGGAGTGTGGCTTTTATCAGGGCGAGGCGAAAACGCGGGCGTCGCGTCGCAACGCCTTTCTCACGTTGCCTCTATTTTTTGTTTTTAGTTTTTGTTGGCGTTTTCTGAAGCCGACTGAGCGTGAGCTGGTCTAGTATAATGCTCCTATAGTCGGTCCGAGTGCCTGGGTGTAGACGGTGTACTGGGCACTAATTGCGCGCTTATTGAGTTTCCTGGGGTATAAGAAAAAAAAATGATGAATGAAAGAAATGTGAGCGCGTTATGTTGATTACAGGCTTTTCAAAAGACCTGTCTCGGAGCGCCGGAAGAAGTTACATCCGCGCTGGAGAAAAAAAAAAGAAGAAAACAAAGCGCACTTTAACTGTGTCCGTTCAGCATTTCCTAAATACATGCTTTCCGCGTCACACCACGCTATAATAAGGGTCCAAAATTGCTGCCAATACTAGTTCTGTCAACATATTACTTACAGTGGATCTCACAGTGGATGCAAGCGTAGTGCTTGGTGGATACAAGACGCAGGTGAACTATCGCAAAACGGCTGCGTCAGAAAAAAACAAAAAAACATTGTCCTCTTGCTGTGATATATAAAGAATGCAGTCGCCATCCTCGAGTCACAACAAACGCAAAACGTGCGCTCAGAAGGGCACGAAATTTAAGAGCCCACCGGCTAATATTACACTTGCAGCGGAAGAAGCAATGCAGAGCTAAATAAGAAATACAAATTCGATACGATGTGTTTTGCGTTGCCGCTTTTGTTATTGATCCGCTAGTCAACAAGGAAGTCCGGGCTCCTCCCGTGACGTGCGACGCTCCTGGTTCGAGTTTCGCACATAGGTTATCCATGGCCTACATGCTTCGTTCCGAGCGGCACGCCGCCGTTTTTCGACTCTCCCTCTCAGGCCAAAGCTGATCTCAGTACCCTTTCCCTTTCCGGCGTTATCTTGCAGCTCCATCAAAAGCAATTTCCGCCTGTCTTCAAGGAAATGAGTTCCTTATTCTAATAACGCGATTACGTTAATTAGATGAACGCAGAGTACGGGACTTAAATAACGTGAACCCTGAGGCTTGCACGCTTATTACGCTTTGCGATGGCGTAGACGGCCCGGATGAAATTAATGGCCGCGTCGTGCGCTACACGAGAGCGCTAGTTTTATGCTTGTTTACAAACATTTAAGGACGTTTTACTCTGTGCAAAGCGCTCTTGGTAATAACTAAGCGCGCAACGTTGATAGGAAATGCATCAACATTTCAACAATGCCCACCTTCTGATTATAGTGTTGCGGTGAATTATAGTGAACGCTGTCTGTCAGCGACAGTGCTGTCTTTATCCAAATGTGCCGACGAGCAGCAATGCTGCTTCATGTTGTAGTTTTCTCTCCAAGCTCTTATAGTCTACTATGAAAGCTGTTTATTCGTCTAACGGTCACATCAGCGTTAATAGTCAGGAAAGCTTCCTGTGCGTGCGCTACGGCAGGAATTTGTGTGCGGTTAAACGACAGTATATATTAACGACCACAACTCGGTTATTGAGAAAAAAGAAAAGGAGGAATTAGCAAAATACACAGAAGCCCAAAACGGCAGATGTGTGAGACTGGAACACTTCTATCAACCTCCGCACGCCAGAATAGATGTTTTAATCTCTGCAGTGATGCGCCCTTGTGGGCCTGATAAGAACGCGAACAGTGTCATCTGTTGTTGCAGTCCGCAAATAAATACTTGGAGCAGTTTTTATATCGAAACATGAATCAATCTAGAGTGTAGGCGCCCACTATAGCTAAACACTGAGAGTCGAAAAGTTGACTTGTATTCACAGGCGACGCTCACGATAGACCCCAACCTGATACTACGCCGCTTCTGTTAAAAAATAGCCTGCCTGGGCGCGCTAAGGTTCGTGTTGCCAGACTGACAGAAGAAATTCTTGATTCTACTAGAAAATAAATTATAGGCTGGACTTCAGGTTTTATTGAAACTGGCGTAAGAAAACGAGTGAAATGTTTGCCCTAAGATTTGTACACCGCAAGTGATTTTGCCGACTCTCTGCTCTGCGACTCAGTAGCCGCGTCCATGCTCGTTTCCTGGCCTCTGCCGAGCTGTTTTCGCCGCTCTTCTGGGAAACCGTTTGCATGACGTCACAGCCTACAGCGGCATGCTCCCGAGGCTTTGTCTACAGCGTTGCTTTTGTCCGTCGGATCAAGCCGCAAAGCCACGCAACGTGAAGCGCAAGGAACGCCCAATTTCTCTCTCCCTCTTATAACGCACCCCCCCCCCCCCTCAACAATCCCCTACAGAGAGAGAGAGAGAGAGAGAAAGTAGTATTTAAAAGTAGCCACAATCGGCCATCTTCCTGCGAACAAGACCTTTCATGTTGTCTACGCACCCCAAAAAGAGCAGGGGTGCCGTCCCAGGGTTTGTCAGGGAGAAGCTGGGGAGGCGGGGAGAGGGGTGTGAGTCTGCCGCAAGCCTCCCATTTCAGCCGCCGCGACAAAGCCTGGATTATCTCTCGCATCTACCCTGTCTGTAGACGCCGTGCGGTTGAGCTCTCCACGCATGGAGCTCACAGAGAACGTGGATGCACCGGGCCATTTTCAAATCGTTCACGGTCATCCCCCCCCCCCCCCCCCCCTTCGTTCTCCATTTTTCTTTAACGTGCCGGCCCTATGCATTTATGTGATGGGAAGAGTGGCTTATCTCCGTGAATAATCTCGAACCCTCGAGATTCGCGGTCGTGTTCCCATCGATGCACGCGCAACGTATAGCTGTACGTAAGCCCTTTTTTTTCGATGGCATATTCGCTTCTCCCCTCAAAAGACTAACTCTCTTCTTTCTTTTTTGAAAGCCGCCATACGCTCGAGATGGCTACTCGCTTTGTGATTAGCTGCTTCCTCGACGCGTTGCAGTTGAAGCACAATGATCCCGTACCCGTTCAGTACGAGGAGGGAAGCTCATAGAGCAACCCCTGACAAATAGCACGCCGTGCCGCTGAAAACCTGCCTACTTCTGTCGCAAAAATGGCAATTTACTTTTAGCGTTGGCCCCACTCATCGGAAGTTTCGTAAGCCCCTGGCTTGTATCTGCACATATCTCTTGTCCACCTGGCTACTAGAGCGTGAAAACAAGAAGTACACGACTCCAGCTCACGCCGATACGGTGAGCGAAGGCACGCTAGAGCCAACGTCTCTATACTTGCTGCTGAGCTCTCCGCGTATGTGTGTGTGTGTTCAGCGGCTCCTTCGAAGCGTGTCAGGAACGCGCCAGGGCCATTCGCTTTACAAAGCTTCCCCTCTCGCTCTCACGTCAGGATCCTTACAGTTGTTGTTACTTCTTTTTTTTTTTTTTCGTTTGTCTCCAGTCCACGCTTTTGTACTTGGGCTACATTGCTAACCCTCCGCCCAAGTTGTACGTCAGTAATCTCTTCCTCCTCCTCATAGTCTTATTTTTTTTTGTCCTCCCAGGAAACAGCTGCCTTTTGTGCGCGGAGCACGCGAACAAAAGCTACGCCTTGCAATAAAGAAGTAATAAATAGTAAAAAAAAGTTTCGTTCGTTCGTCAAAAAAGAGGCGACAGAGAGAGGAGCGCGATAAATGAAACGTGGTACAACCAAGCGGGACAAATTGTTCGCTATAGCGGGGCGAAGCATCGTTGGACGGCTCCGAAAGCACGCCGGGTATGTCGGGCGTCATCTTTCTGGGGCCGTTCGCCCCTTCTTCTTGCTCCTCCGCCTTTCTTCCTTTCTTTCTTTTGTTCTCGTTTTCCATCCATTCTTCCTCGCGTGCCTCCTCCCGGTAAGGGGCGTGATGATTCCGAGCTCACACGCACCACCAGGCTTCTTCGGCTGCCTGTCGATGTTGCCCGAAGGAGCTTCTGCCCCGGCTAGCTACACTCGGCTGCTTGCTGGACCTCCCGTCCTTCTTGCCTGATGAGAGGAGCAGCAGCCCGCGAGAACGGATACTTTACGTCGACGGGGGCACGTCTTACCTCGCTCCGTGGTGGCCTCGCTCTGCTACACACGCGAGCGAATTTGTTGTTGCATTGTTTTTTTTTTTTCCTGTCCGATGCCCCTCTCATGTACAGCCTGCCTGTCACTTTTTCTTTTTAACTCGGAACTGTACGCTTTTGTAGCTTTGCGGCGTAAGCGCAGAGCAGGCTATGCACTCGACCTCCGCGTTGCATCCTCTCCAGACTGGAGCGTAAACTACTCTGCAGTAGCAATAAAAAAAAAATAAGGTAAAGGAGTGCTGAAATAACGGGCACGTTTTGCGAGGAACTACTGCGTTCCTGGTTGACGTGACTGTTCTGAAGGTTGCCGGGGAGGCTTCGAACGTTTTAGCTGTCTTGTCGTCGTCGTTGGCGTGCATCGTTCAGGGTCACGGCTACCGCTTATCTCCTTTTATTTTTGATTTCGATGACCTCAAATGGCTTCTTTTCTTTTCTTTTTCATAAGAACGCCGTTTGTGGAGCTTGTCTAGACAAAACGGGCCCCCCATTTTCGTGTCCTCTGGAAACTTGACAGGACAAACGGAAGGGCGGCAAAAAGAAGCACGACCAATGGCGCGCTCGTTTACGACCGTTGGAGTCTCCGTCGCTTTACTACTGCTGCGTGCGCTCTATTTCTATGGGCTCGTGCCAATCATTTGGGGCGCCTTGTTGCGCATCGCGTGTCTTGCTAGGCCCGTAACCCCATACCTTCAGTAAGCGCTGTCCACCACGTCAGGCGAGGTACACGCGATACTGACCCTATCGCCTGACCTTGAGGCTTTACGTCGATGTTCGGATCCGAAGACTTTGACGTGAACGACGATCAAAGTTTTTTTGTTTTTTTTTTTCGAGTAGTAACGAGCGCCCTCGTTTCGTGACTCGGGGAAGCCGCGAAGAAAAGCAGGGAAATCGTGGTCACGGCAAAGCATCCATTGCGTGCGGCGTTTGAATGGCAGACAACATCCAACTACACAATCATATAACTGACGATTAGTTATGGTTGTCGAAGGTATGTATGACGGTGGTAATACAGGCTGTTTTTTTTTCTTGACCTCCGCAGGAGGCCTGATTTCACGATTCGACGGAATTGGCTGGTAGAGTTTATTCGTTCCGACTTGTGCTGAGAATATAGTCGAACCGAATTGTAACAGAACGGTTTGTAACGAAATAATGGATAACGAAGGCATGACAATTCCCCTAGGAAGCTGGGTCAACGCGGGCCATAACGAATCGTTGGCCATTAAGAAGTATTCGTTGGGCCCCTTCAACTTCGTTATAGCGAAGTTCAACTGTACCAGCAATTTTGCCATACCTTGGCTCGCAATGGCTCTCACACCTGATGTTGCTGTATATGGCACCCATAGTGCGTAAACGTGTAGTCGCGTCGCTGAGTGCAGACAGAGCTTGCCTATTTCTGCGCGGAATCTTATTTCATAACTAATTGTGCACGATGAAGAACTGACCCATAAGCGCGGGTCATTATCACATCCCAGTGAATGCCACTCAAGAAAGTGTAGGCGACTTCATGAATCGCTGCATAACTTTGACGTAGAGTTAGTTCAGTTTCTTTCTTCAAGAAGACAATGAAAGTCCTTTATTACGAGGTAGTTACTCTTTATTCCAACCTACCCAGGGCTACCAAGCAATCTTTCTAATGAGAACGTGTTTCGTACACTATATGATTGTAAGTGCCCTTGTCGACAACGCCAGGCTCTATAACAATGCCAGTCCCAGTTAATCCCCTGCGCCATGATCCCAGGACCCTCGCATCCAATCTTGCATTATCTTTGTTGTGGGACAATAACAAGCCTCCAGTGCGGCCATACAGAAAATGACAGGTGTTAACTCTTTTATGCCAGCATTGGAAGGTTATATCAATTACGACACATTTTTACAGCGTAGAGAGTGCCGCAGGTACTACCTGATCTTTTATTCAGAGTTGTGCGAAACTTCACCTCCCAACTGGTAACGGCTCTTGAAAACTGTGATTAATGAGCACTTTTTCCTCAGGGCTCCTTTAAAAAGACTGTCGCTTCGAAAATGGAAAGCACCATTATTCCCTCCTGACGCTTGATAACTACGAGCATCGTTAGTCTTCATTACGTGCCGAGATCAATAGATGAAAAGGAAGCGTTGCTTCGTGGGGCAGTTCTATTTTCTGAACGTTGGTTCAGTATACTGACTAGAGCTAAATTATTAGGCGCGTACCCGTTAAGAAGAGAAGAATGTATTAAAATGAGGCCGCACTGATCGACGGTCGCAGGCAAAACCTGCTAGTCTATTATAGCCTCCCCCCCCCCCCCCCCCCCCCAACCCGCCCTCCTCTTTTTTTTCTAAGAAGGCTAGTGCAAGAGTCCATGAACAATCTATAGATGGTATATGGACTCACTATTAACTTTTTCTTTATGACGGGTGGCCGTTGCCTTATGCGTTGATTTTTATTGCCGTCACACTTGGCTTTTTGCTCATTCTCGAACATTCGAAATAGGACAGTGGCGCTTTCGCCGGTTTCGAATCACCGAGTCTCCCGGGCGTAAGACCATAAGCGAGCGTGCAAGCGCAAGCTCTTACGCAAAAACTGCCCTCAACTACCAGCTTCGGAGAAAGGACACGTTATTACACTACTCTCGCGAGAGAAAAAGCAACACGCGCACAAAGGTGAACTAAAGAGAAAAATAGCGGGAACAGGGTCATCACGTTATGCCGCGGCCAGTGCTTAAGAGAAGTCTGCCCCACGCATGCAGCGGTGGAGTGGAGCTCCAGCGCGGAGCCTCCGCTCTTTGTTCTGAACGCGACACGGGAACAAAAGGCGGCTTGGACGCGGTGCATCGGTCACTCGGACGGAACTGCGCAGCACGGGAAGTTCCGGCCGGCCTCCGAACAATGAGCCCGGCCATGGCGGCGGCGGAAGTAGGCAGATTTCTCTCCCGCCCTGATCACCCGACCGCGCGCTTGACGTTACTCGTGAACGCGCCAGCAAGATGCGGGCGCGCGTTGAAAGAGGCCCATTGCAGCGGGGTTCGCTTGTTTCGGGGAGGTTCAGAGTGCGGGAAGGGGTCATTGCAGCAGCCGGGATGGACACCGTCGACGGTGACTGCACGAGCAGGAAATGGACACTCGGCGGAGGAAGTTTCTTAGACTGGACAATCGAATAGGGGGCGCCCTTTGAAGCACAGCGTGCACTCGGCGACTCCTAATCGGGGAAAACCCGGTGCAACTTTTTCCTGAACGAGCACTGGGGAAACACCGCTGACAGGCGAAGAAGGAGCACGTCGGCGAGACGAACGGATTGTGTCGCGATCCTAAAAAGGAAGAAAAAAAGGAGAGACGTTGCGAGCGAGCTACTGGCTGAAATTATCCTAAAATAACGCGAAAGAGCCGGGCGCAGAGATGTGTTATATTTAGCGCACAATTAATAGCAACCCTCGGAGAGCACGCGCTCAGTGCTATGCCTCGCAGTGAGGTCGACACCGGCGCGACCTTTCCCGCTGGCGACGGCGACGTGTCTACGGTGTTTTCGGCTTCTTTGTCGGGTGTCATTGCCTTTCCACACGCTCTCTGTTGCGGAAGTTGTTTCTAACAGTCGTGTACTTATACTAAATGCAAAAAAAAAAATGTTTGCTTCATTGTAGGAGTTTACTTTAAGGTGCATAAATAATCAGGCACAGTGGCAACTGGGGCGAGACTTCATACTCAGAAAACGATGCTCAATGTACATTAATGTTTTGTTTTGCCATTGATATCAAAGATATACCCGCATGTGGTACTGAGTGGGACAGCGCATGATTTGCATAAAAACTTGCGACGTTTGTAGTGCTGGTAAATCATTTATTTCGCTTTTCCAGTAGGGAAACACTTCAGCAAATGGTCAAAAAAAACTTATTGGCGCATATTACCAGTAATTTAAAACGTGATCATTGCAGCATTAAGCGTAGAAAGTTGGGCTAGTTGGTTGGTAGTACTACTGTGAGAGATTCCAGCGGCTAAAAAGACAGGGACGAAGGTAGACGAGACAGGACGAGACAGACGAGACAGCGTAGCCGGCGGACAGGGTCTCGTCCACTGTCTCTCCCTTTCGTCCCGTTCCAGCGTTGCACGGCTTCCAGCTTATATGACCATGTCCCAATCGATATCTGAGACGGCGCCATCAGTTTGCTATTTGCTCACGGGTGCACAAGGCCGGAAAACAATTAATTTGTTTCTAGAAAAGTCGCTCTTGCGATCGAAGCTCACCTCGTCAAGACTGAAAATACATTTATTGCTACAGACCAAGTTAGGTTATGCCGGTCGTCGCCAACTAATCGCGGATGTGTTAAGCCGCGAGCGACCGGATATGCGGGATGTGCAACTTCCTCTTTCTTTGGATAAACGAAATGCTTCTTCGAAACCTGCTCGTCACCCTGCTGTAAACCGAACATCCCTCAGTTCCTGTGCTTCATCGAGCTGCAAAAAGTTCTGCAACAACCAGCGTTCGCAGGATTCGTGCAGTGATGCGGGCCGCCGCATACTGCTAAGGTTTCGGAGTAGGGCGTGTTGTAAGCTGGGCCTGACAACTGTCCGAGTGACGCACCGTCGGAAATCCCGGGCAAGCACGTCGAACAGCAAGAGAATAGCAACTGTCGGTCAGTCCAGGTGCCGGCAGCAGGCCGACGCGTATTCAGCAGAAGCCGTGGAGTTCGTGTCGCGGCTGCGGCAGCTGCTCCTGGCAGCCAGGCAGAACATCACCACGTGGTCGAGGTCTCTCCGCCATCAGTGGTGGGCCTTGGGCGCCGCTGACGACGACGACGGAGCGGGACGAGGGCGTGCAGCAGCGCTCCACATCTGCGCCCGAGGAAATTGGCCCCGTGTGAAGAGGAGGACCCGCAGACGGGCCCGGCAGAGGAAGAGAGGAAGACGTCGCCGCGAATGCGGCAGTGCCGGCGGCGGCCGGGGACCCTGAAACGCACCCGGCGTTGTATGATGCACTTGCGCCACTGGAGTGGAAGGATTTTTGCGCGCCCGAACCCGGGTCCAACACCGTGGGAAACGTGCCAGACGTTTACGGCTTAGCGCGGCGGCGTCTGTAACGTGGTATGGTAGTAACATCGCTGTGACGTTGGGAACAGATCGTCGGAGATGAGCCCTCCTCTCCGTCTTGTTCTTGCCTAGTGAAGCGTTGGTGCGTTGGACTCGTTTAACTTACAACTTGAACAAGACGGCAATAACTCGTTTAGTTAAGCGCGCAGAAAATCATGAAAACATCCTAAATACTTTAATTGCGTCGCTATTTACGTGTGAATGTGTGTGTGTGTGAGAGAGAGAGAAATGTTGCAAGCCTGCATTCGAGAGAGTATCTTACGGCAGTTTTTTTTTTTTCTCTTTTAATACAGAAAATAGTTTGCTGTCCCCGCTGCTAGTTCAATGCACCAAGCGCGCGTTTTCGAACGCCATGAAATTTCGGCTCTTACATTTCCTCTTCCTCATTTTTTTCGTATACCTCATGTAGAAAACTTACGTTCGTATCTCTGCCCACTGAAGTTCAGAATCGGTTGGGCAGCCGCCTGTGACAGCAAAAGTGAAAGCAAAAAGAATTCATCCCCAGCGTTTTGTGATCTAAACCGTAACGAGCAACCTTCCTCATTCGTACAACAGTCCATCGATGCAACTTCTTACCGGTCAGATTTGGTTGGCGCCGCTGCCATTGATGCATACAACAACGTGTTGACAACATCAGCTTTCGCTGCGAGAGAGGCTGGAGAGATAGAAATACGAAAGGAGAGACAGGGTGTTTAACCAGTCAATGTCAGGTTAGCTGCACTGCACTTAGGGAGGTTAGAAAAGGGAGCGAAGCATAAGAGGTGGAAATGGAAAGTTAAAGTCGCGTAAATGGAACGAGGCTATGGCAATGAATCCTCTGCGATCCTGGTGAGTAAAAACAAAGACCGTCCTCATTACTTTTATAGGCTGGTGCTTAAACATGTTGCTCTTAATTATCTAAACAGGGTTTCGATGCCGTCCTGTACTCACCAGATCAAAGGCCACGTTCCCCAAGTCCTGACCTCTGTTACGAGACAGAAGTCCCAACGGTGCAGTGCTGCATCGAGATATTCTAGCTCATTGCCAAAGCTCGAACAGTGCATGGCACATTAAGTGCGCAATCCTTCCTCTTATATACAGTGCTGTAAGGCTAACAGAGGCAGCGCTATAGAGTTCATTGAGAAAGCTAACGCGCCTCAACGCGATGAATAACAATGAGGGCTTCCTATAGGCTAAGAGCTAACAAGAAGTAACCCTCGTAGCTAGCGTTAGGCGCAGAACCCGCGGCGTCCGCTCTCTTGAGCGAAGCATCCTCCGTGACCCCGACCAAGTGAGTCGTTCCGGCGCCCTCTCCCTGCAGCGGGGCCTATATACGGACCAAGCCGGCTTGTCGACAACAATTACGCTCCGCTGGCTTCCACTTCGCGAGGGCCGCTGCTGACGTCCTGTTTGCAAGATGGATGATGGTCAGGCGGGGCCGTCGGAGGCAAAACAGCAGGAGCCGCTACTCAGGCGTTCGCTGTCGGTCAGCGTGTGATTCGGCCGTGCATTGTTGAACTGAGACAAACCTGCAGCTCTAGGGACCAAGGGCGACTCACGTGAGAAGTGCTGCCCGGAGAAATCGGCCCTTCGGGATTCGACGCGTATTCCGGCCGACGACTGTGACTGTGCCTCTGGCTCTCAAAAATGGTCGATACAGTCAAAACGATCAGTTAAAATGCGTGTGTGTGTGTGTGGGGGGGGGTATTAACGTGTGAACCGTAGGTAACATGCTATTGAGGCTTTATTATTTGTGCACTGTAGTGCATATTACTCCATATGTACAGTCTTTGTCAAAAGTACGCAGCCCCAGGGGTCTGCTTCTGAGCCCTGCAGCGCGGCTAATCTTGCATACTGTGCGAACCTAATCTCACGAAGGCGGGAAGAATTTAAGTAATCAACCCTCCCAATCTTAGGACTGTCAACTGTGCTAAAGAGCTATGCTACACTGCTTGGAAGCAAACGCACTGGGCTGTATATTTTTGACAAAGTCTACCACGCCTTCTCCAAGAAGTTGAATCCTGTACTCGTGTAGTAAGAGAACGGCAAAACTACCCATGCTTTCACGTACGTCTCGGCTATGACACGCGACATTTTAAGGGGATCGGCAGATATACATTTTAAGAGTTATGAACCTGTGTCACCGGGGAAAAAAAATCTGAGCTTTGTAATTCAAGTTTTCTCTGCGGCGGATATTTTTTTTAACGCTTCAAAGCCTTCATTTAATTCAGTTCCTATTCGCGCATAGAAAACTTGATACAAAAAATAAAATAAACTACGCCCTGCCCGCTCCACATAGGTACCGCAGAGGACCAAATTGGAGAAAAATATTAATTATTAGGTCCAAGGCCTATACTTTGATTATTAAAAAGAACAAACAAGACTGAAAACAAGTATCTTGCATTAAGACTTCTTTCGGAGTGTATGAGTGGTCGCCGTTGTCCCATGTAGGAATAACATAAAAAAACAGGCTGTAGGGTTTCAATAATTTTTTAAACGTTCAAGCTTCGCGCTTTGTGAGGCACCTGTTCTATGAACATAACTTTGGCTTGTTTTCAGTAAATTTCTAATAATCACAGCAGTACCAGTGAACTGCCGTGAATTGACAGCCTAAATGATACTGCTGTGATTATTAGAAATTTACTGAAAACAAGCCAAAGTTATGTTCATAGAACAGGTGCCTCACAAAGCTCGAAGCTGTAACGTTTAAAGAATTATTGAAACCCTACAGCCTGTTTGTTATGTCATTCCTGCATGGAATAACGGCGACCGCTCATTCGCTCTGAAAGAAGTCTTAATGCAAGATACTTGTTTTCAGCCTTGTTTACTTCGAATAACAAAAAAAAAAAAACAAGGCTGGAAACAAGTATCTTGCATTAAGACTTCTTTCGGAGAGAATGAGTGGTCGTCGTTACCCATGTAGGAATGACATAAAAAAAAAAATAGGCTGTAGGGTTTCAATAATTCTTTAAACGTTACAGCTTCGCGCTTTGTAAGGCACCTATTCTATGAAGATAACTTCGGCTTGTTTTCAGTAACTTTCTAATAAACACAGCAGTACTAGTGAATTGCCGTGAATTGATAGCCGTAGTTATATTCAGACGTTATGGGGGAAGAAAGACATGCAGCGGTAACATGTCGTTGATAACACGATAGTGAGCTGCGCACCTGCCGTATAGAGACCGCTATATATTTAAAAGAAACTTTTACTGAGCGTACGAGCTCTGAAGCTTCGGCGGTTGTGTCTAGGCTTCCTGCCTGTCGCAGTCATTCCGGGCTGCCGAGAAACCTCAGCTGTGATTGCGATCAAGGCGCACGAATAGAAACACTAATAGTTCCAGTCCTGTCGCTATTCCTTGTTGCCCTCGTCCTTTCCGGGCTGCTTTTATGCCAGCGTTGTTTAACGGGATAATCTGCCCACAACAGTACCATAAATGATAGTATATGCTTGGTGCCTTAGGCGTAGTTCTAGTTCTCGGCACGACCGCACTTTTGGCATTACTGTTCTTGCAGTGCTCAGTATTTCTTTACTGGGATCCAGCTTTCCCACCTGTGCGTATGTTAGCACATCTACGCGCTTCCAACGGGGGCTGGAGGAGTGGCGTGACGACGCAGATGCTATGCTTCGTTCTTGCCTCTGCTCCTTTGTCGGCGACGAGAAAAGGTGTTAACGGTAAAATTTAGTAATATCCTCAGCAGCCTGCTTTTCCACATAAAAGTAAGTAAAATCTAGGGAGTGTTAACTAAAGGAGAACAAAAGGGAGGCCAGCGAACTTCTTCCTTCTAGTCTTTACCCTTTCCGGTTTCCCGCCGCTAATGTCTCTATTCCGTGCGCGCGGGCGCGAACTCGGCTTCTTTGCCGCTTATAAATAGGCGCGAATCCCTAATGAGTTTCTTGGCTGTTGCCTCGCGCTCTACTTTCTCGAGGCCGCTCAGCGAAGTAGCAGCACTGCTGGTCCCAGCTGTGGTCGGCCTCTTGCGGCCGCCACAATGTTTACCCGCCCACGCGGCTGCCTGGCTAGGGACGGGGGCTACTTTGGGGCGCGTACTGGGCACTCGGCGCCCCGCGCCTTCGGCCCGAGCCTAACTGTTTTGCACATGCGATGGAGCTGAGCATAAACACGGCAGGAAATTGCGCGCGAGAGCAGAAACAGGTCCCACCCTGCAGTTCGGTAATGATAGGCATAACTCACGCTGGCAGAGTACCTGCACTTCGAGCAAGGCGGCGATTAAATCAGTGCGGTTGGAGTGATTGGTTAAGCCCGTGCCAAGACTTAAGCAGTCGGGAAGTTCGGGTCGTGTGGTTTCAGGGTGTTGTCACGATGCTCCTTGCGAGGTCATGCTTTCTCCGTTTATATGCGCTGCTCATGCGCACTTAAAGCGTTTGTTATGGCGGAAAACTTAATGGGAAACAGTGAGTGAATGGCAATTACTCGAAGCAAATCTGCTCTTGTGATAGTCATACCCATTATAGATAGAAATTTTGCTTTGAACGTTTAACGCATAACTGCCTATTACAAGATTTTTCGGAAGAACCCATCGTACCACTAAGCAGCTCATACCATAATCTAGACACCCTGTTTAGTATTCGCCCGGGCAGTAAAACGGGCTGTAAAAGCAATGAAAAGCAAAGTGGTTTGGCTCTTTCGTATGAAAGAAGTAACTACTTCGCATGTCCATTACAACTTTTGGCTGGGTGTGTATTTTCTGCGTTTTTCTTGTTTTTTTTTTTTGGGGGGGGGGGGGGGGGGGGCGTGTCTTGTTAACACAACTCCACTGCACTGCACAGACTGAATAAAAAGCGTACTCAGGGGTCTGGACAAGCTCCTAGGAGGAACCTAATTTTATTACGAGCTGGGATCTCTGTAAAGAAAATTGTTCACTGCCTATTACGTTGATAGCAGTAATATATAAGTTAGATATAACAGATGCAATCTATTTAAATACTTATGCATGGCGATATCGCCAGTGATGGAAATAAGGGCGAAAGTTACTGAAGATAACAGAAAACCGAACTGAGCAATGCGCGGCTCCCTCACTTTGTTTCACAGTATTTTACAGAGAACACAATGAAAAATTTTGGCGGCTGGCTGCAACGAGTGTCGCTGAACTCGCGATACCCCAATAGCCCTCAGTTTTCACGCCCTCAGTTTTCGGTGCTTGCCCTCAGTTTTCACGCGTACTGCTTCTACCTCGTAGAAACAGCGCGACAAAAATGATGGCCAAGAAAAGGCACACTTTCAGACGTGACGGGCGCTGTCTTTACCTTCGTTCTTTTTTTTTTCACGCTGTTTGTACAAGCCCTACATGAACTAACTAGCCCAAACCAGAACGCTAATTGGTTCTACAAGGAACATGTTCCACAAGTAGCGAGTTATGCCATGCATAGCTGCAATTTGCGCGCAACCACATTTTCCACGCCACATGAAATATGTTCCTCGCCTGCTTTAATCTTTTTCGTGACTGAAAAATTATCCTGCGAGCAAGTGTACTTCATCGTCGCGTCTCCTTGCCTCGCTCCTCAGAGGTAGCAGGCGTATCGCTTAGCAAAGCCAAAAATGCCCTTGCCGCCGAAAGCTACGTTGCTTTCGTCAGTTATCGTATAAGCACGCCGCGCCTCCAACTCCCAGGCAGGTGTTGAGCAACGCCATTACGTTACCTCAGCTTTCACTGCATGTAGCCTTTTGCCATCGCATCATCGGCCTTATCGTTTTAAACCCACACGAAACTTGGCGCAGACTCAGTGCCATTCAGACTGACCGGGATATAAGCCCTGCGAGCCCCGGTTACCTGCATCACACTTCGCCGAGTGTCATCCCGCCCGTACGCGTGTTATCAGTTCGAGCCGCGCCGTGTGCGCGGATGTCCCGAGGGTAGGCGGAAGATGAGGAGGCAGAAGAAGAGGGGGAAGTTTTTCCTCGGGGATAAGAGGCCGCTGGAAGGGGCGGAGGAGCGACCCCATCGGCACCGCGACAGAGTTCTCGTAATCTCGTAACCGAAGCTTTAATTCGGCTGAAAGTGGTTCCATTAAGGGGCTGGGCTGCCGCAGACCGGCCAGGGGGCTTTTCTCTGGCGCCCGCCAACGATGCATTGTTTGGTGCGTTGGGAAGCGGGGGAGAGAGAGAGGGAGAGGAGGAAGGAATATCTTCTCTCTCCCTCTCTGGCTTCCTTAGCACGGCGTCGCTAATTTACTGCGAGTGGATGTAGTGGCTCCAGGGCGGGAATAAATTGGAGGACGCGTGCGTTCTAACTTCCACTGTGTATGCCTCGCAGTGGCTCGTGCGAGAGGTTTGCTGTGGAGTTCTTACATTTACATTTTTCTGGGAAAGTGGGGCGTTCTTGTCACCCGTGAAGATGACAGCAAGGAGAAGTCACACCTGTGTAAACGGCAACAGTGTTTTTTTTTTTTTTTTCCTGTTGCAAGGAAAGAGATTGAGCTTCTGCAAGTAGACAGTCACATGTACGGCAACGAAATCTCTCTACACGATGAATATCTCTGCTGAGAGCAACCGTATATTTTCTGGGAACGAGCAGGTGGTGTGACTTAGTTATAGGACCCCTGAAATACTCTCAGGCTGTGACATGAACGTGTTGGGCACATACGGTTCAACAGTTCAGAGAAAAAAAACTGAACCATTCCAGTGTGTTCTTGTGACATACTTGCGCTGCTGTATGCATTATGTTGCAGTGATAACAAGAGATTAAGTTTCAGCGATAACAGCGCAGTACGTGAACATGTGAAGCGTCATTAATCTCGAAAATTTTTGGAAACAAAGTTTTAATTGTTCTTACTCTTTGGCGCCTCGTCTAGTACCTATAATGCCTCCTGCATAGAACGAGGCCGTAACAACTTTCTCTATCAACCTGATGTGGATTACAGCCTGCATAAAGCATTCTATTCGACCAAGTTAGAAAGGGACAAATCTTCTGTAGTGTTGTGACAGTTGAAATCATTAAATGTGCTGTTCATATAATATTTCACGTACAGTGCTGGCAGTGGCCACAGCATCACTACGGTGATCTTTTTTATTTATCATCGCATGTTACCGATGTTATTCATGCGGGAAATCGCTGATATGTATGACGACTGGAGGAGTGAAAGAGAGGTCTCATATGAATACTGCAGCGTACCTATTGCCACTGGAATCAAAACTAATGTACTGCTTTGTTTCTTGCAGGTAAGCCATTGATATCTTACTCCGTCCCCCATTCAACTGCTTTGGGTGAGTACGTATGTAGGGCTATGATTTCTATCGTGTCATATGTGTGGAATAGCTGATACGATCGCGCATGCCGACCTTCAATGTTGCATTTTTAAGTTAACTGGAACCACCAGTAACAGTAAAGGAGATAGATACAGGTGAGGAAAAACTAACAGTACCTCTCCAGGGAAATAAACCGGATAACCTTTGGAAGACCTGGTTACCTCGCATGTTTATCTAGACTAAACCCATCTGAGTAAAGCTCTCAAATATATTCACGCAGTAAGCAGCATGCAGCGGTGTTTCTGCTAACAACACCAGCTTGCGAAAGATCCTCGAGCGAAATTACTGACGCAATGTCGCCTCGTCCGACGGTTCGATCTCACTAGTGGACTCTTGCAAAACGAAATCAATAAACATGAAGCCAACCGGACGCGTCGTCGTTTTAGTTCTTTTGTTTTTTGTCCTACCTCTTCGCTCTATCAATGAGGCGCCGCATGGGGGCTTAGTTTGTTCTCCCTCCCGACGTTGGAAGCGCCGCCAACAGCCAGTCTGTAGATGTGCGAAAGAGAGGCGCTCGTTCACAGTCCATCGGCACTCCTTCCTCCCAAAGCATCTACCCGAGGCTTATCCATTTCCCAGGCTGCCCCGTACACAGTCGCAGGAAGTCGTCTGCCCAACGCTTCTCGCTGCGTGTGTATGTACCTGCTTGAGAGGCTCGCTCGAAAAGGCGTGTCCGTACAATTACAGAGCGGACGTCTTCGCACAGGTTACCGCCTGGGACTGCCCCCTTCACAAGCATTCTTCTACTTGAGCTCGTCGCTTTCATTCTCGCATACTTTTTCTTCTTCTTCTTCTTCTTCTTCTTTTTTCTGGTCGAGGACCGCAGTGTGAAGACATTTCTTACATCGTCCGCCACACTCCGTGGGAAAACTACTTTAGGGCGTTGGGAAAAAAGCAGGTCCTTCTGTTTCTCGGTTGACGACCGTTTCGGAGACTCCGTGCCGGTCAGCCCTCTGCCGAACGCCTTTCGCGGAAACCCCGAGTGTCGGCCCGCCGAGAAACTCCCCTTCCTGGCCCGACCGTCCATCCGCCCGTGAGGAGCAGGTCGTTGCGTCGCTGACGATTTCGGCGCAAACACGCGTAGCTCGAGTGTGCGAAGAAAGCATTGTTTTCCGCGACCTCGTTGAGCAAATGTGTTTTCGTGAAGTGGTCACTGAACGGGAAACGCCCGGCCTTTGTAAGTGTTATCACTGTAATTCTGTGCATTGCAGTCAAAAGGTGTAGTTATGATGCGGTCCCTGTTTCAATGGAGTGGCAGAATTCTTATTCAGTGCTGCATCAGTGTCTGCGGGGGCATGTTTATCGAAGTAGTCAGCAGCTTCCCCAATTAAGGAAGCGAATACTGCCTTAAGAAGTCTAGGATGTACGTAGTCAATCAGGACGTCGAGAAGCGGCCACTATGTAGCTAAGTGAACTTGAGAGTTGAGACTATAATACATGAGTTTTCTTGGCCATTCAGCAACAATAGCGCCATCTGCTAGCCGCTAGTAGCGAACAATAGGTAACTCAATGGGAATACTGTTGAATCTCGTTATAACGAAGTTGAAGGAGCCTGGCGATTATTTCGTTATAACCGCAGCTCTGTATAGCCCGTGTTGACCGAGCTTCCAAGGGGAATCCTCATTCCTTCATTATAACCATTATTTCGTTGGAAACCGTTTCGTTATAACGGCGTTCGACTTTACAGACTCGTAATTTGGAAGAAAAAAAAATCTATAGAGATCCGAGAGATTGTGCACGAACATGGTGCTCATCATGACTGACTCTTCCTCCTCGCTGCAAAATCTGACCTAAAAATGCTTCCAACACTCACGCCATTTCCGACCGCCACCGAAAATCAATGGGATGTTCCGAATGTTCGATATACACACTGTGATTCTGAGCGTTAAACGCCACGCGACTCGTGGTGGCACCCATGTAAACTGGAAGCGGTTGTCCAGATTTCTTGGGCTTGAACTGCGGTGCTTGCTAGCAGGGGCACTTTAGCACACTCCTATATTCAGTATCAGTGAACGAAATAGTGCGGCGGATAGCATAGTCGACAGAGAGATTGGCAGTCTCCTGCCGTTCAAAATGTATGAATGCGCAAATAAAAAGATATGGAAGAGAATGAATCTGTCGGATTTTCGCAGCTAGTAGTTGGCTAAGTATGTCTGGCTTGAGCACCCAGGTAGGCTTCTCTTTGTACATTTCAGTTCCTGTGCATTTTGACACACACCCATGAATGCACGCTCGCTCGCAAGCACGTGCGCACTGATTGCATTTATAATTAATGTAAATCATATTACTCCTGTTTTTATTTTTTTAATGAATGTCGCATTCAGTAATCACATAGCGTGATATCTCAACATCTGTCTTGTCAAAGAAAGAGTGTTTTGGGTCCCGGCAACAGCGAGAACGAGTTTTGTTCCCGTTCCGCTTCGTCCGAGCTTCTTGCTGCCAGCTTCGGTTAATCCATTTAGAGCGTCGGGCTTGTACGCGTAATCTGATCGAGCGAGTCGTCTAATAGGATTATTAGAGTGAATACCCCGTCCGCTTTTCTCTTTACGTGTTGTTTTGCTGCCCACCGAGACGCCTTCACACTTAGCCGGCTTCCCTTTTTGTGTCTGTTGCTTCTTAACATGAAACAATTGTATTTTATTTTAGGCATTCTTACTTTTTCACCACTTTCCTTTGTTTTATTTTCAACAACGCACGAATGGCGCAGCTATGAAAAAATTATTTGCAGAGCAGGCCAAATTCAATAAGTGGAGCGCTGTAGAATTGAACAGAATTCATTAGCACTATGAGAGCTACATCTTTCGTTGACGAGCATTTTCACGAGTCATTCTCACATGTATCCCCGGTTGTCTGTGTGATGTCATACTTTTCAAAGCGTTACTCAAGTTTCGCCGACCAAGCAGGATCTGCGCGCGTACGGTGGAGTAACCGTTGTCCATTATTGCAGGCTACGTGCTTTCTGTGATTGAATCTTGGAACGCGTTTGAAAGCGTGGTTTTTAAACTGGTTGCACTACATCACTCTAGGTTGCACTACCTCAAACACTAGTTCAGTTCGACATCTGCGATGGAGGTAGAGAAGGTATACATAGCTCATGACTCTTTCAAGGACGAAAGCAAATACTCTCCAATCGACTTTCCTCACCACGCTTCCGTGCAACCGCGATCCCATGACAAAAAATACGCCCTAATGAATCATGGATCCATAGCGGCACAGACGTGGCCGCCACGCAAATCGAACGGCCCCAGAAATAGATCTCACTCAACCAGCGCCGGTGTACCACGTGTCCGGGGCGCGGATACATGTACGCGTTTCTCAGAGCCATACGGCTAGCGTGCGCGTAGCTGCCCGCGTAGCGGGTACGCGAAGCGAAATGACAGCTTCTCCGAAGAACTGTCTGAGTAACGGCGACCGGGCGGCGAATGGGCGCTCTCCTCCGCGCGTTATTAAGCCGCGCCTTCCGCTGCCACGTTTCCGAAAGTCGTTCGAAAATGTGCGCCCACGTCACGGTGTGATCTTCATTTCGGTTTCGGTGCGAGGAAGAGGCAGGCGTGTGTTGCTGCCATCAGCTTCCGGGCTGGGAGGAGTGGCGAGCCCATCTTTCTTGTCACTGAGGAGGCGGCAAGGACGTCGCGCCAGATGTTGAAAGAGGGCAGCGTGTCTGGAGCCGCGCTGTCGCCGCAATCGCCTGACACGCTGGGAGTGCTATACCGAAGCCAGGGGCTATATTTCACCAGGGGAGTGCACCACGTACAGCGAATTTTCAGTGACGCGGCTCTCCCCTCATCCCGCACTCGTATACAGCGCACGGTGTTTGAGGTCTGCATGAAAGCGAAACAGTAGTAAAAATGAAATATCTTTGGTAATCGCCAGCCAACAACGTCACAAATAAACTCGTGAGACTTCTGCTGCGATAGTTGTGCTAGATTGATGACCGAGAAAATCCAATGCAGAGTCAGCTTGCGCCACACACAGCGTGTTGCTGTTGCGCTACTACTACTTGAAGTAGAATTCGTGAGGACGGCGCAAGTGGCTTTAATTGAGCCGAGGTGTCACAAAGATTGTAAGCAGTGCGACCAAGTAGAAGCGGTACCGTGTACGTTGCCGATTCTGCAAACATAAATAAAAGAAAATCACACATTGGTGGTCAAGCCAGTAATCGAACTTTCGACCGCTCAGTTGTAAGGCCGGTGGTACGCTGAGGGGGCTATTGGCCTGCTAGTTCTAAACCACTCGTATTTAAGGGGGGAGATATTCCTGAACTCCGAGATGCGAATAGGACGACGATAAAGACACATACTGTGAAGGGGCAAACAGATTCTGGCTGTATCATCCTTAGAGGTATTTCACTATTTAGGATAGTCTGCTGTTGTTCTTTTCTTCTTACTTTATTCAGAAAGGAGCGGACATTAACATTCCACCTCTCTCCATTTCAAAACAAGACGCTCCTAGTCTCATGTCGAGGATTCTTGGACATCCATTGTAATTATGAGGCAGCTATGGAATTTCAAGATACTGTTAAATATTGAAGACAATGGTGTATTCTTACAAACAGCAGCAAAGTCTTTCTCTTAAAATTTGTCCATCGCTCGTATCCAGTAGTTAAAGGGAAGCTGAAACGGTTTTTTGAGAATTCGAGGTTATTCAGGAATTCGAATCTATATAGCTTGTAGATAAAGCATACGAAGTATTTTTGCACCAGCATTTAAAATGGTCACATAATCGTCGATTAAAACCGCGATGATGTTCAGGCTTCTCCTCACTACGTTGGAGGAGTGCGAGGAAACTCGGCAGTGACGTCATTGTTGCCGAAATTTCAGATGTCCGCTGCTTAGCCTGCATGCTGCTGTGCGTCATCAGATGGCGCCAAACAATGCATCGTGAGCTTCACCTTCGAATGCGTCGGTTTTCTTCCATACAATAACCGTTTCTTCGCTGGAAACGTAGTGCTGTCATACGTGACGTCATTATCGGGGCCTCTGCCCGTCGCTGTGCGCTTCAGAGAAGATGGACGCCGAAGATGACCTTATTCGGCGATCGCGCCACCATTTCAAATGCTAGAGCAAAACGATTTCTCAGGCTTTACCTGCACATTTTGCACAATCGGCAACCTTAAACTCATCGAATTCTAAAACCGTTTCAGTTGTCCTTTAAGGCTGCCATAGAAAACCAATGTGGAATGTTTTTGACGATCGAAAAAACGTTAATAGCAAAAAACTGCAAGAGTGCCGAGGAGAGACCTGCGGATATATTGATTTTTACAGTGGAATCTCGCGATATATATATAAAAAGAAAGCGTACATAGGGAATTTCCCGGTCAGAAATGCGCTTGTCAAGAATTTCTGGGCATGAGCCGACACCATTTCCTTAAATTATCACTTGGATCCATTTCTCTTAGAAATTACTCACTCAGGTCGTCTTATTTGTTTTTGCGCATTCACTGTCTAAATGCAAGTCATATAACTCACATGAATAAGCAGATGGGTTAGAGTGAACTACCATTCGCACTGCTCTTTGGTTTCTTCATACCAACGTAGGAGGAAGCATGCTTCTCTAATCACGTCCCCTTCCCTGTTCACGAAAGGAACCTGCCTTGTAAAGTCCATTAATGGTCCCGTATTGTTTGCAGGCGTCATGTTAGAAACATGCGGCCTGGATATGGTTTCCTTCGTTACTACAAGCAATTCGTGCGCAAGCTTCCTGATGACGGAACGGATCTGGTGCTTTTTTTACACAAACCGCTTTATGCTGTGTCATCAACGTTTCCAACAGATTATGTTTTATTCCTGTCGAGTGAAATCAGTGAGCATTACCACAGTGCGAATATGGCACACAGAGCTGATTTTTCTTTCGGAGAAAGCTCCGCATTGTGAACCAAAAATTGGTAAAAATGGGGTTAATTGTCACGCTTTCCAGATCGATTAGTCCGTAATCAGACTGACTAAGCTGTATGTCCCTTTGCAGTTATTCTATGAGGGAGTAACAACAGCTCTCTGAGGGACTAACGGCTGTGACAACGAAGTTAGTCCCCAGAAGGCTAACACCTGCAACTCTTTGCAACTTTTGTTGTTTTTTTTTTTTTGCTCGAAGTGCAGAAATTCAGGAGAAGTGAGTTTAAAAGCTGCGACAACGGTGCGTCGTTATTTTAGCTTCTCTGACCAGAGCAGTGATGGCGCCAAGAGGAGATGAAATCTGTCGGAGCATACTAAAAATTCGGCGAGTACTTATTGAAACGGTGACGGTGTTTCCAAGCATTTTGCGCCACCCCACTACGAATATGCTGGCACCGCCCCTGAACTATAGAGCATTCCTCCTGTATATGAGATGGTAATAAATTAATTGGAGTACAAGGGCGACCTGCGTGTAGCCGACCGCGTGCACGGACGACCTGAACGCTTCACGCGGCGCGCATTAGGGAGCACCACGGCCGCGTGCGGCTCCGCCTTGGCCCCAGGACGTTCTTGACAGCGGATGATGGGGAGGGGGAAGAGGATGAGGAGGTGAGGGATGAGCAGAGCTACGTGAGTCATAGCGCGCTGCTGGGACAACACTTGAGGCCGCTCGCCGTGCAGGGAGGCGCCCCTCGCGTTTGATTGAAGAGCCCGCGCGGTCGCGTCGAAAGGACCCCGTGCCCGTAAAAATTAATGGGGTCCCTCTTCCTCTGCGGGCAGCGCTTCTTCAGTCTGGGAGCTAGAGGCCCGCTGGAAGCAATGCTGTTCTCAAAAACGGCCCGCGAACGGGGGAGAAAGTTGTTGTGCTTCTGAAAGAGAGAAAGGGGGGTTCCAGTACGCCCTGGCCTCGGTATGCGCGCTTGCGCAATTCGGTCTGGCTCATTCGCCGGCGTATGGCGAGCAGACGTACCGCGTGTGCGAGGTCTCGCGCTGTTGCCCGTCCCGCGGTTGTTGACTTGAGCTGCTGAGCTGCAGCCACTGCAGCAGCATACTATGTATGTCGAAGAACGCGAGCGAGCATGTGGCGTATATTTCGCAGAAGCTGTTCGCGTCGCGTTCGGGCTTCGTCTACACTCGATGAACTTTGTTTGGTCGCGTTCTAACAACTTGTTGTCGCTGCTGCTAATTATCTCCCTGCCAATGACCCGTCCTCTTCACGAGATGTTAAAATACACTTCAAGGTCGTATACGCGTCCCTATGGTAAGGCAGCCGCTTCTTAGCCAGATGTTGCTGCTGCTCGCATATTTCTGCTATGAGGGTGTGCGGGGGTCGTACAGCTTGACGCAGAGCGCGTTTTTTACTCGTGTAACCTGTCATCTTGGAGGGACAACCTTGAGCTGTAACTTTGATTTATGTTCGCGTAGACGCTCCTCTCTTATCTTCTTTCACATTCTTTTCCTTTCTCTGGCGAGGGGGTGAATCTCTGTTTTTTTTTTTTTTTTTTCAGATGAGCCGTTATATGTTCTTCTCTTTCAAGGCAATTCACTTGCGTAATGCATTATCTTTCGCATGTTCCACCGTTAGGATCACGTTCTCTATGAAAACGTAAATGACTTCTTGATGAGGAATGGAACAAAAAAAAAACAGAAATCTGTATATTACGAATTTCAAAAAAAGGGTACTAGAATATGCTTTTTCAGATCCCTTTTAATAAAGCATTACCTTAGCAGAGTGAATGAAAAGAGAAAGTTTTAATCGAAAAACGTAGATGCCTCGCAGAGGAGCTGTTACATAACGGCGGTCTCTCGAGGATAAAGGAGGCCTTGTTCACTAAACAATGATGAACTGAAGAAAGATGGATAAAGCATTAGGGTATTAACGCAATTGATAACGTCAAGTGAACGAACCGGTGTAATTTATAGGGACAGATTACTGCGTGATTACAGATTACCTTAGAAGATTACAGATTACCTTACAGATTACGGATTACCTTAGAAGAAGTGGTCTATCTCATGTGAGTTTACTAGGTACATGTATAATAACTTATCCCGGGAAAGAAGACGGCCATGGAAAAAGTTTGAAACTGGATTTCAAGAGCGCAATGGTTGCGAACACTTCCCGTTGGCGTTACGCATTCTACCTTTCACGGATTGCCAGCGCTCACGTAAGCTGAAAAGAGTTGCCAGAGAGTTACCGTGCGAGCAGTAAGCTCGGTGGGTAGCCGTACCGATGTTTCCTCGAAGGCTACGACTGTGTCTCACGTTAAACAGTGTTTCGTTTTCAAAGTTTCGGAATCCGTACAGTGCTAACGACGAGAATCATGCGAGCGGTGTGCTTGGGACGAAGCTCTAACGGAGAGACCGCGCCCGATTTCCTTCTTCTTGTTCCTGCCGTCGTCACTGTTCCTGTAGCGGTGCTGAGAAGGCCGATGTGCGCTGACGGATCACAGCAGGTCCCCACTGGGCGATGCCGCCCCGGGAGACGTCGCGGAGCGGCGACGCGGATTTATCATCGGTGCCTTTTGTGTGCCACGCCTGATTGATGGATGGCGCTCTGCCGATGGCTCCTTTGTGGCAGCGCGAGGATAGGACATGCGAGCCATTGATGCTGCGTCGCGCTTTTGTCGAGACTTTTCTTTCGGCACATGACTTGGACACTTGCTTCGAGGTGTTCGAGAAAAGAGGGAGAAGCAGCGACTTCGCTTCTGTGAGACGAGGGAATGGTGACCGACGGGAACACAGGACGCGCTGGTGAAAAACAGAAAAAAATGAAAGAAAGAAAACGACACCTAAGGCCATTCCGCATCACAAAGACGCCAGAGAGGAAAGGCGGCGAAGGCATGTTCCCTGTGCTCCTAAGCGATGGGAGTATGGAGAGAATAGTACAGCTGTGCTCCCATGCTTGCATATGTACACTGACGTATGCGGATAACGAGACGCAAATTACAGCTCTGACAGCGTAGAGCGCGCGCATATACGTCAGCATATATTAAAGAACTCACATAGTACAAGGGTTATCGATGATTTGGAAGTCGACGCTGCATTTAATTTGGCTGGCTTGGGTACATAATTACTTATAAAACATTCCACATATGTGCTTGCAAACGAAGAAAAGTCGGACATGCGCGTCAGGCCAAGGGATAAGTTAATTTACGGCCCCTTCGGAGTTAACAGAACCGTGAAAGTAAACTTGAGAAGCGTAACGACTTTTCATTTCGTGCTGTTGCACGGTGTGTCACCTAAAAATAACATTTTAAAACAGAAAACATGGCTAAAAAAGAAAAAAAAAAGCTCTAGTTCAGCATTTAAACTGTCTTCCGAAGTTTAACAGTTACTTGGCCTGCTTGAAGACAAAATCCAAAATGGAGAGACGTGTTTGATGGTTTTGGCTTAGTTTTTCCCGAGTCGCATTGGTTAATTAGCTTTCTGTCGAGGACAAATAAATTGCGACTATAAAATTCAAGCACGAAGAGAGAATAAAAAAGAAAAGCAGCAACCCTTTAAGAGGAAGAAACACAAACGGGCTTCGTTATCAGTTCAGAGAAGGGGTCATCGCACTTTCGGAGTGATAATTAACCACGCAAGTATTTATTCACTCTGAGCCAGAGCTTTCTCACTCTCCTTCTGTCTTCCGGTAAGCCTTGTTCGTTTTCATAAAGATTGGTGTATAAGCAATAATTTCACGACCCTCATTACATTTTCTTATTTGTTTCCTTCCTTTAACGGTATGCGACCGCTCTCGCGAACAAACGCAGGCTATAGGAAGGAAAGCCGTTTGAGTTTCAAGCACCGCTCACTTGACGTTGCTTTCGAATGCGCTAAAATACACAAAACAACCAAACTCGCTTGTTGCCATTGCGGAAAACATAATGCATTTATGCGTAACGTAGCAATAAACTAGCAATCGAAAACTGTTTGCCTCTCTACAGTGCCCTCAAATTTTGTTTTGCTATGAAAAGAAAACATTCTCGTGTAGGGAAGCTGAAATACTGTACTGCCCGAGCGAGATGATTCTCGAAAGCAACAACAACGGCATGAAAAAGGTTGTTTGCATAACACCTTCTGGCGTGCAACGTACGTCGATATCAGCGTCGTCGATGCTCGTGTCCCAGAAGAAATGCAGCGGCAGCTTGAAACAAACAACGTAAGCAGGACGCAGAGCTCTATTTGTATTGCCCATCTCGCTAACGCTCCCCTCGGGTAGCTATATTTGGAGCCATCGTCGAAGCATCGCACATCCTGGGTCCGGTAAATCGGTTTCACTGCGCAACGTGGGGAACAACAGCGCTCGAACCCCCCTCCCGAGAAAGAAAGAAAAAAAGGAAGAAAGAAAGAAAGAAGGAATGCAACGTACACACGAGACAAGAATACTTAGTAGCAGCCGGTGCCTCCGGAGAAGTCGTTGCGTTGCTATCGGTGAACCGTACCCAAGGCCTGACTCGGTAACGGCGCACGTATCTCGAGTTGTGCGTTCTGCTTTTATCTCGTGACTCGTGCTTATTGATTCGCTTCCGTTTTCTGCCGCATTTCGCCTTGCTGGTTCCTACGATTCTCTTAATGATATAAAATTTGAGATAAGAGAGCAATGCACTATGACCTCCTTTTCATTTTTTGACTGGGCAAAAATGTTGGCAGCGTTGGGCAGGTGAGGCGCATCTCGTTACTTCTACGCTTCATAATGTAGGTCGCATATAACAACTATCGCACAGAAAAACCGCGCATGAGAAGACCAAGCCTTTTCAAAAATGACTGGGCAAGTAAGTTCGACGGGAAAACTAAAACGAAGTTTCTGATGACATCAGGAATGTAAAAGAGCGGCCTACAGTTATGCTGTCTATAATTTCAGCGGTAGCGCAGCATATCATTCAGTTTTTTACTTTGTTGGATGAGGGGCGCCACCGCTATCTTTTGAAGGCTGTGCGGGCTCATGCTTTCAGGACTTTCGTGGATATATTCGTTTCAGCACTGCAGAAGACAGTATTTTATTCGTCTTGTGGTACCAATTCACTGGCGAAACGGAACTTTCCTCTAATTTGACCCACCTACTGTAAAGCTCAACGATGACTTCTAAGCAAGCGATCTGATGTGTACTTGGTATTATGAACCATGAGAACGCATCACTAAGTAACGCATCGAACATTTGCACTTGTGTCATTGCCGGTAGACATCAAAGGCAATGGCTTTTGCTGTGAGGTTTATTTATTGAAAGTAACATTAAACGTCTCAGGAAAAAAAACATTGCTGATATAAATCTTGTTCATTCCAGTCCCCTGTCGTTTTTCTTCCAATGCCAGCACTTTGCTTTGTGTTTGTGTGTGAGAGAGAGTGAGTGAATGACAGGAGGTTAAGAGGAACCGTTCTCGGAGAAGAAAAAACGATTGAGTCAGACAAATCATAAGTTCATATGTGTATAGGGGTTTAACGCCCCAAAAAGAATCAGGCTATGGGGGACGCCGTAGTGAAGGGCTCCGGAAATTTCGACCACCTGGGGTTCTTTAATGTGCACAGCACACTGGCCTCTAGCATCTCGCCTCCATCGAAATATGACCGCCGAGGCCGGGATCGAACTAGAGTCTTACGGGTCAGCAGCCAAGGGCCGTAGCCACTGAGCTGCCGCGGCAGACATAAGTTCATAAGATTGAAAAAAGGCGTCGTGGTAGACAAACTAAAGGTTGTAACTAACCTCAATAACTTGCATGTTATCATACGAATCAGTTAAGGAACTTATTAACCTGCTTATCAGGAGAGCGCAGGAGTTGATCATTATGATATATACAACTAGTACACCAACATCATTGTCAGGAGAAAGTTCTACGTACGGCTGTTATAAAAAAAAAAAAAAAAACTCACGAAATATAATATTTGAATTAATGTATTGCTTACTCCTTTTACGCCACCAAATTTGGGCTGAGTGACGCAAACCTTGCGACGTGACCAAGTCGCAGCTTTCTCTGCCCGCGCACACAGTTCCGGTCTCTAGCATTCCTCGCTCCTGAGGTCAAGGTGTCCTCGACGCCCGGCAACCCTGCAAAGGGCTTAATGCGTCTCTCATCTGTGCGGCACAGTGGAGCGAGTAGCCGCGCAGCAAAGAGCCAAGACCGCTTCCGGCGCCTCGCTCGGCCCCGCTGGCCGCGTTGTGTGGCCGACTGACACGCGCAGGATTTCTTCCACCCCCGAGGCGTTGCTCCAAGGCAGCAGCGGTCGGGCCAGCCACTTCTCATCAAGGCAGCGAGAGAGTCCCCGAGAGCGCTGTCTTGCTTGCGTTTTGCATCAGCAGCAAGCCGTGCGCGCGTTTTGTTTTTCGAGACTCGGTTCTTCGCTCCGGGGCGAAGCAGTGTGCGCGCTCCGAACGAGGAAACAGCAGCAGGCGGAAGGAATCTTCCCTGCCCTCTCTCTCCGCCTCTGGAGCTGGCAGCGTTCCCGGTCTTTTAATAGGCGAGCCCGCTAGCCAACTCCGGAAGCGAGCTACAGCAGACAGCGCTGGCGTCAGGTTCTCAACCCTCCTTCTCCGCTGCCCCCCCCCCCCCCCCCCGGGTCTTAAACGCGTGAGAGACCCTTTTGCTGGAGCGCTAGCACTGGACACGCTACGTGTGTCCCGTGTCCGTATACTGACTCCTATAGTTTCTTTTTTTTGTAACGGTTTACTTTTTCTCTTGCTGCGTTGTCGTTTGCCTGATGGAAGTGGTGCCGCGTGTTTGGGCTGACAAGCGCGTACACAAACTTGTAGGCTGCTGCTATTTCTTCTTTTCTCATTTTATTTATATTTGCTTTCTCTTGCGTATACAAAACGTTCTCGTATGAGTGATGGAACACGACTTCTTTTTTTTTTTTTTTTCCGGGGTGGTTGTTTTCGTTTTCCTGATACATTAGCGAAGGGGGTGGTCGAACGCATCGTTGCCGTAAATCCGGCTTCGAACATCGCTTTCTGTGTCGGTTCGTTGGAGGTTATTTTCGATGATGACCCCTTGCCTTGCATAGATTCGGTTGCCTCCACCCTGTGACAAGATCAAAGGGCAGAATTAGTAAATACCCGCTGTCAGAGCTTTTCATTAACATGGTTAAAGAATGCAGCGCGAAAAGACAAGGACAAACGGAGAAGTGGACAGGACTGGCGCCGACTGATGAAAGTCCTGTCCACTTCTTCGTTTGCCTTGTCTTTTCGCGCTGCATTCTTTAACCATGATCACTGACCAACAAGCCCAAATAGCCACTTTATTTCATTAACAGCAAAGGAATGACGCGACTTTATACTTGATTTCTGGCCTCCATACAGGCGATCATACATATTTGAGTAAATAATAGAGGAGGTGAAAACCCTTCTCACATGCAACTGTTTATTTGATGAGACGCCCAGCAGAGTTACCGTAATGTTTTCTGTAAAGTTGGTATTTTGTTCGGTCGTCAAGTTTGTTTGCTTTGTTTGTTTATGTGTTTGTTGGTAAGATTACAAATCTAAACGGTACAGACTGGGTCTTCCTTAGCCTACCTTTCTTTTTTATTTTATCGTCACTGACAAGCTTGTTTTGATTCTTTATGTGATTGTTTAAAGCCTTGAACTTTGCACCAACGCGGAGGCGACACCACCCTTACCGATCGATGATCTGATGCTCTGCTTTCTGTGGCGCCATCTTGCGGAAGGATTGCCATAGAGCGCGCGCTCGTTTGTGCCCATGCGTTGGCGCCACTGTGCTTTTTTACTCTCTCCAGTGTGCCCGGCAATCTCTTTTACGACAGCCATCGGAGGGCACTGCGAAGAGTCTCTCTTAGGAGCAGCGCGTATAGCCGGGACTCGAGTTATTAGGCGTCCTCATCCACACCGCTAGAGAAAAGCGCTTTTCTCGATGCGTTTGCGCGCAGTTGTTTCGGCGGCAGCGTCCTGGTTTGCGTTGGAGCCTTGCCACTCGCACCTCCCTTATGCTAACATTTTCCTTGGCCATTGTCCACATGCCTTGTATACCGTTCTACATTGTGTTTTTACTTTGGCTTTGTTTGAACACAAAGGAGGCCAGTTTGCGAGCCCGTCACAATACGGCTCGCTCTTCTACGCTTGAAATCTTCACTTGTTGCTCGTCAAGGTCGCTAGTATCGTTCTTTTCATGCCTTGGGGGCTTGTGAGCGGTTCGCTTCTTAGTTTGGCCTTTTCGTTTAATACGGGTCATAGTTCAAGAGCGCGTATTGAGGCGCTCTTGCATCACCGAGCTTTACGGGGCTGTTTCTAGTTTGGGATAAGTTCCATAGACGGCGTAAAGTGTCCGTTTTGGGAGAGAGTGTCTGATGGGGCGATATTGCTCCAGTTCTTTCGAACGCGCTTTGAAAATGCAGAAGTAGATTATTGATGCAGCTTCGAGTAGCCTGAGGGAAATATGACGCGAAGCTTTTAGACGGTTCTGTCTTCCTCTTCGTCCTTTTATTCTTCGAGGCGCCAAAAAGAATGAAAGAATAATAAAGGCGCGTTTCATAAGCCATGAAGACTATAAGGCCCCAGCGCAGTGCTCATACGAGAAAAGTAAGAGATTAAAGTACGACCACGTAAAGTGCATTATTAGATGTTTTATCACTTTTATTTGTAGCTATTTGTAGAGGTATTCGTAAGGTATTCGTAGAAGTATTTGTAGAGTTATTCGTAAGGTATTCATTTTGCCTTCTCTGGTTAATCGCCAGCTGGTAGGGGCATCCTGTTAGCAGCTTGACGAACGCGTAATTAACATTTGCTTTTTCGTTCATTCGAACAGAAGTCACCAGGACTAAAGCGAAAGACGAAGATGTAGCATGAAGCGAGCACATGACGAATGAGACCGAGAAGTCATGATACAAAAAAACAAAAACCCTGCCTTCCCACCACTGGAACCGAAAGGCCTACTCCTAGCAGTGATAGGGCAATTTTTTGTCCTAGTACAGTTCCTCATCTATTTTTTTTAAACCTCAGTGAATCTTAAATCAAACTTGAAGCACGCACAGGAGAAGTTCGCGGTTAATTGGCGGGGATGAGACAATAAACAGGGATTACAGAACTACGATTACGTTGGATGGCCTTACTGTACTAACTATTGGGGTGAATCAATCCGTGTAAACCACTATCCCTCGTTGAAACTAACGTTGTGTGAAGCCACACGTGTTGCGACAATAATCTATCCAAGTGGTACCTCTCGTTAACAACAAGAAAAAAAGGAAGATTGCCTCAAGTAGAAGCGCCTTTTCAGCATGCCGATGTGCAGTATAATCCGTAAGAAGCCAAACCAAAAGTTCTTCAGAAAAGGGCGGAACGCAAACAGACGAGACAGAACGGGCACTCATCCTGTTTCGTGTTTTAAGATCCGTCCTTATTTGAATAGTTAGCGCTGTGTGCGTTTCTATTAGGTAAGAACCCGGCTACCTTGGGTACAAGTCTTGACAACCTGTAGCAAGTTTGAGCAGAAAGGCATAAACGCTTGTAACCGAACCCGAAATGGGCAATAAAATCGAAGAAAAGTGAATGAAATTTTTCCAAATTTTGCAGTTTTTTTTTAGACTGCTTTTCTTTATGGGTATACCGCGGTGCATGAAAGGGCAGTAAGAATGCACCCAAGACGGTGGAAAGTAGACTGGCGGCTCTTGACAAACTGAACAAAAATATCTAAAAACTTGGGTAAGAATTGCAAGCTGGGCTAGTTCCTTGGAAAAGTGCCCGATGTACTAGAAATTATGTTGTCTAACCTTGCCCGTGCATATCCAGCAATTGTGGACAAATCATTTTTGAATAGGAAAGAGTTTATGAACGCAATTTTTTCATATATTGCAAGATTTCACTACAATAATCAATATATCCGCACACCTCCCATGGGCAGGCTTGAATTTTTTTTTTTGCTATTAACGCTTTTGCTATCGTCCAAAGCCTTCCCCACTGGTTTTCTATCGCAGTCTTAACTGCTCAATGCGAGCGATAGAAAAACTTTTATAAGAAATATTTTGCCAAACATCAGAAGAATGGACCATTACCTTCAATATTTTCATTAAAGGACCCTAAAATTTCCAAATATAACAAAATTTTTGTCCAAGAATGTTGGGCACGTGTTTCTCGCGCTGTTCACTGCCCAAGCGAGTTGAATAAACCCAAGACATTCCCGGAAACGCTTGACGCCCATACTCTGCTGACTCGTGTTGTCATCATCCCTCTGCGATGTTACGATAGTCGAGACAGTTTTGCAGTGGCAGAGAAGGCGTGCGAACAACTTCGCCCATAACCGTGGCTTCCCTCTTCCTCTCGGAAACCTCTCCGGGATTATGCACCAACTCGAGTTCGTACAGAGAGCGAGGCTTGTCGGCGGCTCCTCGAACTCTGTCCGCCTCTGGCTGTGCGGCCACGCGTGCACAGGAGGCTCGCTTATCTGCCGCGCGGGGGAGGACGCCGGTCCAAATCGCCGCGCGGCGAGGAATTTGTTGACTCTCTGGGGTCCTGTTACATGTGCTCTGCGCGGGGCAAGGGCCAAGGAGGGGCGACGGCGGTTCCCACTTCCGTTTGACCCTGCTGAGCTCTCGAACCCCCCCCCCCCCTCCTCCCCCCGCCACCGTGGCATCCTGACTGCGCGCATGCGCGGTGAAGAGCGGCCCTGCGACCACGAGTGGGCGTCGTCGCTCGAGAGAGGCTGACACTCAGCAGGGCAGTGCTGCAGTCAGTGTTGCGACTTGGAAGGAATCCAGTCCGACTAAGAGAGCAAGCGAAAGGGTGCCGCCACCCGCGCCTGAGGGAACGCGCGCGCGGGTGTGTGTGTTTGTGTGACTCTGAACTCGAGACGAATAAGGGGGTGGTGGGAGCGCGCGCTGTTTTATTTATTTATTTTTTTTTTGAAGCGGCGAGGCGGTGGGATTTCTGGCGTGACCGAGTTGGACAACCGCTGTGCACAAAGAGGACCTCTTTGTTTGAAGCACAGCCTGTGTCGAGTAGTTTTCAAGTTATACAGTGGATAGGCATGCAATGCTGAGGAACGAGTTTGGTGTCGGACACGCATGTGACATAAAGTGCTGAAAGTTTTAGGGACGACGGCGCACTTTTCTGACTGGCATTTATTTCTGGTGCCTTCTTGAAAACTTTCTTTTGAATTAGAATCTAAACGCAGAAACGCTTAGAATATGCCCCACGAAATAAGTTTTTCTTGTATGTGCATCTGATTTATGCCACCACCTATACACTTCCGCTAGAGTGTGCGCCGGCGCTGATGCAATCCTACCGCAGCTCAGGTGCCTCAGGTTTCGACGGCAGATGCCGCGGCAAAGAACATATTTTCCTTCCAGTTTTATTTTTATTAATAATAAATAGCCACTAACAACAACGACAAATGCTGAGTTATCATGAGGCTATTTCGCGTATGTCGCGGGGGCCGTGATAGAAACAGGACAACACGTTGCGCACGGTAAGAGCGGCATGAAAGCGCTCATCGGACGAAGCTTACAAGACTAATGTCACCAGAATTCCGGCGTGTATCATTCACCGCCACTTTGCAGCTAAGTACACAGCTTTCGAAGGGTGTAAATGCTTCGCCTCCATCGCAAGAAACCGTTCGCAAGCAAACAACTGCGAATCGTCGAACGGGGCTCTTAATCGTCGCTCGTTCGAGAGCGCTCACTTGTACCAAGACAAATCTCCTCCCGACGGCCTCGGGGGAAAACTCGCACCTTCGTTTTCGGAGGGGGGCCGGCTGCTTCTTCGGCAACCCTTCATTCCGCTTTTCCTTTTTCGTTTCCACCTTTTCTCCGTTCTCCTTCCGACTAAGCACCCGACAATTTCCGCCTGAGGTCAGCGCATTCACTTCGCGTCTGCACGCGCCCGTTCTAGCTCTGTCCCAGGGCGTTCGTGTTCTTCGATCCTCCGCTGGGACACACTCCGCGAAGCGACGACGGGACTGCAGGAAGGCTCGCTAGTGTGACACCCGAAGGATTACCACGTGCGACGACCTAGGAACGCTCAGGGAGGCCGACCCTAAACAAACAAGCCGAGCAAGCGAACGCAGAAGGCAGAGAGAAATCTTTGCTCCCGGTTCGAGAGCTTCTATCCAATTTGTACCCGCGCCAAGTGCCCTAGCGCCATCAATTTGGGGGCTTTTTTTGCCTCTCGCAGTGCGATTATTTTTGACAGTCGCAATTAGTTACAGGCGTGGACCCGACCCCTGGAGAAAGGGAAGAGAGCGCTGGAGGCACTAGGATGGAGCAGAGGGGGACACGTTGTGCAACGGGTGTCGGGAGTTTTGGGCTGTGCTAGCTAGGCTAGCGAACTGATGACACTGCCACTGTTGCAAATACCGGTGCAGGTCTCGGCGCGAAAATGTGCATGCACACTTTTCAACGCGGACACGCCGGCTTTGCATCCCGGCTCTCGCATTTACAATCGTTTTCACGCCCATACAGAGAGGCCACGTTCGGTGCCGTGTTTGCACGCCCTATAAGTCACATTGTTTAAGTAGATCTTAAGGTATTCTCTCTGAATATATGAGAAAATGTTTATTCGTTCTGCATGGATAGCGACTAACGCCTCCCTGACACCGGCACTGGCTCGTATGTCATCTATTCCCCTCATCTCCCGGACCCCATGCACCTCACGTGTGGAAATTATAGCAACCCTCCCAGCTCAACCATGTCTGTCCTACACGCTGTTCAAACATACAAGCAAATCTCCACCACGAACAGTTACTTTATCTGCACCGACTCGCAGCCCGCTGTCCGCTTCATCCTCGAGAAGCTAACGTTTTTCTGTTTCCCCATCACCACCTCCAAACGTTGTAACAACGGAAGTCGAACACGTACAGAGCTTTCCAGCATAGCGTACACAAAGCAGAACCAGCTAAATACAAGGTAAGCTATAGTAATGCAGGTGGTGGGGGTGAAAACATTTGCTATTGAGACAGAGGTAGAAAAGATTCCGAAGACAGGTTGGGTCCGTAGTACCGGTTCCAGTACTGAGGGCAGCTTCCCTATAGTCCCCGATGAGTAAGAGCAATGCAGAGTTCGATTTGAGCCTTCTAGCTACTTTTCGCCACAATTATACCTTCAGCTTTTGACTCCTTGTTGAAAGCCATGTTGCCAACTCCACACTGATCAAATTAACCCGATCGGCAATGCAGCAGGACTAGTTCTGCCGGAGCGGGACCGTGCTCATTACGCGCCGAAAAATACGGTACCTCCGCGCTGTCTCCTTCAGGAGTGTGAGACGTTCGGTTTTCTCGAAGCTCGAGGGCGCTCTGTTTGTGGATGGCGGCCGTTGGCCCTTGCCGCTTTCCTCTCTCTCTCTCTTTCTCTCTCTCTCCCCACTCCCTCTCGCCCTGTCTCTTGGCGGTTCAGGCTGGAGATATCTGCGCTCTTAACGCACGATAAATGCCGCCTGGAAGAGGAATTAGTGAAGTGCAGCACAGGTCGTTATTATCGGCGTTGCTTGTACAATTTTCTTCCTCGTTTATCGTGTTGAATTAGCCGTTTTTATTTTTGCTGATGTATTATAAGCGCACGAACGCTTCGCCGTTATCACCGACGAAGCCCCTGGATTGACCGTGTGTTTTACTTTCTTCTTCTGCCACAGCGCTTGCTTGAAGTGTGAAGCGGGATTTAGGCTCGACACCTTATCTGCTAGGGTAGAACAAGTTTATATCCATGGCTTTCGCTTAAACGCGGCCTGAATCGAACTGGAAACAGGGGTGCCTCTCCAGTGCGCCTTTTTCACGTTTTTATCGCTTCGCGAAAACCTTCTGTTCCACTGAACCCGTATAGTGTACTCAATGTGCCCAGTTGCAGCCAAGAGAACGTGTTGCTTACACGCCATACAACAGCGTACAACTCCTCTACTGGTTGCACCGAGGGTGCTATTTCATTGCATTTTGTAAATATTTTTTTTTTTTTGCTCAGTCTTCCCTCCAGTCGGTATCTTTACAGCATCTTGGGGTCGGAAGAAATGAGTTGGAATACAAATAACTCCAGCCTCTTCCTGAACCCAAACTTTGGCACTTTGCTCGGTGCAAATGTAAACAAAGTGCATTTGAAATGCTTAACGCAGGTAAAACAAACGTGACTACATCTTAGAAAATTTAACAAAGTATAATGCTTGTGTTCCTGCAAAGAGCACCTAAAGATTACAATAAAATTTATTAAATCAGCAGCATGATACAGTGTAAATTTCTAGCCTTGAACTGACGGAAGATACTTTTGAATTCTTGTCTATAAGACCTATGGAATCTGGGGTGCTATAGCTTTTGGGTGCCATAAATAGTTCGCATACAGCTTTTCCTCCATTTTTTTTCTCTACATTTTGAAAAAATTAGTCGACAGTGATATGAGGGAAGGTTAAAGTTCTGGCCCGTGCACAGAAATGACTATTGGCGAATACCGCACCATTCTATGAAAGTCAGGTCTTTTCTCTTGACACAAAAAAAAAAGTCACAATTATAACATGTTTTCGAGGCTTTTTAGGCTGTGCTACTCTGTTTGCATGATTTTTATTTTTCGAAAGCTCGCTGTTTTTGCAGTCCGTTTTTAACGCTACTGCACTTGCCTGTAAGAAAGCAGGCGAGGCCATGGTGCAGTGTTCTCGTTCGTAAGCAGTCACTGAAACAACAAATTCTGCGCCTGCGTGGCTAACTATAAGCTAAGCGAATAACTGCGAGGCGGGAGTGCTGCATTCGAAAGACTAACCTCGGAGGTTCTTCGAGTACAAGTGTGTTTGAACTAGCAAGCATGAGTGTTGTATTGTCTAAATATAAGTTTCTCTTGCCGCTCACACAGGGTGCCTCTGGCGCCTTGAATAAATATCAGTGTTTTGTTATGAAATCCCAGCCTAAAAAGAAACGACAGTATCGTGCCCAAAATACAACAAAATTTTTGTCATTTTGACGTAACGACTGATTTTTCTGCAAAACTGTAGTATCTTTCTGTCGTAGTGTAGAATTTTTCTGTAGTACTTTGTCTGTACTTCTGTCAAGACGACAAGGGACAGCACAAGACTACAGAAATTTATGTTGTTAGTACAAAAAGTTCTGTTGCTATAAATTGACGACCATAAATACTACAAAAAAACCTGCTGTAAGGACAGAAAGTTTTCTGTTGTGTTTTTCAGCTGGGATGGGTTTGAGTACGCACACAGCAGCCGCCTTTCTTCTTAGACGGCTTATTGGATCAACTCTCAATGAACGAGGAAACATACATTCCACGGCAGCGAGAGAGGGAGGGGAGTGGCATTAGGGAAGCGCGCCGATGCCGCCCCTTTTAATTAATTGAATTGATGAGGTTGTGGGCACTGTGAAAACTGTTCAGTAGCCTATTTGTTTTTATTGACCAAATATAAATTTTCGTTTTGGTTTCGGCACCTGTACACACTCGGCTTTGAGGGCTATACGTGACCGGGTGCGACTCTGACCCAGCACACTTGCACGTTGAATAAATTATTGCACTGGTGGTCACACGATACCACAAGTTGCATTTCTGGAAGCGCAGGAAGACGAAATTGGGTCACGGAACAATGTGATAACGTACGCGCGCACACCAGGAGGCGCCGTGCCCTTCGAGCTTTGAACCTAGTTACACTAGTTATCGATTGACACAACATGATGATGATGATAAAAACATACATTGCACAAGGCTGGCACTTTGGCCAAAGTAAGACACGACGAATGCGGCGAAAAATCTTCCCGGACGTTGAAAGAATCACAAAGTGTCCAAAATAATCAGAAGAGGTCCACTACGCTGTTTCACATAGCGTTCCGGGTAGCTTCGAAACGCGAAAATTCTGCCGGTTTTCTTCTGAGAGGACAATTTTACCTTTAATGGCATCATTCTTTTGCGCTTATAACTCAAGCAATACTAGCAGTTCTAGTTAACACTCGTCTGTTCATTTTTCTCCTTTTCTATCTATAAAAATTCCAAAGCTACATTAGGTTTTGTTTTGGTTTGCTTTATTGGTTTATTGGGGTTTAATGTCCCAAAGCGACTCAGGCTATGAGGGACGCCGTAGTGAAGGGCTCCGGAAATTTCGACCACCTGGGGTTCTTTATCGTGCACTGACATCGCACAGTACACGGGCCTCTAGAATTTCGCCTCCTTCGAAATTCGGCCGCCGCTGCCGGGATCGAACCCGCGTCTTTCGGGTGAGCAGCCGAGCGTCGCAACCACTGAACCACCACGGCCGAGCAGGTTTTGTTTTGTTCCCTATTATTATTATTATTATTATTATTATTTGTATTTTGTTGTCATGAAAAAAGAAAAACAGCAGCAGGCAAGACGCAGTTTGGTGACTGTTCAAATGAATTTTTTTTTCTTTCTGCGGTGATTATTACAAAAACACCCCTTCATTACGGTATCAGAGCAGGCAGACACGTAGTATGCACTCTCGTTGCTGTTTCCTTTCAGTAATGACGCCGTTCAACTGGACCTTTTTGGCTTCTGCGGTACGCGAACAGATGGCCTCTCACTCGAACCTACATGTGCGCATATCAATAAAAAGCGATAACACTCACCACCTTCCCACTTTCGAGCTGTTCACCCCAACGCAAGTTCGTAATAGCAGCTGCACTTACGAAGAACCGCTCCACACAGGCCCGATTCCACGCCGTGTTACAGCGCAGCCGATTCGTTTCGTCGGACCACTTCCAAATGAGCTTTCCTCACTTTGAGTTCTATGCGGCTTCTTTCTAATTTTTTTATTTCGTTATGGCATGTGCGCGCCATCCCAGCACTCGGCATATTGCGGGCGGCGGCGGAGGAAGCGTAATTTATGCGGACGAGTCGCACCTCATCATCGTTTGGGCTCAAACGTGCGGAATTCCGTTTCGTTACTGGTATCCGTTTGCTCTATAGAAGTGGCGCGCTTCATCTTCTTCTTTTTTTTTTTTTTTTGGCGCGGCTTCGCGTTCCCCGCGTTCTTCGCTCTATCTCGGTGCGCCCCCCTTCGTGTTACATGGCTTCGCCTCTACGCATCGCTGCTCATGAGGAGGGTGCCGGCGCGGCGCAATTTTTTTTCTTTTTTTCTTCTTCCCAGAAGGGCCTGTGCGAATGGAAAGCAGCGTCATCTATCGCGAGATGCGCAGCTTGCCACCTCGCCGACTGCTTGCTCTGCTGGAAACAGCTCGCGCGACGATTCTTAAGTCCGCGCTGCCTGTCGAGGAGGAGTTTCTGTTTTATGTAGACTCAGGAGTATGTGCATGTGTTTCAATCGCTCTGATTTATGCCGCTGAGTTCTCAGAACGTGTGTCACGAGCACATCTTCCAGACGACGTGCTTGCGCCTTTGTATCATTATTCGCATTTTCCCTTTGTTTATTCGCTGTCTGTCTCTGCCTGAAGTCGGCGCATTGCTTAGCTGAGTATGGAAGCGTAGCAAATAGACGAGGATCATGGGGAGATTACGACGCCGGCTTGTTTCTATTACGATCACTCAGTATGCCCTCCTTGCATTCGTTCCCCTTGCCTCTCTTCTATGCTTAGCAGCAGGCTAGGTCTGCCCTAATCAAGGGCGCCCTCTAAGGTCGCCTTGAATAACGCGTGCAACTCCCCCTCTTGTTGAAAAAAACGTCGAGAAAAAAGGGGCACCCTGTCGCGTATAAACACACGCAAATGAAAAAATAAAGACGTTACAATATATCACTTTTCCTTATAGTCGAAGACCAAAGCGAAATAACTGCAAATAACGATCTCTTGAAAGGTTGAGCTGCACTCGGCGTGTTTACTTGATTGGTTTGGTTTGGTTTATGGGGTTTAACGTCCCAAAGCGACTGAGGCTATGAGAGACGCCGTAGTGAAGGGCTCCGGAAATTTCGACCACCTGGGGTTCTTTAACGTGCACTGACATCGCACAGTACACGGGCCTCTAGAATTTCTCCTCCAAAGAAATTCCAGCCGCCGCGACATCAAACAGAGTAGTAGTACTCACTCGCTCGCTCACTCACTCACTCACTCACTCACTCACTCACTCACTCACTCACTCACTCACTCACTCACTCACTCACTCACTCACTCACTCACTCACTCACTCACTCACTCACTCACTCACTCACTCACTCACTCACTCACTCACTCACTCACTCACTCACTCACTCACTCACTCACTCACTCACTCACTCACTCACTCACTCACTCACTCACTCACTCACTCACTCACTCACTCACTCACTCACTCACTCACTCACTCACTCACTCACTCACTCACTCACTCACTCACTCACTCACTCACTCACTCACTCACTCACTCACTCACTCAAAATTAGCACATCAGAATGAACAGGATTTACCGGAATACGCACTGGCTTTTAGAAAATTCTGTCAAAAGGCACTGTCAAGACTCTCCGCGAAGACTTCGCGGCGGAGGATAGCTTTCGTCTTTTATAAGCCTCAGGAGGCCTTTTCAGCACTTTTTATTCGCTTCAGTTATGCCATTCCTTCAAGACTTCGCGAAAAGACCCGACATTCTGCGTCCGATGTCCACTATGCATAAAAGGAAACCTAAGCTTCACAGTCTGAACGCTTCACGCTTGAGAGTTACATATGCCTCGGCGGAGAGTGGGTGCGAAGGCTGTGAGGCGCACTCGCGCTTCTTCCGAGTCAAATACTTTCTTTCTTTTATCGCCGGCCTTCGCAAAAGCCCTGCATGCGAGGGCGAATAGACGCGAAACGCGTCCATGGGCGCAGAAATAAAGACAGAGAAGAAATCCACGGAGAATTTGAACGCTGACAAACAAGGTGAAAGTTGCGGTGCCGGTCCGGCCCTGCGGAGACAGCTGCATGCACGCACTTCTTTCCATCCCTTTCTTTTACTTTCTGCCATGCCCTGGGTATCTCTCCTTCCTATACTTCGCCCCAGGGGTGAGCGCTTCTCCGCGCGATAAAGCGCTTCCCTCTTGAAGGCTGTGAAAGAGCGTCGCCGACTCCCGTTCCAGCGTGTTTTGTTAGCGACTGGCGCTGGCAGTGACGGCTTAGGCGCCCGCTCTGCTATGGGGTCTGCCTGCCGAGGCGCATTTTTGCGTGTTTCAAAGCTGCAGTCTCGGGATGCTCCCCAGAACGCATGTTGATTTTGTCTTTCAACCTACTGTACCCACTTTTTGTTTTCTTTCAAGATCCGCGCACTTCCTTGCCAGCGCGACCACTCTCGAGATTCCACGGTTAGCTAGACTCCGCGGGTGACGCTTGAAAAACATTCCGCCTTTTCCTTCGGGACGTGGACAAAAGGAAGTGGGGAACTGGAGAGGGTGCTTGCGATTTTTCCTCGATACGTTCCATTTGTTTGTTTCTTTTTGCGTGCGGAATTTCGAATAAACTGCTGACGGGTGTTAGGAAGGTGGGAAGAGAGGGGAAAAGAAAAAGTGCAAGTTGAAGGTGCGCGAAGGGAAAGGTGAAACGATCGCAGCAGCAGTTCGCGGTTAAGCGTGACGCTGTAACGCTGAGAAGCTGCTAACGGTCTCTCTGGCTCAACAGCGAACGCCGCCGCCGGCACTGAAATATCTCTTAGTTGTTTTATTTCATTTTATATGATGACTTTCAATAACTACTGCTAAACGCATCAATAATTATTGAGGGAACTGCATGCACAGAAGCTGTGCATTTCGAATGTGTGGACGCACCGCAATACGAAGCTCCAAACAAATTTTGGGGCGCTGACTCTTCTGTAATTGGACACTTAATCTAGCAAACGCGTTTCGTTCAAGAAGGAACAGGCATTGTTTCGAATGGAGCCCACTTTTTGTCGTTGTATTGTTTGTCTTTTCGCTGACGTCAGCCAAGGGTGAGCCCACTTGCTTGATGCGTTTATTCTTTCTGCTCGTCTTCCACGTCGGCCGCCTCCTTGCAGACTTCTTATTGGATGCTGTCGCTCCTTTACTGAGCACTACAAAGAACAGCCGGGGAACGGAACAGGCAAGATCTAACGCATGGGAGAATTTGTTGTTGCTTTCTTGACTATGTTCCTTTCTTTTGAAAACAAAATTCACTACTGCTGGCACGCAGTACAACTCCAGCTACTAGTGATGCAAAACTATCGATAGTACTATCGATAGTTCTATTGATAGTACCGTCGATAGCCTTATCGATACTACTTGTTATATATTGTACTATCGATACTATAAAATCGACTACGCGTACCCATTGCATCCTAAACTCGGTTTCCCGGGTGTGTGGTATGGAGGGGTTGGTATGAGTAACTGCCAGGACCTGCCCGTTTTCGAGGCTTACGCGTCACCGAGCTCTGCAGACGTTCCCTGCGCAAAGTTGCTGTATAAAATGTTAGCGTGTGAATGTCCTAGTTGCGAAACATGTGTGCGAATACCATTTCTGCAGCGGTTACGTCAGCTAGCCAGCACAACTTGAGCTGTTTGTTCTTTCATCGGGTGCAGTTCCAGGTATTTTTCCGAGCTGTCCCAGTGCTTGCTCTTTCATCGGATGCAGTTCCAGGTATTTTTCCGAACTGACCCAGTGCAGGTTAAAGAACCACAGCTGGTCTAAATTTACCCGGAGACCTCTACTACGGCATCCTTCATGGCTTGCAAATGTATTGGTTATATCGCTGGCCACCATATGCATAATACCAATATTCTTACTATCAATAGTCTTACCATCGACAGTTTCACTATCGATAGTCTTGCTATCGATAGCGGTATTATTGCTAGTAGTACTATCGATAGCATTTTTTGCACTATCGATAGTTTCAAAAAAAAAAAAAAACTATCGATACTATCGATAGTCAGTTTTTCGATAGTTTTGCATCACTACCAGCTACCCTAAAAAAAAAAAGTCTTGCTACTTCGTATCAACAGTGAACAACAAGACACAAGTCAGCACAACACAGCCCAAGTCAACACTAGTATCAACACAAGTCAACACCATCATCAACATCAGTTGTTGGTGGCTATGTCATTGTTAATGGTGTCGCCGTTTCGGTAGTAGTCAGCACAAAATCATTCCGCAGGGCAATATGTACTATGCCCCTCCAACGACGCGGTACCTGGAGAAATTTCGGACAAGCTCATCGTGCGTTCCCATAAGACACTATAGAGCGAGCCAGCAGCAGGAAGTGGATCGCGACCATCCTGCCCCTCAGCGGCATCTGAACGGATCTGGTCGCACGTTAGCAAACGAAGATGTATAAGCGCGTCCGCGTGGCTCGGGTGATCTCATAGATCCACGGGATAAGAGACGACCCCGCGCGTGTATAGATGGGGACACGACACGTGCCACCACCGATGGCAGAGGGGTTCGCAGATACGGGCTTCGCGGAGCCCTTGATTTAGAGCTCTCCCGAAATGGGGTCGCTTCCGCCTGCCTCGCGCTGCCCGACCGGAAAAGGACGAGAACGAAGGGACATTGTTGCTGGGATAAAAGGGGCAAAAATGTGACGCGAGCGGCGCCGTAACATCCCGCGATGCTCGCTGACTGAAGGAGACGAAGGAGCGTGAAGGAGAACGCAGGCGTGAAAGAGACGAGTGCCGAAGCAAACGCAATCAGAGAACAATGGAAAATGAAGTTGGGAGCACTGCGGGTATTCGCGAGAGCGCGGCTTCGCGATCGTTTGTCAACCCCGTATATACGGCTTCGTCGGAAGAGGCGGCGGGAAAAATGAGTCGCGCATGACGTCATAGCTGGGTAAGGGGGATGCGGCCATCGCGATGACGGGACCCCACCCTCGTAACTCACATTTATCGTCAACGCCGAGGGGACGCTGTCCCCGGCTCCGACTGCGATGAAACCTGAGTAAGACTGAAGGAAAAAAGCAAAACAAACTGTATTCGACAATGGGCGAGCGCAGCGGGGGAGCAGTTGTGAAGTATTTCTAAGTTGGAGGGGACTAGTTGTGTTTAATAAACCTTCATTAAGCACTCATTAAACTTCGCTCCCCGGGCGAATTCACTTATGAGGGGATTATCCTGGAAAAAGATCAATGGCATTCACTGTAAAACGCAGAGAGCGATTCCTCAGTGATTATAGCTCAAGTGAATCTGAAGTTGGCGTCGAGTTGAGACCGTGGGCGGTAAATTGATATGATTTTTTTATTTGTCTTTCCGGGGAATAGGCTCAACGAAATAAGTCCGTTAGGATGCCTTATGATGTACAGCTTGCGATTTAGAGCGGCACCGGCAGACGTTGTGAGATGGGTTTATGCCATGCTTTGTTTGTTTGTTTTTGTGGGGTTTAACGTCCCAAAGCGACTAAGGCTATGAGAGACGCCGTAGTGAAGGGCTTCGGAAATTTCGACCACCTGGGGTTCTTTAACGTGCACTGACATCGCACAGTACACGGGCCTCTAGAATTTCTCCTCCAAAGAAATTCTAGCCGCCGCGGCCGGGATCGAACCCGCGTCTTTTGGGTCAGCAGCCGAGCACCATAGCCACTGAGCCACCGCGGCGGCTGCCATGCTTTACAGAACACGTTTGGAATTAAAAAGTAAATCAAATGAAACTCCGAATTTGACACTTGCTTGGACTAACGTTCAAACCACCCTCTTGCAATCTTGTCCAATATTAAGCAATCTTCATTTGGAATATCCAGGAAGAAACACGTCGTTCCATGGTAATAGACTCTTTTAGCATACCGGAGACGTATTCGCGTAGGCGTATACAGGCTTACCGCACGGTTCCTGCGCAGGCGCAGCGTCGGCAGTACGCTAAAAACGTCTAATAATACTCTCCTCTCGAAGAACTGACACTGTCTAAAGCAGCACAGGAATAACTGCGAACAAAAGTAGCCGGCGCATTCAGTAACAAATGAAATTTGACATGAAGTTTTTCTTACAACAAAAAAATTCAACCACTACTCAGATTGCAGGCGCGGCATTTTCACCAGTAGCACAACCAGATTGCCACGATAAAAAGATGGACAGATAAGCCTGCCGACAGTATAGAAACTCAATCAAAACGAAGTAAAGACACAAAGAAGAATGACGGAATGCTTTGAAATTTCGGGCACTTCGGGAACGAGAGCTCGCTCGTTCGCCAAAAGCAGAAAGAGCAGAATTCGCGATCATATGTCCACAGTGGAGCGGTTCTTTGCACGGAGCTGGCCTCCCTCATTGGACTAACAGGGTGGGGGCTTAGCTGGACGGCTGAATATGACGCGCTGGCTGGAAACGGGCAACTGAAAAGAAAAGAGAGAGGAGGAAATGGGGGAAGGGGGAAGCGGGGAGAGGGCACAAAGAAGAATGGCACGCCAGAAGCGAAGGTGAGGGAGGGCTGGTGTTTGCTGGCTGCCAGCGTTGACTTAGATTACGGGTCTAAGCGGGCCATCAGAGCGTGGTATGGCGAGGGCCGGGTGTCCAAAAAGGCCGCCGCTTTGTTCTGACGTTGCCGCGACGCGGCGCTTTCCGACGAGGAGCCCGATCGGCAGCCGTCGCTCCGTGAAGCGGGCCGCCTTTTTGCGGCTGTCATTCTTGAGGCCTAATCCCAAGGCACGCCGCGGCTACCGCTCAAGCGGTCCCTTTATGCCTATGGAGGAAGGACCGCAGAGCCCGGATAGGTGGTTCGCAAGCATGAAAAAGTGCAGAGGGTGGGAGGGGGTGCGTTGTGAATGGGGGTCGCAATTCAGGGTTCCGTATCTAGAAAACAACCACGCGTGTTGCTGGCAGGAGGGCGTGATGGAGGGGGCACATGGAGGAGGTGGAAGAGAGGAAGCTGCGGGGAAAAAGGCAACCATTTCTTAGCGCGGTGGCCTGCGCTGCCGCCACAATGTACGACCCTGCGAAGAGGGCTGCCATATTAAAAACCCCAAAATGACGCGAATTCCTTGTTTTATTTTCTTCTCATTCTCTCTCAAAGCATAGGGGCGATGAAGCGAGCAACAGGCGCCCCTATATCGCGTCGTGGGCTTGCATGGCTCACTATTTTTTTCTTTACGTTACTCCGTCATGAAACTTGGCTGAAAGTCAAGCGCTTATCGCCGACTAAACATTAAATTCAAAGACAACAAGAACAGCAACAAAAAGGTAATCGTCCTGTTGTTTTTTTGTTTTTTTTTTCTGTTTGGGGGGGGGGGGGGGGGGGGGATGGAATATCTTCAGTTCGGTCGTGCACTTTTCCGATACCCGCCCCACATGCGGGATAAATATCCAAACAGCGAGATTTGGAATCATCACTTCGCTTCAGCTGGAAAGTGCGGAGAAAGTTGCTGCAAGTAACCAACAGTAGTTGTATTCACGCCAAGAGCAAGCAGTGATTTAATTATTTCACAAGAGACGGTAAATGAACATAAAAGAATTATTCAGCAGGAAATCAAAAAAATCCACCAATTAATCAGTGATTGTCATTCTAGAGAAAGGCAAGATCAGCGCAACAGGTCGCGGAATATGTGGGTGCCTTGCAAGAACATCGCATTTATTCTCCCTTTTGACTGCGCATTCTTTCTTCAGCGCCGGCCGTGATCACCGGTACGAAGAAAGCCACTCTTCATCTCAAAACCGTATGAACATTCATAAATAAGCTTACGTAGCACGACTACTTCATCATCCTAATCCCTACATATTGAAACTTGTTTCAAGCTGGCGTCTTCATTAGTCGTCCTCGGCGTCAGAGAGAGAGAAGAGCCGCGGGTCTGCCGCTTTCTCCAAGCTGTAGTGATTAGTTGCTGCTCCCTTCGGCGCTCCTCTCTTTGCCCGGCTGGCGTTCAGGTCTTATAGCTGTCCGCTACATGACGTGCCGAGAGGCCGCCATTAGGGAGGCGAAGAACGCCGCGGGATGGTGCCGCTGGCGGTCAGCCGGCGAGCGGGCCTGTCTTGACAGATTGGCATGCCGGCGTCGCCTCCTTCGTTCTCTTTCTGTTTCTCTCTCTCTCCCACTCGCGGCTTGGATCCCCCTCTTCTTTCTACGCTGCCTTTATCCCTGGCATCCTCGCAGACACTCGCGCTTGCGTACGCATAGTGCCAGACTCCGAGCTACGGTGGAGACACACACACTGAACTCTCGTCTCTTTCGTACCTCATGTTTTGTTTTCTCTACTTTTTTCGCAGTTGCTCAGTCTCACAGTTTCGAGTTTTGGCGAGGTTGTCATTTCGTCTAGCGCTCTCTCTCTCTCTCTCTCTCTCTCTATATATATATATATATATATATATATATAGAAAAACAGGGGCTGTGTCATTCTAGTGCGATGACGTGGTTTGGAATGAGCATCCCTCGAGTGAAAGAAGGGTTGCTTTCTGCCTGCGAACCCTCTCCCTTCACCACAAGTCCTCTCAGTGCTCCTTGCGGCTTTCGGGAGAGGGGGACACACCGAGGGCAGGGCCTTGTGTGTACGCGAGAGGGAGAATGAGTGTGTCTCTGTTTCTCCGGTTCCCTCGCATTCGGCCCGCGGGCCAAAAATAACGGCCCGTCTCGAGCGCGTGGTTTCCCGACCCTGCAGCCGCTGGCACGCGCCCGCACCCCACGGGCGGCGTCGTCGCTCTGCCGTGCCCCTGTGTGGCTTTTGAACTCCCCGCGAGACGATGACGAAGTTCCACGGAAAGGCCAACGCGCCCAGCCCGCCGCGAACGGACGCAGTGGGGCGGTGGTTGCGCTGGTGGCTCGGCTCTTCGCACGGCAGCGCGAGCCTAGGTAAAGCAGAAATTTCAAAAAGAAAGAACACGAAAGGAAGATAATACTTGTCATTTCCCTTCCCGACATCCCTTCTTGCGTAGTTAACATTTAAAGGAGGCGTGTGTTTTCCGAAACAATGAATCTCAAGGAAATATATCGGCTCTGCTTGCGAAACCGGCGCTTCGTACTTCGACGGTGACCAGAGCTGTCGTTGTCAGTGATAGATATAACGTGTCACAGTAGGTATACAAAGCGTTGATCTACTTGGTACGACATTTCTAAAGCTAAGATCGCAGATACAAATCCCGAATGGTTATACAAGACAGCGCCTGTTTTGTTTACGTCGCCGTTTGCATCTGCGCTGTTCCCTTTAGTAATGTATGTAAGTGTGATTACATCGCACATTTTCGAATAGAACTGCCCAAATTCGTTCGCCATTTGCATTTGCGCTATTCCCTTTAGTAATGTATGTAAGTGTGATTACATCGCACGTTTTCGAATAAAACTGCTCAAATTCCTTGATGACATACCAAGACCACCGTGCCTGCCTGATCGCATTATTCCTCTTGAAGAAAATTCCTAAGCCCCTCGCAGTGAGCTGCTGCGAGAAGAGGCAATGATAGCTGTGAGCCTCCCTTCCCACTCACCTTGGATTACATCACCAACGATGGCACAGTAATACAACATGGCTTTCACGATCTAGGCCTACTGTGATAACACTTGGGGCAGCAGGCATTCGCGGGAGCTTCTGATCATGAGTTACGAAATATGACAGCGCTACCACAGAAAAAGTCTCATAGACCGCTATTGCTGCAAAAGTAACCCGTACGCCGGCCTTCAAGGCGGTTGTCGTGGACGGCTTCTGTCACGGGTTAAGTTGTGCACAGGCTATAACATGTGTCATCACTTCTCCTGGTTCTTTTGTACCATGCCGTTAGCCTGCGCACATTGGGCAGCAACTGATACATAGTGCAAGGGTCGTTGATACGACAAGGGCTCTTGTTCTGACATCTTCATAGAGTACACTCCAGACGCTCCAGTGCCAAGCGCAGTTAACTCCGCTTCCCGACGTCGGGGCGCAGGGCAAGCTGCATAACAGCAATTGTCTTTGTATCCGCTCGGCGCACGGGGCACAGTTCGGCTCTTCCACGGCCAGTTAGTCTGAGCTGGAAGCCAGCGAAGGCATATAACAGGAGCCGGGAAAGAGAAAGCCGTAAGTGGAAACAACGTCCCCTCAAGAGAGAGAGCGCTCCTCCGCGCAGACTGAACCCGAGGGTGTCTATCTAGAGAGAGACGAGGACTTCTCGGAAGCGGTCATTTTCGCTCGCAAAGGCGCAAGAGAGAGAGAGAGGCTACGTGCCCTCTTGCCCTCGAGTAGCGAGACTTTTGTGTGTCCTCTCGATACCACTTGGAGGAAGCAAAGATGCCACGACTCACACGAGTCATAGCTGTTGCGTCCCCGGAAAGGCGTTCTTCGGGTGGGTCTGCCAGCTGCGTGACGCTGGGCGCAGACATGGTATAGTGCGTGTGAGGTGACAAATGGCAGTCGTATTGCTCGGCTATGAGGCGGTGGCGTACCGCCTGGCGACATTTGATTGTTGCCTCGTCTGAGGCAGCAGTCATTCTCTCTGGACCTTGTGTAATTCCCTTTCATTTAACGCCACTCCTCCGCTCGCCCGTTTCTAATCTCATCTGAATTAGTTTAACATGAATTTGAAAATGAAAACTAGGAAGTGAACTTTTATCGGGAGATATGCGTAACAAACGAGCTCTACATGACTGCACACCTATATAACTGCACATCTCAGATGATGACAAGTCCTTTTGTCAAAACGCTGGCCAGTGGACTGAGGCTTCCCTTGTGGCCCTTGATCATTTTGTGCATCCTGTTTTCTTTGTCCTCTCTCTTCCTTGAATGCACTTTCACATAGCACGAAATAAGCGAACTACAGATGGTGTGTATTTTTTATGAGCACGCCCAATACTGCGCATGAAGAAAGGGTGAGGATGAAAAGACGTTCTTAATTCAAACAGGTTGTTTTGCTATCAAGCATTTTGAACACAAGGGTTCTGTAATGGGTCTCATAACGTGTTTGACACCCCGAACTTGTTCGCTTCATTAACAATTAATTTTCTACATCTGCATCGCAGCGTGTGTTTCCGGCATGTCTGGCTGGAGACCTAATGTATTTCTTTTCTATTCTCTTTGATGTTCACTTCTTCCTTTTTGGGCTCGTTGCCGGTGAAATAACTCCTACGAGGCGTTTTCGGGAGGAAGGAAAAAACAAATGCACGCCAGAAAATCCTGGCAACTCGGCGTTGACAAAACCAGGCGTCGACAAACCGACTGCAAATGTTGAGCGGCTACTCCAAAGGTTCTCGGTCTTGTCTGGTCTAGCTGCGGCTCGAGATCAGTCGGGCCGCCCAGCCGCATTCGGGATGGCGACGGCGGCGAGAGGACTCTTTATCGCGCAGTAATGGAATCGCCGCTGTCACTCGCCCATGCTTCACGAGCGTGATGCGACTCGGAAGGAGCTTCTACAGCAGACTTGATAGGACCGAGATCTAGGAGAGAGTGTATAGGGAGGGCCGGGCTCATTCACGAGAAAGTAAACAGGCGTACATCGTACGATACCAGCATCAGATTTACGCTGTGCCGAGGAGGTTAATGACGCCGGACGCCGGTTTATTGTTCGTTGCCTGATTTCGAGCGATCAGTGACCGACAGCTTGTATTCTGCGGCACGTACTAGTGCTGCAATGTCCGTATGTATAGCGCCACTCATGAGGCGAATATTTTCTTTATTATGCAAAGTGCAAATCTGCTTTGCGTCTCGTGCGTGATCATTGGACGAAACGGCAGATTTACCACGCATGCGATCAATTCAGTTTATGCTAGTAAAGGACGACGATTTCAACTAGCATTAAAGCTTGATGAGTGCTGCCGTTCTTGACTGAGTTTTGTGTTCATCGAACAGGTGGCTATAATAACTGATCCTGAGAGGCGCTTTCCAGCGCGAAACAGTTGCGAAATGTAAGCTCAGGGCAGAAATAATTGATAACATTTCCTTCACGCAACTTAATTGCACGCCACTTATGTTTCAGTACACGCGTCACACTCGGCAGCACCCACTACGCAATTTTATGAATTTGTCAGGACAATGACGCCGAAAAGGCGAAAAAAAAAAGTGGCAGGGTTTTAATGAATGTCGATGCAGGCACAGTCACTCTTTCTGAGGCCCTAGGGTTTAAAGATAACAATGGTCATGTAAATAAATCTGCAGTGGAAGTCAGCAAAAAGCGATTGGAGGATTGGTGGCTGAAAAGCAGAGATGTGGCATAAGGTTAGAATAGTAGGAAACCGTAGGCAAAGGTGATGGAGAATCTTAATGAGAATTGCCAACACAGTAAACAAAAAAAATAATAAAGAAAGAAAAGCTGAGCATGGTGGCAATTGCCACCACCCCGTTTCAAAGGGGGCGCTCCTATATATCCATCCATCCATCCTAAAGCGAGTAGCGAGTAGACGTGCGAAAACATGCATGTTTAGCCTGGTTGGCTCATGGTTTTGCTTCGCTGGGTCATCGGTACGTCTGGAGACGATATTAGTTCGATAGTAGTATTAGTTAATGAGCAATGCACAATGCGAGAGCGTGTATATTAGTTCGATAGTAGCATTCGTTGATGACTACGACGATACACAATGCAGAGCGCGAGAGTACGTTGCAGTTTAACACGAGGCGTGATCCGCTGCGGCGATAGCATGATACTGCTCTCGTGCACTGGCCAGCGAAGCTGATCTGTTCGCTCTGCCGCGGGTTCGAATCACAGTAGCGGCAATACTTATTTTATTTATTTATGGTCTGGCCAAGGTCACCCTCGAGGTCAAGCTTCATACAAACTTGGTTAGACCTCGTGAAGTAGTCTTTTCGCACTGAAAAAAGTTCAGTGAGATTAGATCACAGTTCACCCAGCAGCCATATTTTATTCGCATCTTCCAGTCGCCATACTGTTTTTTTTTCAACAGCACTCGAAATAACGACCTTTTCGCGCTGCCCGTCTGGGCGCGCCCCGACAGTGTGATGCGCTGCGCGACCGACGTGGCCTGCTTCCTCGATGAGGATGCGGCCACTGTTTCGACGCTTATAACGCTTATAACGCGCTCATAACGCGCCAAGTCGGCCGTTGGGCGCTTCTTCTGCGAGCGAAGCGTCACCTCTTTCTCTCCGTCTCCCCCTCACCCTCTCTCCTCCGCGGCATATCCCATTGAAATTTATGTCTTCGGGATGCGACTCCGAGCCCGCTTATATAGAGTTCACCCGCGGAATTCTCTGCCGCGCCCGGGCCGCCGTCGCCTGGACCTTGACACATCTGGCGCAGTGAGGCGAGAAGCAGCAGCCCTCGTCGCTTCGTGGATCGAGGGGGGAGGCAGTTGGAGCTTTCGCCGTTCCTCAAATGGGCGTTTGAAGCCGCCCGAAGAAGTCCACGCTGTGCCCTCCCTTTTTTCTTTTTCTTTTTTTCCCCGCGTTTCTGTTCTTGGTTCCAGAAATGGGGCTTGCAAGGGCTGGCGGTGGTGTTCACAGCTCCTCCTCCACCCAACCGCAAAACTCGAGAACCGCGCATACCTTGTTTCGCCGTGGGTGCAACCAGAATTTTTTTCCTCACCCACCAAGAATTCGCGCATTAACACTGCGTGTTTGAAGCACAAGCAAGCGAAAATAAGATTCAGGGGCCCAGGATGCCATGACTTTCTTTTTTCTTTGATCTTTGTTTTTTTTTTTTCGTCATTGCATGCTTAACGGCTGACTGAAGAATTTGTTTGCTACAGAAAAGAATAGTACTTGGTCTTGCGCTTATATTACGGAGCTTCGCCATCACAGGCCCCGGGTGGAGGAAGCATATTTTTCCCTTCTTGCTTACATATGCTTGTCGTTCTTGCTTTTGAAGTATTCCTCTTGGCTGAGCTTTCGTGCTCTATTTTCTTTGAACGAAGTTCATAAAACGGGTGAGAAACTATTAGCAATGTTGTTTTCGACTGCGACAGCCTGTAAGCGAGAAGCGAGGCATCTCGAGAGATTTCTGACATGTACTGTGAAGCAGAGTTGGATAGTAGCCAGGGAAGAATTTTAATGTGACGTCTTGATTTTTTTTTATTATTTATCAGTTGCAAAAAATGTGAGCGGTGTTTTTCCGAGCGCTTGGTGACCAAATATGCCGCGACGGTTTTCGTGCTGAGCGCGAGGACGTGAATATTGCACTGAGGGCATCTTCGGCCTGGGTTTGAAAAGTTGGTCATTCTTTGTATTTTTTTTTTTTTTTTTTGCTATCTCCACCTTTGGTTATAGTGCGACCAAACTCACACTATTTTAACGGTTCACAGCAAAGCGCACGGCACGCATGCTGTTAGTTTACAACTTGCTCCACGCGCTTTCGTCATAAATGCCTCGCGACGTAGTCGAACTCCAGCCACGTAAGACACGAGATATAAAATGCGCACAGACTGCATTCCAGGAGACTCTTCGGAACTCGGACGAGAAGGGAGGCATCTTTACCTGTTTACCTGTGCTCTATGGGGCAAGCGAATGGGAATTTGTGCCTACAGCCGGCTGCTTCAAGATAAATAATGCCCAGAAAGAAAATGATACAGAAGACTCAGCACCCTCACGCCATCTCAAACCCATTTCTTCCAGAGAAGCAATCACATAGATACCACTGAAACGCTCTTTCCTTACCCGCTTGCGTTTCTTTTTTCTGCGTTCTTGTACACAAATCCGAACCACGGCGCTACAAAACTAAGCTGAATGAAAAAGGCAGCAGCACAACATTCCAAACTGATGCCAAAGTAAGCTAAAGAAAGTACTTGATGCAAAGATTTGGATATGGGTCGTTGAATAACATTCTTTGCAGAGCGTAATAATTCAGTCAAGTGCCAATTTTCAAGCTTACGCGCTCTGCCGTCACACTCGGTAAATTATTTTCACTGTACAACACTGAAAATCACAGTGAATCTCCTTTCCTGTTTGATGTGCTCTGCTTGTGGTAAAGCAAGAAAAAACCTTGCCTAGTAACACCTAGATGAGGGAAAGGATTGCAGCACTAAAGAGAAAGAGTGATATGATAGAATGATTAATACGCCTGCCTATCGGACTGCAAACTGCGGCTGTCCCCAGTGTATAACCTAATGAAATACTCCCACGGCCCATCCACAGTATTACAAATGTCATTTTCTTCGCACGCTATCACGTCCAGGCCTTTGAGGTCGCTCGTTTTTCAAACTAGTTCACACGAGTACACATAAGTCATTTATGGCGTCTTCAGAATACCGAGCGCCTTGTTGCGTTGAGAAACTCTCCGCTGAGCGCATTCTCCTGCACGGAACGCCACACGGGCCTAGGTTCTCACTTCATTTAGCCTCTGGGGAGGACGCCTAATCGCTTATAGCGCGCGTCGATAGGTGCATAACCGTTCCTGCAGGGGGCGACGGCACGACACTCGGTCTAGCGTAGAGCTCGTTAAGGACCTAGAGACAGAGAGAGAAGGGGAGACGGACGGCGAAAGACGGACCCAACTCCTGAGTGGCTCGTTAGCACGATCTGTCGGAATTCGGCGAAATGCCACGGATGATAGCCTAACGACGGCCCGGTCTGTACGGGTGGAGACGTTATAGAACTGGCTCCCTTGCATGCATGTGGAAGAAGATGCCAGCGGTAATAAGGAGGGAAAAGCAGCGGGGCCGCCACACGTGCGCGGCGGCTGGGCATGCAGACGTGCCAAATTAACTCACGACTGCATCGCCGCGGAGGGAAATGCATCCTCCCGGGGCATTCCTCCTCCTACCTAGGGATTCTTACCGCACGGCGAAGGAGGGCTGCGGCGAAGGGGAGGGGAGGGCTGTACGGTAACGCGAAGGCGTATACACGTATGTCGCCCCTGTGTGTGAACCACACCGTTTCTGCCCTCTTCACCTGCGGCATTGCTGCCTTCTTCCGAGGAACTTAATTTTTTTCCGTGACTAGGCTACGTTTCCGCATTCCCTGGCGCGACGTATGTACAAGGGCATGCATCATTTCTGTACGCACCAACATCCGTGCCCTTCACCGCGAAGCCCCGTCGTATCGACTACGTTTTGCGCTGGCCTGACACGCGCGGGGACCCCGTGAGTCACATCAAAGGAAGCCGCGCTGTTCCAGGAACCTGCTGGTGGGCGACTTTTGAATTCGCGTGGCTCTGTGTGACCGACGAAGAGGATACTTACGTAGGAGGCCACGGCCAGAGAGCTCGGATTAAGGGCGACTTGCCTGAGCGAGATTTTGAGCGGTCGATTATGAAGACGCATGGCGCGTGTGGCATGAGAAACATCCGAGAAATCTGTTGGCCCACGCGAGAAAAAGATCACAGTCTGCTGTCATGAGTTTATCTGGATTGCATTTCGTTGTTTCCGCCGTATTAAATGGTGCGCCCTGAGTATGCCCAGCCGCGAAGGAGCTTTGCTGCACAGACTGCACAGTAAAGGAGGCAGTGAATGACTTTGTCGTAGCGTGCCTAGGACACAACTGAACAAATAGCGCCCAGAAAGTAAATGCATTGTGTTTTAGTAACACGATTTCTCACTGAATTGTTCTCGGGTTCAGAAACCACCTAACCTGCGTGCGCGACCGCTGCCCTGGCTGTTCGTAACGTGAATATAAACTTTGGAAATGTCACAATGGCTGCATGGATCGCTCACTTCCAGAAAACACATACTGAGTCATGGCTCGAGGAGGAACCGTGATAGTTTGTACGCATGCTAATCGTCCTCCAGGACGTTGATAGCTTGCCGCAACAAAAATACAGTTAGGATATAGATGGTCGTCCCAAGAGTCGAAACGGATTTTTATTCATTTTATGGCCTTGTGACTGCGATTCATTCAGCCACAATGACGTCACATCCAATAATGCAGATATCCTCACCGGCAAGTTATTTCATAATGACATATGTACGAAGGTCTAGGGACTTTCTGCAGGCTAAAGCGGTCGTATGTCGTCATCGAAAACTCCCGCTATGACTTTTTGGTCACAGCGAGCGCTATCCAGGTGAGCCGGAAGCTGTCACGCGATCAAGTGATCCACGCAGGTCTGGTCAGTGTGATTCAGAATCAGCCCTGTTTCGGAGCTGGCAGCTGTCGACGTGACGGACGCGTTGAGTCACGTCGCAGAAAGCGCTCGTTGCGTGCGCGCTCATCGAGGCGTTAGTACGCGGGCCGCGCCGTCCGGTCTGTCAGTGGCGTCTGTATTCACGGGAGCGCTGAGCCTTGAACGGCCCAAGGCCAAGAGAGGTGGCTCGTGCGGTCCCCTTGCTTGCGATGCGGAGGCACACGTTCCGCGTCCGTGTTGTTGCCGCGGGCCACGCCGAAGACATACGTGTAAACACGTTTGGTTTCCTGAGGCTGCGCCTACTTCTCTCCGCACTCGTGCGTACGCACTATGCAAGCGCAGTCAGTCTCTTGGCAGGGGCGCTGAGTTGCTTGTCTCGCGTCCTCGGCGTGCCGAACGGTGTGAGTCCGCCGAGCGATGCGGTCACCAGTTTTTGGAGGTGCCGGATGCAGAACACGTTACTAACGCGTCAGCTTCTGTTTTTCTCTCTCTCTTTTTTTTTTCTCACGTACTATTCGATGACTGACTTGGTGCCTTCTTGAAGGCAGAACTGCGTTTGCGAAAGGACTCCTTTTTCCTTACAGAGTACGCTCTTGAACCCTTTCCCCCTTCTTTTACTTCCCATTTTCTTCTTTTTTTTCTTCTATGCTGTGAGATTGTAGAATTTTGTGTTTCTCCCACGACAGTTTGTAATGTACCATATCTACGCGGCCTCCTTTGGGACCATATAAAACAGTTAAAACTCATACCAGCGCGACCAGCAGGCTTTTCCGCCATTGCTCATTACTGAATGCCATTACTGCATGCATGCATTACTGAATGCCACTCCTCATTACTGCATGTGTAGCCGCTGCAGTGGCTGAGTGGTTATGGCGGTCGGCTGCTGACCCGAAAGATGCGGGTTCGATCCCAGCCGCGGCGGTCGAATTTCGATGGAGGCGAAATTCTAGAGGCACCGTGTACTGTGCGTTGTCAGTGCGCGTTAATGAACCCCAAGTGGTCGAAATTTCCGGAGCCCCCCAATACGGCGTCCCTCATACCCTGAGCCGCTTTGGGACGTTAAACCCCCATAAACCAATCATTACTGCATGCGCGAAACGCAGTAGCAATGAACTACTTGCGTGCGCGTGTGTTTGGAAGTTCGCGACTGCAAAATACTGCCATCGCCTTTAATTCAGTCTAAAACAGCGCAGACAAGACATGGACGGCGGAAACAAACGTACAACACGAGCGCTGACTTACAAGTGAACCTTATTGAGCAAAGTGAGTTTATTGAGAAAAAGTTGCTATCTGACGTTGCCAAGCATAAGGCTGAATTCGCCTGTGCCCTCCTTCCCTCCCTCCCTCCCTCCCTCCCTCCCTCCCTCCCTCCCTCACTCACTCACTCACTCACTCACTCACTCACTCACTCACTCACTCACTCACTCACTCACTCACTCACTCACTCACTCACTCACTCACTCACTCACTCACTCACTCACTCACTCACTCACTCACTCACTCACTCACTCACTCACTCACTCACTCACTCACTCACTCACTCACTCACTCACTCACTCACTCACTCACTCACTCACTCACTCACTCACTCACTCACTCACTCACTCACTTTGCTGTTAATATTTCATCCACTCGCCGTTTCCAACAGCTACGGCAACATCAACATCGTAATAACTGCGTGGAATTTCGCGTCGTATAATTCCGCCTTTTGCACCGCATATGGCGCCTAAACTCTCTCGATGGATGCGCTAGTGAGGCTCAGGGACGTTTGTGCGCTGTGCCAAGCATTAGCAATTCCAAAGGCAGTCTGCCGGCGTATAACAAGGGCTCATTACGCGCCGATAAGCCTTCTCGTAGAATGCGGCAATTCATTAACTCGTTGTCTGACCCGGAAGCGTTCCGTGTTATGCATTAGCATCAGGAGAAATTCTTTTCGCCTTTAATGCAGTCAAAAGAGAGTGAAGCTGATCGCCCTTAATTGCTCAGTGAGACTGCAAAGTGGAGATAACGCTCGAATGAAGTATCAAGTAACTTCGAACGAAGCGTGTAAACAAAGGATCGCATGTTTCCCCCTAAGCGTTTGTTTCTGCGAAGCCTGAAAATGCTCTGCGCAGTTGAGCCCGTGCCAGGCTCTGTTTCTGTACGGGCATAAAGTCGGCTTTGTCCGGGAATAGTTTTCTGCTATTTTATATTTTAGACGTACTGAATAGCATCAAAAATATCCGGTTAGCCCTCTATCTTTTTTTTTTTCTCGTTACAGCACTGGTTTGTACATTTGCGAGGTGCTTGGCTGGGGAAGTCAGACTGATGATATGTAATTTTCGGCGCTTTTCGGTTCGGCGGGGCTTGAACGACACTTGGGTGTTGTTGGTGTTTGATAAAAGATACTTTACACTATAGCTTTTTTTTATTTCAATTTCTCATAAACTCATCCTCCCTAGGTGGTCGTTTAGTTAGTTTATGACATCGCAATCTGTGACGCATCAAGTTACTATGGCACGAACATTGAATCTAGTCTTACACCTCTGATCTTAGACGAACGAAGCGGAAATTCATTCTTTGTGGTGAAGTCAGCTTTCGATACCATCTCACTCTGTGTCTAATAAAACGGAATACGCTTGAAGTGGGAACCTGGATGCCTTCCTTGTGGTGAAGTTAGCTTTAGCTATTATCTCATTCTATATGTCTAATAAAACAAAGGTGTAAACCTGAATGCCGTCTTTATGGTGAAGTCGGCTTTCGCTCTTCTGCGGCAGTCATGTGAATAAGAAAGTTGACGCGCTGTGCATCTACCTTCTCTTTAAACGCGCACTGGAGGGGTACGTTTACTGCTTTTAAACGAAGCGAAGTTGGTGTGATATAAAAATACCTGGGGGGTCATCCCAAAATGCACACTCCGATGTGTAGGAGTCTTTTCGAAAGCATTGTAAGGAAAGTATAATTGGGAAGATTATAGTGGCTCGGATTACAAGACAGACTTTCGAAGCACCACCCAGCGCTTCAGGAAAAAAGAGCAAGTAATGTGCAGCGCTAGAATAACACAGGCAATGGTAATTGAAGAATGCTTTCGAAACAAAAAATCACTCCTTTTCTGAAAATAAACGTGTTTTAACGACAAGTATCAGGAAGCTAGAGTGTCAGTGAACTCTGTGGAGTATAAATTTACCGCTACAGCATGTGCCCGTGTTTGACAATGCGCAATATAAATCTAGCTTAATTTATATACGACACAGCTGCGCTGTCGGATCCAGCGATCTCCTAAACATGTCGCGCGACTGCACTAGCCCCAGAAGACTTGCTTTTAAATGTGTTGCTTGTTGCTTTTCGATGAGCGGCCCTGACTCGGTTCTTCCCTGCCTTTTTTAATATTTAATTTATGCCCTGCAGCGACTCGAACAAAGAAGCCGACTCGGAGAAGATTTAATTTCGTCTGAGACGGTGTTTCCTCCGAAGTTAGATAAAAAAAATAAACACGCTAAGGACCTCAGTGCGCGAAGCGCAAGCGGCGTAACGTCAAAGAAAACGGGAAGCAAGCAGTCACAAACCAGGCAGACAACTAAATAAAGCTTCCTCTTTTTTACCGTTACGGTTCTTAGCAGCTAAGCTGAAATTAATATCTAATGGAGGTTTATTAACACCGCTCTTCTTCACGCGGACAGCAGTCCTCCGCTCCTACCCATTTGAAAACAAAGCGCGCGTTAACGGAGAGCTCCCTAATCTTCCTCCCTATTCCTCTTTCTCCTCCGCCTCCCTGTAACCCCGCGCACTGGCGGGAAACCGAGACTCGCGCGCTTTTTCCATTCAAAGAGAAAGCGCGACTCTCCGAACAAGACAACGAGCTCTGGCGAGAAGCCTGGCGGGAGCGAGCGGCGCGCGTCTGGTCTCGCTTTCGCTATCTCTGGAATTTAATTTTCGAGCGCGCATGCGTCTCCCTCGGGACCGTGCAGTCTTTGGTTCTTTGTCGGACACACTGCCTTCGCCGCGCCACGCTAGGTTTAAGCTCTTCTTGCGCGCGTTAAAAAAAGGCGGGAAAAATTTCCTTCGTGCTCCGTACCGCGACTGGCTACTAGACTGCATCGTCCGCGAGCTCCGCTCTGCTCCGGTTGCGGCGGGAGGAGCAGCCGGGAGCACTATGCCGGCGCGTGCTTTCACCGAAGGTTCGCTTACGTGTTTTTTTTTTCTTCTTTTATATTTTTGTCCCTCCGCGTTCCTCCCACAGGCTGCCCTTCCTACTTTCCAACTTGGGGTCGCTCTATATTTAAACGGAAGAGCTTCTTTGCGGTGACATCTCTCGCGGCGGGGGTCTCGCTGCGTGAACATTTTGGGGCATCTCTCGGAGCACAATTCACTCTCTCTCTCTCTTGCTTTCAATGGAGCGCGAGTGAGGAGTCGGAAGCGGTTCTTTTCGCGGTGGCTGCTGAGGTATGTGCTTGTACGCAGGTTGGACGACGAGCTATGAGGGAGGCACACATACGCACGCGACGTGTGGTGAGGGCCTCAAAACAGCTGAATGGCTTTCGGTTTCTCCCGACGTCGCGTATGCATATGAACGAGGAGAGCGTGCCTAAAAAAAGGCTCAGCGGAAAAGGCAGTCACTTTTGTTGTCGTCCGGTGAATGACACGAGACCGAGCTTCCTGCCTAAGGCCTCTCTTTACTGTCTCAGCCCTGCAACGGTGAAGAGTGCGCCTCAGATGACTTGGTCTTTGACCTCGCCTTCTTTTTCCTTACAAAACCGCTGGTGCGCTGGCGCTTGATGCAGGCCAAGCGGGCGGCCAGGAGCTAGTCTTGTATAACTCTCTTAAACGTTGATACACAAGTATTTCAGTCTCTCTCTCACACACACACAAATTGATGAGGACATCCGCAGCGTAACCATGATTAAAATAAGAAGTTAGGCGTGTTTAATAGTTACTAGCAGCGTCTCTCTTTACTACTGACACTTAAATATATATTTAGAGAGAGCGAGTCATTCTTGATTGCTGTTCAATGCTCGGGCTTGAGCTGAGAAATAAGTTACCTGTCTCTCTTCATTGTAGTTGACTCTGTCTTGCGTGACGCATCTATGATACCGCCTTTGTTGTGTATTTCCGAGTCTTAAAGAGAGCAGCTCACATGAAGCGGCATGCTGTTTACTGTGTCTTTTCTTGTATTCCATCATTCTTATAAAAAGAGCTGTGTGGTATGCAATACTTATACTTTCGTTCCGTTCTTTTTCAGGTACGTATCTTCTGATGTCTCCCGTATCTCAGCGTCCATGCCCATCTCCGCAAGTAGCGTAAGTTTTTAAGTGTTTAATGCACTTTAAGTTAGAAAAGAACGCCAACCAAAGAAAAATGAAAAAAAGAAAGAAAACACGACGTGTCAGAACCTACTCGGTTCCTTAATCAGGTGTGACTGCGGGTGAGTACAGCTTGATTTCTAAGCTCTCGTTTAGTCAGCCGTTGGGTCATTGACCTTAGATGGTAGATGTCAGCAATACTAGGGCTTCCGCCACCTCTCTTTCAGATCTTCGCAGCACAACCATTGTTCGCCATCTGCCCATCGAAGTTTTTCTGTAATGCAGCACTCGCGCGGCACAAGCCTTTTGCCCTCTGACCTTGTCCGGTACGGAACAGCAGAAAAATGTAAAGACCATGCAGGCAACTGTATTACGAAACAAGCAAACAAAAAAGAAGTTGAACAACGTATTTTCCGGAGTTTTGTTCGTGACTCCGCTTTCATAAGCCACGAACCGGCATCCGTTTTGTACTTAAGAGCGAAGCCCTCCGAGAAGCATCACTGCCGGCCTTAGAGTCTCCGTAAATCCCGTCCGTACAGTCCCGAGAATTCTTCTTCGGCCTCTCTGGCTCCCAGAGGTCGCGGTAGGGGCAGGGGTGTTAATCACACGGCCCGTCAGTCCGCGGCCCGCTTCGGCCCCAGATGCGGCCTCTTCACGCGTCCTTCCCAGAAACACTACCCCCCCCCCCCCCCCCCTCGCCCCGAACCCGAGCCTCCATCCTCTCGGACCCCCCATACAGCAACAGTGATGGCATCCTCGGAGTTTCGCGCTTTTCGAGTGTCCAACAAATCTCTCCTCTGCCGCGTTAACGGAAGCTGTAAGTCCCGGCTACAGAAGCCTCCTATAAGCTCGCGCTGTCGCCACGCTGTAAGTACACCCCACTGTGAACACGCCGCCGTTGCCGAAGTATCCCGTTCGCGGCGCACACGTGATTTAACGGTTTGAAACTAGCGTGCTGCTTGTGTCTTGCTGCGCATGGTGCACTGTGTGTCTAATGGAGGATATATGAAAGTTTTCTCCGGATTGACTTAAAAATGTCTGTGCGACTGCATAACTGGTTACGGTAAATGCCTTCAGGGTAAAGACCTTCAGTGAAAAGGCCTTACGTAAGGGCGCTTAGGGTGAAGACCTTCGTGGTAAATTCCTTCCGGGTAAAGGCCTTTAGACAAAAGGCCTATAGACCAAATTACCTTTCGGTAAAAACCTTCAGGTCAAATGCTTTTAGCACGTAAGGAACTTAAGCGCCCCACGTAACTAGGGCTACTGCACGAAACTCCTCGCTTAGCCGTGCTAAACCAGATATACTATTTTTTTAACGCCACGCGGGCAGTGGCAACCGTGCGGCGGACACGAGAACTGTTTTGTTTTGCTTGATCGAGTCGCGAAGCCCTATTTAATAAATAGTGGCAACACAAACATCGCGGTGCACCTCATCAGCGATGTCAACAGACCGCGCTTTGCGAATTTCCAGACACTGAGTGCACTATTTACTTCGCATCAGGATCCGCACAGTGAATAACCGCTGCGCACAAAAAAAAAAAACATGATTATTTTTTTTTCGAGTAGTTGCCGACTAAAAAAGACATAAAAAGAACGAGGCGAGTTCACGTACAACCGCGGAAGGCAGTCCCGACCGACTCATCAAGAGTGACGCCCGCAGATAAGGCGGCCTTCATCAGCTAATTAACCAAGTGCTGACTCATTTGTGCGTTGCCGGCGTCAGATCGCCCGTAATAGAAGTGAGAAAAAGGGAAGGGAAGGGAGAGAGAGCAAAACCAAAAACCGACAGACTGGCTCGAGCGATCCACTCAGAGGACAGTGAAAGGCGGCGGAGGTATGAAATTTGCAGCATATCATGTCGAATGGAGAGGGTTAGGCAGGAAAAGGACGAAAAAATAATAGAGTGCATATTAGAGAAAGAGCACGTCAGAAAGCTGGCGCGCTGTCCGATGAGTCGATCCTGGGGATGATCTTTTTCCACGTCGCAGCGGTGTCGCTGACGTTTCAGACGCCTCTGGCGCTCACGCCCATTTGCCCCTCCCCCGCAGTTCATTTTATCTCGTAGGGGGGTGTTCGATATTGATCGCGGACCAGCACACGCGGCGGTCGCCGTGAGAACCATGACGCGAACCAGGCGGCAGCACCATAGCGCCAGCGAGTGGCGCTTGTAACCGCCTCCATGCTTGCAGCAGTCGCGTCTGTCCATGCACGCGCATGTGTGGCTTCCTGGCTAGCGTGCGCGCGCGATTGTTCCACTGCTGTACGCCGAGGTGGTCTTTCCTCCCTCCGTTTCCCCTCTTCGACCTCGCGTCGGGAAGATACGCCCCGCACGCCACTGCGGCAGCAGCCCGATGCGGCGGAACGATTGCCGAAGCTGCTGCATGCCGCAGCCAGCCGCTTGCATCGAAGGCAGCCACCAGACACGTGCGTCGAGCGTGTCTAGGCGCTCGTGCGCACGCGTCTGGTCGCGGGTTGAGGGAAGGGGCCATGTTAAGACCAGCTGCCTTCTTTCGGCCCCGCAACACCAGCCAGCCAGCCTCGTTCCTTAATTCTCTACCCGCTGGAAGTTATGCCTCTGGAGGGTGTAGTCACGCCGTTTCTGAATGAAGCGTGGCCGGTTAGTGTGGGCAGAGCCCGTACCGACTGGAGGGCACGGTTGGTTGATTTAGAAACGCAATTAGTGAGGCCTCAAAATAAACGCGATGGAGAAAACGTGAAGCAGGAGCAGTGGCCGGACTGCAGATGCCAAGTGGGTGAGCGTCGTCTAGAACCACCGATTGAACGGGACACAACGGTGCAAAGTAACTAACAGACCATACTCAGGCTCTACTGGGCACCTATTCTTCTATACTGGATTCCATCTCTCTAACTTTGTGGGCCACATCAGCAGGAACAGCAGTGATATAGAATGAAGTGTGCATCCTTCCATCGCTTGAAACAGCATTAAGCACATCCTCAAAACGATTAGTTGCGAGTCTCTTGACAGAGATTCGTGGTCGCTCGTACACCAGCAAAGCAACTTGGTTAAATAAAGGAGGACATTCTTACGGCCACCGCTTCGAAGCCAGTAACGCGCGGCTAGATACGTTGCGTGCTGCGCATGCGCATTCGTTACCCGCGGTGTCGTTGCGTACGCAAGCTCACTGCGTACGTCCAACTAAAAGTGTCTAATATTGCTGGTGCGTTCCCAAGCAGACGTAAGCTGACGTCAGCAACCGCTTATAAATCCTCCTATTCGCGTCGCGTCGAAGCCGCGATAATCGGAAGTCACACAAAGCGGACACCGCGACCTGCTGAACGGGGGAGAACTGCACGTCTGCGGATGATTTAGTGGCTCCCGTCGGAGTCCGTACTCGGGGGGAAAGGGTAGACAAGTGGCGCGCGCGCGGGAAGCTGCGGTTGTTGTCCGCCTGCGCGGCGCCTAATTGTGGCCGGAAATCGCTGACTAATGCAGAGCGCTTCCTGCCGCCGCCCTCTTCACGCGCTCTCGGACCTGGCGCCGGAGCCAGGGGAGGGGAAAAGATGATTTGCATCATCGATCGGCTTGGCTGGCGACGGTCGCTGCCCCCTCGACAGAGGCCATTTCGCGGTGGCGGTTTCGGGCCACAGAGCATCGCGTTCTGCGACCCTCTTCCTGCCCAATTCCAAGTTCGCTAATGAAAGACTTGTTCAGGAGAGAGAAAAAAAAAATCAGAAAACGAAACTATGTGACAAAAGCAGACGCAAATACTGACCTTTGCAGACCTATATGGGTCTATACTCGGGGACAGCTTTCTGTGGCTATGCAGTGCAAGCTACGAGGGCGAGGCATTAGGCTTCCACAAGTTCCCTCGTATCACGCTCTCACGAAGGAGACAGATAGGCGTTTTAGCGTAACCACAGAATGGTGTCCCCGAGTACATATAGCGGGGGCTTTGATATAGCGGAACTTTTAAATAAGAATCGCAAGGTGAAGAAACAATAGTGACGGCAGTGTGTATGCGGATTTTACAGCAAAACTGTTGGTAGCTCACTTGTGGCATGAGCATCGGCGGCAAGTATTTGGCGTAACCCTGAATGTCACAAGCGTGGCTCACGTGACTGTGACGTCACGCCACCTGCAGCTAAAAGCCGTCCGAGCACGCTCTGTACAAGTGTTGGTGGGGTGTCATCCCTTAAAAGCGCGAGCACAAAGAGCTGCGCTGAACGAACACGTTACTCAGTAAGCATAACTGCAATGACATTTTTCATTTTCGCCAAAACGGGGGCAGCAGAGTACCGAATCATGGGGCGCAGAAAGAGAGACACTTAAACAGGCCTTGTTTCGGCGATATATCCTGCGTTGCTAAAATGGCTATTAGTAAAGATTCCAGCCAATCTGCAAGTTCTTGGGTAGTACTGTCTATGCGCTATCATAAATTGTACCAAACTTCAATGAAGTTGCATCTCGGGGCCTTCGCAGGATAAAATTATATTCGCAAAGCTGCATTACTGTTTCCCTAATATTTCAATTTCTTTTTTCTTGGTTTATCACTTGTTCGCCATTTTCCCAAATACAGAATTTTTCATTATGCAACCGCTCGTTTGATAGTCTTAGTATCACTAATCGCTCGAAAGCTTCAAAATGAAAAGCAGTCCTTTCAAGAGACATTCCAGGGGCTGCGGATTGTTTTGTAGAAAGCGCCTTCGGGCACGTGCGCTGATCACCGCGCAGCACTGACCCTGCATCGCGACCGCACAGCGCAGCAGGCCACAGTCAGAGACGAGAACACCAGCAGCAGAGCGCCCGCGCTCGGGCGTCTCCAAAATTAGCGCGCGCGCGGAGAGCGACCCACGAATGCTGCGGACCTCACAGAAGAGGAAGCGCTTGACGCCTGTCTTCAACTCTGACGCCTTCTTCGCACAATGTTTCAGGTGGCCGCCGGCCTACATCCTTACGAGCTCAGAAAAGCAGGGGCAGCATACATGCAGAAGAAACAGTCAGTCGTCCTCTGCACGTGTTCTTTGAATATGCACTTTCGTGCACGCGTCGTACGTACGAGAGGCGCTGAAGAAGCTCGCTGACTTTGAGCGTACGACGCGGGTATGTCGCTGAGAGGTATACGTATACGAGGGCTGACACGAATAGCCTCTCGACAGTTTCAATTGTGCGGGTCGCAGTCGTCCCCCGCCGAGCTCAAAGCGTCACGCAACGGTGGTGCCGAAAGGCGTCCGGAAGCCGAGGGTGCCATTGACGCGCGCCTCTCTATTCAGCGCGACGCACTTTCGAATTTGCGAGGATATATACGGCCCGCTGATCTCCGCGCTTTTGCGTCCGCGCATTGGCAAGACGTGAGCGGGGTACGAGGACACATAAGGAGCTTTGAAAGAGCAGGTTTTTGTTAGCTTGTTTTTTCTTATAAGCGCTTCTTTCTTGAGCTGGATGAAAGAGGGCAGAGTATCTGCGATTTTGTTGTCTATAAAACAAGGCCAACTTTTTTTTTTTCAGGTTCAAACAACATTTAAATGCTTAGCTTGCATTGATTCCAAATATTTGCATAAGCTTTCTGCAAACAAACTAAGAAGTTCCCTGGAGTAGCATGCTAGGTTAACAAACAGGCAGGCCGCTCCTGTGTTCACTAAAGTCTCTTTAAATTCCTTCAGAGCAGTTCAACCAGGAGAAAAGACTCCGATACAGCGAATATTAGACGTTGTCCTGCAGTTATTCAACTGCTGAACCCTCACACTCATTACCTGTAAGGTCATTCGCTGAGACTTATTTTTCTGCCCTTGGTAGCGGACAGACAAAAATAAACTGCGTTCCCGTATCACTATAGTGCCATGCACTAAACTGCCAACAGTTCGCCGTGGGAGCGGAATTTGGTCCCTATGGCGTTCTTCTCCTGAGCACGAGTTGGTTCATTTAATTTACGGTCGCGGTTTCCTTATTACCATGAAAGCGTAGTGCAAAAAAGCCCCTGCACAGCAAGCTAAAAAGCCACAATTCGTCTAAATTAACCCGGCGTACAATACTACAGCGTGCCTCTCAAATCGGATCTAGACCTTGCGAACAATAGCTAATAAATTCAGACAGTCGGTAGAGAGTTTTACAAAGTCTAACACGGCGACACAAGTTGAAAGTGAAGCCACGTGAATACTCCCGGAAGAGTGAGTTGATGCTGTAATGCAGCAGGCGTTAACGCCAGCACCGCTGCAGCGAAAAAAAAAAAGAGCAACGTAAAAAATGTAATGGAGAGACAGCCTGAACATTTTGTTGTTTTTTTAAGCTTTCTGAGCTTTTTTTTAATTCTTTCCTGGGCTTAGCCAGTTCGAGAAGTTAGCAGAGCTTTCGCGACTCCAAAACGGCAGCCGCGAGGGCGCTGATAAAAGGTTGGATGGAGAGCTAGCTTCCGGGGCTATTACGCTATCGATTATTCCCTCTGTCAGGACTTAAGCGCAACTTCGCCCCGAGTTGGAAAAAAAAAGTAAAGCAAAAAATAAATCGAGGTTCCTAACTTCCCACTCGTTTTCAGCCGACACAAAGTGTGATTACAGAGGCGGAAGTGGTGCCACTAAATAAAAAGTATCCGAGTAGGACGGTAAAAACAAATAAAAAAAGGTGGAGAGGGGGGTGAGAGGCGGCAACTAAAGCGACAGGAGAAGGAATGTTTCGCTTGGCGCCTCGCGAAGAACACGCGTTATACGGGAACACGAGGGGAGCAGGCGGCAGGATTTCGCCTCGTACTGGTGAACAAATGAACTGCCAGGAGCACGCTTCGAGAGCAGTTTGTTCGCGCAGGCCCGATCAATGGAAGCCGGTTCGACGCTGGTGAACTCTTCTTCCCTCGGTTTTTGCCTCTCTCTTCCCTCTATTATTTCTTATTGTTTTGTACTTGTGTGTGCGCGCGCGTGGTATTTTTAGGCGCAACCTGGTTTTCGCTTCTCGCGATCGAGCGAGTACTGCGCCGGCACATGGCTGCACCAGCGCCGAAGTTAATAATTCACGCGGGAAGCATTAAGCCAAAATGACTTTCGCGTGTAATCGCCGAACCGCGCTAGCTGTGGTGCACCGCGGTTAAGAGGAAAGAGCGTTTCGTTCGAATGTGAACGCCTATATATATACTTCTCAATTATTGGCGAATAATGTGGTGCGTTCAGTTTATCGCGGAACTTCTCGAGGTTTTCACTCAGGGTTAAACACTCGCTTTATTAGTGCGAAGGCATTATTCCGATGGGTAAACCCCGAGCAAGATCTTGCGATGTATGTGGGTTTGTGCCAAATGAATAATAACATATATATTGCAGCGACTGAGTTTCGAACCCACGCGGCGCGAACAGATCAGCTTCGCTGTCCTGTGCGCGAGAGCACTATGATATCGCCGCGCTTTTTTTCTTTATTGCCTGCTGCGGCAAGTACAGAAACACCCCAAACGTGTAGACTGATGTGACATAAAAATTTATGTACTTTTATTTTAACCAGAACATCCATCACTTCAATGACTTCATCACAGACCGCTTGGTTCCTGAGGATGTCATGTAGCTTACATACATGTTCAAGCTAGTAGCCCATTACGCCTCATGTTAAACTGCAATACACTCTCGCGCTGTGCTTTTCACGTCGTCGTGTTCATCAACTAATACTACTACAGGGCTAATATCGTCGCCGGACGTGCCGTCGACTCGGCAAAGCAAATCCATGAGCCAAACATGCTAAACACATGCTTTCTACGACTTTTTAAATTTTCGTGAGCCTTTTTCTCATGGGAACCGGTCGAAAAGCTTTCGAAATTGAGTGGATAATAGGTGCCTCTAGAGCGGCTTGTTAGACGAGCTCGGCACATTCGTAGCTGACGCGTTATCGCGGATCCCGAACCCTCTTCCCGCGCGTACTGCAGTATGTTGTTTTTAAGTAGCGTTTTAAGACGTCCTCCAAAACGAATATCTTTAGAAGGCAGGCAGTCATAAATGTTATGGTTATGAGTGTTAGCGCCTTCTCCTGATTCACGCTCATGTATGCACACCCGATTTCATTGTCGGCACAACGCACAAGAACTGGAGTTTTCACAAAGTTATTAGAAAAAAATGTACATTTTTAGTGCGTAAATCCACACTTAGGCTTCTACGAACGTTTTATGGAATAGTTTAAACTTGATTTAATACCATCTCAGCTGTTTCAGCAGGCTCCTCTATCCCGAAATCACAGCACATGAAGGTTTGAGCACTTCGGTTCCACTGAAATGCGGGCGCTGCGATTAGGTATGGAGTCAACGACCTCGTTTTCTACAGCATTATGTCGTAGCCACTGACCCCGCTTAAGTGGATAAAGTTGTGTTGTGTCGAAGATTTTAGTAATAACGTCAAGATGTATTAATTTCCAGCAATCATGAGAGCACATGATGCTGGAGGTAGACAGGAACCGCCAGCACAGAATTCGCAGCTCGATAAACTCGGTAGTGACGAAGGTATACCATATTGTCAGTTCAAAATAATTGGATCTGGAAAGGGGGCAGACTTTCTTTTTTCTTCCGAATTATGCGGAGTTAGATTTAACGCGAGCTTTCCTAAAATTTAATTTTTGATGTTGACCTGGAAAAAGCGTCAGTTTGAATTAAGTTACTTTGAATTAACGAGTGTCCGCTTTATTCAATAAAGAAAAAAGACACAAAACGTAATAACAGCGGAACAGCTAAGACTACTTGATGCTTATCCTTAGGACCAGTCACGTGACTCGTAGTTGCGAGGTCTAGTGGGTGAGCCTTTCGACTCGCAGCTAACGCCCTCGTAAATAGAGTCCGTCTACTCCCCAGTGCCTGTTAGATTTAACCAACAACAATGAGTCGCTTCAGTGATGAACACATTGTTCTGCCGTTACTATTGAGCCCTGCGCGTGATTTGCGGTTTCGCTTTGCGATTTGCCGCGCTGTGTCTCCTCTTTCGCGCATGCGCTTTTCATTCATAGAGGCGTCGTTTGCTCTGACTCGACGTCCATTCCAGCTGCTTGCACAGTGGACCGCGTCGATCGACACACTCACGTGAAAATAACGAGTGAACTGGGAAGCAAAGCACGGCATACCAGATTCACGGAGCAGTTGTCAACACGCTTGGGCGTGGCGACAAGACGTGCACCTGGGCTGAGCGATGGTCGGGCACGGCGGAGAATGGGCGAACAGTAACGGGTCTTCTCACTGTATACTTCGCATTTCCTTTCGGCATTTTTGTTTTAGCGCACAGAATGACAGGTCAGCGCGCTGTCCTTCGGCACGTCGACTGCTCCGGACCATTGAAGCTTGTCGCGAAGCTGGAGCAGATGTCAGAAAAGTTTCCGACGGGCCGGTGACCTTCGGGCGTCGAGGAACAGCTGCCGCCGCGCCCGACTTCGATAACCGATTGCCGGGCTCGACTGGACGGGACGACTACGAGTTTTGGGGGCTCTCCTCGATCGCTGTACCTCTTTATCTCGCTTGAGGTTGTGGCACGAAGCAGTGTCTTTTTTGTTTCTTTTTCTTCTCTCCCGGCCAGTAGAGACCTTGTAGAAATCGAAGAGCCAGTATTACTTTTCTGGAGGGGGAGAGGCTGTCGAGGACACCATCTGTATTGCGGACGCTACGGGCTCAGATTGATTGATGCCGGGGTGGTGTAAAATATTATTCGCTAACTGCTGCACATGTGACCTCATAGCACGTCGACATTTCATGACAATCCTGCATATTCTTTGGAAAAAACACACGTTTTCACTTCAATGGACATGATGCGTGTCTGGTGTTATAGCTGGGTTAACGCTTTTTGGTTTCAATACGCCAGTGCGCGCTTTACTTTCGCAGCTCAATGCAGTCATCGGACTTAACCTACCTCTAGGCTAAAAAGATTAATCTTGCCATGGTCGCGTGATGTCAGTTCTGAAAAAAGTGATTATAGTAGGATGACGTTCGGTGTAACTGGCCGGCGCGCGAGCTAATTAATCCAAGCGACGGGACGTTTATCTTTAAAAGACTGAAAACTGAAAGACTGAAGAATAATTGAGGTTCATTAACTCTCACTTTCTCATCAACTTCCGGTTGCTCCTATGCTGCGCGAAACGTTCTAAACGGCTCCCAAAGCGTATTAGTGATTGCAATCAGCGATCATTAGGCGCCTATCCATCAGCCCCTCTTGAACGACATAACCTGAGAGCTATAGTTGCTTGGGCGTACCGCAACTACCCATGAATTTTAGGTCAAATCGTTCTCGCAAGATGGCGCATGGGGTGTTCCTATCAAACAAACCGCGCGTTTTCTCTTCATGCATCAGCTGCGCTGTTCCAGCACGAATCGGTCATTACACGTTCAGCGGCAACGGCTGCAGCAGCTTCCGCCCATGTCTCTCTGTTCCTCTGGGCTTTGTCTCCATGGATGACGGGCAGAGGTGTTCGCCAACATCCTCGTTGTATGCGCTTCCGAACGGTCGGAACGGGAGGTGGGAGGAGTCGCTTGGGCCACAGTTCGGACGCCGCATGAAGGACGCGTGCTTTTTGCTGGGGACTGGGTTCGTTCGTTACACAGGGTCCGCGCAGCCAACGGTGCAACAGCGGCAGGCGGACAACGTCAGGGGGCGTAGCGTGCTCCCGGCCTGTCCACTTTCCGCGCTCTGTCAAGCTGAGCGTGAAATTGTGGCCTTCCGCCGCTGGTGGCGTGCATTAATGCAGCGCGCTGAACTAGCCGCTGCCTTCCACGCAGTCGCTCGCGTGCTGCCAGGCGTTAAAGCTGCGCGCATCGCGGCGCTGCATTAAAGACAGTGACACACTGCCAAGGCGCAGGGAAGGTTCTCGGTATACAGGTGTTGTCTTTCGACCGGTCCGTCGCGTGTGCTTGTTTTGCCTAATCGTGCTGCAGAGTTCCCCCATTTTATTATAAGGCTAGCACGAAACGGCCTGCTGTACACATGTCACCGAGCATTTAGCCTTGGAGGAAGTTTGCAAACAGCAGGGCAAAGCACACAGGTGGCGAAACACAAATGAGATGCGTAAACACAAGCCTCCCATTTGTGCGCTGTCCCTCTGTCCCTAATCTGTTCGGTGTCGCTTATAGCAACATTTTTTTTCTCCAGCTTTTAGCCTTACCAGAGGAACAGTTCTTCCGTGATAAGTTCCCCTAAATAATGGTCACTTGCGCTGCTTGAATACGTAATTTTCAAGTTTTTTTTTTTCTCTTGAATCTCGGGATTTGTACATACGCACTGTATAGATGGAAAATTTACTGCGAGAGGGCCATTTCAAACGCGGGAACTAATTATAACCAAAACGAAAAAAACAATAACTGAACTCAAACGGAACCCACCTGGGCAGGTGAAGAGCAGTGATTTCATTTCTGAAGGGATATTTGACTACACAAGTACGTTACCTAACCTTCCTGAGCAACAATCTTCTCGTGCTGCTGTTCATTTTTGACTTGTCCTGTTCGTGTTTTATTTTGTCACCGGTACCTTGCATTAAGTAGTGCACTGCGTTAACTTTAATTTATTGAGCACTGATTCCTTCGTATTTTCTGACAAATTTTCGGCAAGCTTTGAGACGCCGTCTCTTTTTAGACCGTGAAGGGTATGGTTAACCACTGAGGCAAGAGAATCCCCCGAATAGCTGCTCATCATGAGTAACTTAAAGCAAACAAAAAAATTGGCTGAAGGCTTAGCTTGGTTAAGCCTGGCTGATTGCGAAAGCAATAACACCTGGCTGCGCTTGGTTCTGCTGGTATAGTTGGACATGGTTTCCCGTATAGTGCAACTCTGGTCACGACTTGGTTCTGCTAATATGGTTGCCCGTATGAATTCACTCTGGACACAACATGGGTCTGCTGTAAATGTGCTTTATTTATTTCGATGAACACGCTTTGGTGATCCGTAAAGAAATGGCTTTTGACTCTGAACTTGCAGATGCACCCTCAGCAAGCCGGCGTGCTCGCCATTCTGCAGCATACGCACGTTGTTTCGCCAACCGTTGTTCCCTTTCTTCGTCTGTTTCTTCGGCACGGCGCCGTCGCTTGGCCGCGGCACACCGTTCCAGCCTCGCCCTGTATGCATTCTCCGACATAGCACAGCACTGCGAGGAGCACAGCCGCAGCCCCGTTTTATCCCAGTCTAGCGAGAGCCCTCACTCGGCAGCTACGCCGGAGCGAAGGATGAGCCTCCATCGATGAGACGAGTTGGGCCCCCAGCTCTCCTCTTGTCGTGACGTCGCGCGGTCACGTGGTAGCGCGCCGCAGCTGCGCCGGAGTGAAGGATGAATCTCCATCGATGGCAGAAAAGTGCAAGCAGTATTGCTTTCGCAATAAAAGGAAATAAAGGATGAATTGGAAAAGCAACACTATAATGGCACGGATATTCTAATCGTTGCTATGACAAATTTATTCTGTCAGTAGTATTACGTAAACCCGCCCTCAGAATTTTGCGAAAGACGACTGTATCGAAAAAAATAATTTCCTTGCATCCGAGGCGCACTGCTTGACATTTATTAGTGCAATGTGTGATTCGCGCAATGATTAGGCTGCGTATATATCTTTTTAGGACAAAGGGAAACAGAACGACGAAATAAGTTTTCTTCGATAACATTGGCTTCAATAAATTTCCGTTTAAGGACGCTACTGAAGTGAAACTATCTATTCGAAGCACGCCGCGAAGAAGCCGCGAGCACTCGAACAAACAAGAATTCCGGCGCACTCTGCACCCGCTAAGCAAAACGTCGCTTCGCGTATGGAATCCGCGTATTTACACAACAGCTGCTTCTTTCCCATCTGCAGCCTTCAGTGGCAGGGGCGGCGTTCACATTAACGAGACATCGAGCCACGGTGTAATGGATTAACGACTCGCAGACGGGGCTATACCCGAAAACCCATATCTGGAGCGCGTATCGCATCCAGCATCCATCAACGCCAGCGCTCGTCGTCGCTGAGCGCGCGCAGGCACACACACACGCTACCACGCGAGCACGTAAAGTACACACGTAAACCGGAAAGAAGATGAGACAGGAGGGCAACATGCTCGCTCTTAGCGATACACGGGGCCGATAACCCGGCACACAGAGCACGCGCAGTTCTGGGGTCGCGTTCTCGCATCAACGCGCGTACGTAGCACGGCTGTTCGTGACGTCGCTGCCGCTACACGCGTCATCGTCTCGAGCAGAACGACCTCTGCTGCCGCGGTACGCCGGTGTATATCGGCAGGGGAAGCGGTGCGACTCGGCGAGGAGACTGCCGCAGAAACGGCAGCGGAGAAACAGCGTCCGCACTGGACCGTTCAGCCCTGGGGGGGACGAGTCTTGACGAAAAGGAAAAGCGCGGATGGATGATGACGCCAAGGAGAGAGAGAAAGAGAGTGAGAGAAAGAAGGAAGAAAGAAAAGTGGTGGGATCTGTAGGAAGGTGTGGTGGGGGAGGGGGGGGGGGGGGGGGGGGGGCTGCGAGCGCGAAGACTACTAGCGAGAAGTGACTCTGCGCTCAACTGGACGCCGTCCGCCTCATCCTCGTCCTGCCCACCCTCCTTTCCCTGCCCTCCTCTCTGCGCGAAGCCTCATTGCGTATGCACATCCGCCGGAAATGTCGCTCCTCCGCTCTCCTCAAAGCACGCACGACAGGCTTCGTCGCTCTCTCTGTCTGCTGTTGCTGCTTTCTTTTTTCATTTTATTTTTCTCACGCCGTTGCGAACGCGCGATGCTTTGGTGGAGACGCAACTGGGCTGTGGGCGTTTTCTTCGTTGTTTTCCGTTTTTGTTTCGCGGAGGTGGCATAGGCGGTGCGGCAGCAGCCGGAAAGCGGCTCGCGGTCGGCCTGCTTGGCTTTTGTGTGTGAGTGCGTCCCGCCTTTTCTGTGCCGACAGCGTCGTCACATATATAACAGTGCGGGAAATGGGGGCCGCACGGTATTGGAGGGCATCTGCGAATCTGGCTGCTGTTGCTACTGTTGACAGTTGACTCTCGACCCGGACTCCTTATAGAGGCGAACCACCGATCTGCGGTAGATCGAGCGATGGGCCCATGCTTTTGCGGAACTCAGTTGTGGGTGCCCTGCGCCGCGCTAGATGGTGAGTCGGGAAGCGCAGGTCGTTCTTTGGAGAGTGGTCCAGACAGAGTGAGGCGTTTCTGGTAAGGCGCCTTTCGATGCAGAAAGTAAGAAAAAAAAAAACCATGGACGCGCGTGAGAACTGCTTATCGCGATATGAACCAATTATCACATTGGTCATCTTTCTCCACACAAACATGAGAAGTTCAGCTCAATCACAGCTTGATTTAGCACAAACAAACAAAGTAAAGAGTCAAGTGGACGTTGATGGCCAGTTATTTGTGCGCTTGTCTCATATAAGGTTACGTGGGTAAGCGCGAAAGAAGCAGGCTGTAAGCCACAACGTACGCTGGTCCGTGGTTTCATACTAACTCTACACAAAAAGTAAACCCAGGGAGCTGCTGTAACTTCGCTGTAACAAGATGCTCGCGATGATATTTAGTAGTGTGTTCCCGTCGACTAGCACAGTTGGAGTTTTTGTCCAGTACGGACTGCTCAACTTACTGGAAGGTTTGCTTTTTTGTTTCTCGCTGTTCACAGACAGCAAGTATACATGCTCCATAAGTGCTGTCTTCTCTGTAACCTTACTGCGCGATGCGCATTTACGTAAGACATCGCTAGGCTCCAGTTCTGGGCTTCCGCTCTTCTGCACTGCCATTGTACGCAATCTTGTCCCCCCTCATCTCCTCCCCCCACTTACGAACTGCAACATCTATGTGCACAAAGTAACACAGGCGTGCCAAGCCGCGCGTTTTTTTATCCGTGACTGCTTGCCAACCTACGCGAGAAAACATCACCCCGCACCCCAGCGGCTGATTAGCGCTCCCAGAATCTTTTCCCGGAGCGCGCGACGCACCGGGGCAGCCTTCCAGGGGCTCCTTGACCGTTGCTATATTGGCACGCAGCGAGGTCGACTCCGCCCGCAGCTTTTCAGGCTTCAAACTCTGATCCACATCAGCGGGTGACGTGCTGCTGCCTTCGTTCGCTCGCGCGAACGGCGCGCATAAAGTGTCACGGCCGGAGTGTTCCAGGAGGTGCCCCGCGCTTGGCTTGCACCCTCCAGAAGACAGGCCCCAGACGGCCTGCAGTGCACAGACCCGATAGCGAAGGGAACAGCCAGCGCTCGTCGGGCCCTCTAAAGATAGCGACGCGAGGAGCCGCCGGCTAAGCAGTTATACCGCAGGCACAGCAACCCGGGGTCCCGAAAAAGCGGTCCCGCTGGAGCACCCAGGCAGAGGCGCATCGGTGTCGCGGCTCCTTGGACAGTGCCCAAGGCGCGCCCCTTCTCGCCGCCGCCGCCTATGTGGTGCAGCGGTGGCTGCGGTGAGATGCCGCAGAACCCGGCACGCGTGGCACCATCCGCCGACGCCCCGGCCGCGCGTCGGCGCGTGTTGTTGACCTCGGCCCCTCGGCTTCGGCGTCGTGCGACGCTTGTTTCGGGCGCGCCGCCGGCCTTGACTCCGTGCGTTACGCAGCCGCCGTGCGCCCTCAAGCGCGGGAGCCTCTTCCTTTTGCTCTGTGCACGGTCCGCCCGCGCACTCTCGCCTTCCTCTCTTGTTCTTCCTCTTCACCCTCTTTCAAGGAACGAGAATGTTTTATGGGCGAGCGTGTTACTTCGCCTCATCTTGGCGAACTCTTTCTATACGTTGAATCAGGTTTTCGTGGTGGACGTGCGAGTGCTATCGCGGTCTGTTTATCTTCTCTCTTTCGTTCTTGGTGGTCGGTTTGTTTAACGCCTTACTGCTGCACCGCTTCCGAAAGTTTATGATTTTACCTGCGTTTTCACTTGGGTCGACACTGCCTCGGAGGCAGCGTCTACTTTCCTCTCTACTGAGGTTTAGAGCACCAAATTGCGGGTCACGGCGAAAGCGGCCGGCTGCGGCCGATAAACCGGGCTGAGGCGGCGGCTGTTGCCTTTGAGGCCCAGGACTAAGAGCTCCATCTTCGTTTTGTTGTTTCTGCTTCTTTCTGCTAATCTTGCGAATGCTTACTCTTTTTGCCACGTATCTGCTATTACTACTCCTACGTAAGTGCGTGGGGACTCCTGTGGGCATCACGTTTACATTTTCTGTTGTGTGGTGGGTTGAAGTCAAGAACATCCTCGTTATACTTTTAACAAAATATAGCCTAACCTCGCTATAACGAAATGGTTCATAACGAAATAATGGATACAACGAATGAATAACGATTCATTTTGGAAACTCCTATAGAAATCCTATGCATTTAACATCTATTTTTCACTAAGTCAAATTTTCCTACAACGGGGTATAAATTATAACCAATTTGCAGTGTACTCCAGCGGCCATTTTGAGCTGAGTACGTCCGTTTGCAACGGTATTGGTAGCGTTATTTGTAACGGTATTTATAACGGTCTGTGGAGCAAACTGCAGTTCTCGCGTTCTCCAACCTCCTCGAGGTACACGGCCCACTGCTAGCACGCTCTGCTTCCCTGGTTCCATGTACACTTTAGTTTCTGTTTCCACACCATGGCCGCATGTTTAAAACAGTTTGGCAGCGAGCTTGGTGGACTAGACGGTATAGACGTCCCGCTGTTTTCACAGGGCCAAGCGGCGGAACGCGAAAACGTAGTACAATTTCTGTTGACAAGAACACAGCCATCCGTTGACAAGAACCACAGCCAACCAGGTACTCGGTACGAAATTGCCTCTGCGCGCCTTTTTTATAGCGGCCCGTATCGCCTTCAGCGCAATGAAAACGAAGCTCAAATGTTCTCAGTAGGCCGCTCCCTGTCCTCTGCCACATTATACCTCCAAGACTCATTTTCTAGGCCCTCAAGCCCTTGTTGGCTAGGCTGACATGTCTGGTTGACGTACGCATATTCGGTCACGTGGTGGGCGCGTGTTGGAGGCTTCCGCAACGCACGTCGGCGACGCACTAAACGCACGCTTTGTTGTCCTCGTTACAAACCATGGCAGGTAAGACCACTGGTACGCGACAGTTGCGACCAAGATGGCGTACCACTATAACGTTCTGCCGTGGTTACTCTCAACACAGAAACCGTATGAACGAGTACTGCTGTGATCACGTCCTCCATTTTGTTACAACGAAAGCGGAAGCCCGAGCCGTGCCGTAGCGATAGCATTGCCGGAAGCCCTGAGCTTGCTTGCGGAGAAACCGCTTGAACGTTCCTTTGTTTGAGTCTTGTGCAAAGCTTTGCAGAGCCCAAATAATACAGCGGAGAGTCGGTGTTAACGTGCAGACCGTTTACCCAGCTTACCACAAGGAGCGAAGGGTGAAATTCCTGCATCTTTTTACAAAGGCTTAAACAACAGAGATTCTAGAATTCAACGAGCTTAAAAGGGTCGAATGTGTTTTGGGCGAGCATTTGATATGGTGACGTATAATCACAGATTAAAATCGCGACTGCCTTCAAGCTTCTCCGCAGCGCACAGCGCCAAGTTGTGGGCGCATGATGACGTCATAACGGTACCGGCACATTTTCAACGCATAAACGCTTGAATTGAAGGAAGAAATGAAGTGTCATCGAAGTCAAAGCCCGCCGAGTTTTGTTTGGTGCCATCCAATGGCTCACGGCAGGGTGCGGTGGACGGCAGCAGAAATTTGATACCTTACCGTCTGTGATGGCACACCGAGCTTCTCCACACTCCTTCGGTGCTTTGAGAAGAAGCCTCGATTTCATTCGCGATTGCGTCTTCATTTTATATACTCGCGCAAAACAAAACAAAACAATAAAAAATCTTTGCATGCTCTACCTACAGCGTATATAGATTTGAATCTCTGAATACCGCGGAATTATCAAAAAGTGGTGCAGTCGCCCTTAACGGGTGATCGGGTGCGTCGGATGCATTGCAGAGTGGCTGCGGGCAAGTGCGCTTACTTCGTGCCTTATTTGTGGTAACGAATTACCCGTAGCAGTTTGCCAGAGTTCCGAATTGCTAATTGTTTCTGAACTTCGTATGTCAGACTGTTTCGAGCAGTGCTGTCAATTCTCATGTGCGAAAAATTGCGTCGTTTTTACCGAGCGTGACAATAAGTCGCTAATTGAATATGGCAGGCAGTGATTTCTCTGCACATTCCTTTGTTTTTATCAATGGGGCGTTATAGCAAGAAACCCAAGCGGCACGGAGTGCAGTAGAAAATCCGCAGACATATTTGTGGTGGTTCAGTTTTTATATTAGTAGGAAGTACATAGATGCTGACGTCTTGGTTTTTATTTCTTTTACTAATTCAGTTATTGAGTGAAAGATCGGCATGTGCAATGTGCCTGTGTTTGTCATATGCCAAGTGCCTAGCATCGCGCGGCCGACTTCTATATAGAGCAACTTTAGTTATTATTGACGCTCCGCTATTTCTCTTAGGGCACGCATATTATTTTTCTAGTTTTAATGTTTAATAAATAAGCTTGAGACAAAAAAACGCTATGTCGAGAGCAATTACGCCTGCACGCATTCTCTTTAAAATCATTGCGAGAGATACAAATTTTAATAAATCATCTCAAAATATCATGTCAACACAAGCAAGCTTTTCCGCAAGGGTCAGAGATGTGCCATTATGCTATGCGGAGAAGGCAGTGCTACAGAGAACCCAATAATCTTTTGTTTTGTTTTGTTTTTCAACTTCAAAGATTTTGCATTTAAGCACCCGATAAAGGTCTATATAGCTACTATAAGTCCTGAAAAAAAAAAAAAAAGCCCCATGGCAAATAGATATAGCTGCTCCTCTATTATCTCCCTCTTCTCCTGGCTAGACATTCCTCTCCCCTCCTATCAAAGCATAAAAATGTTCCTTTCGTGAACCTTAAGCGGTACCTGCCATCGAGAATCGCGTATTTTATCTCCTTGAAGAAGTGGCTATCGTTAAACGCGTCATCAATTTCTATCTTGGAGTATCTGGCTTAAAACACGCGAGAACGATTCCTCGATGCTTAGAACCCTGCTTGAAAAGGGGGAGTAATCTCGACATGTCTAATTTCACGGACACCTGCCTGATACATGGCTTCGTTCGCCTAACTCCACGATAAGCAATCACGCTATACAAAAAGGTCGGAACCAGCACTGTCGGCGAAAGCGAGAGCAGAATAAATCGAAACTTTAACGCCTCGCCTCCCGAGGATGTTACTGCTTAGGTAGCTTTGCGCGGAAACTTGTCATTAAGGAATTCGATCGGATGTGTTCACTGTCCCGGAGCAACGAAAAAAAAAGGGGGGGGGGGGGGGGAGGTGGAAAGGAGCATCAATTTCCTCTTCTTTTTTCTCAGCTCCCTCTCTCTCTCCCGCTGTTCGTAGCATTTTTTTTTAAATGCTACGTGTTCTGTGCATATAAAGCGCTTACAAAAATGGAACAAATTTAGTCTCCACAATGTTTTTTTTCTTTTTTTTATTACGTCTATAGCTTCGCTAATTGCTTCTCGCCGCTTTCTAGGCGGCAAAGCTCCAAAATGAACCTGTGAGGTTTTGCTGTTGGCTGTACAATAGTAATCACACTTCTGGGTAATTTTTTCGTGCACGATGACGAAAAAAAAAAGGGAGAAAAAGAACTAAAGAAAAAGGCTTGCGATTAACGGTGTATAGTACGAACCTGCAACTGCTATGCATAACTGTGAAGAAATACGGCTGTCGTGTGTCATTAAGCCCCAAATTAACGTCGCGCTTTCGAATCCTTTGCCGCTGAAGCTTTAATCATTTTCATTTTCTGCCTACAGTTTGTTCTTCCGTCTACAGAACTCTCTTCCGTAAAATTCGCGAAAGTGCAAAACAATCGCGATCAGCCTTCGTGTCAGGAGGCCGCCTTTAGAGCAAAAGCGTGTGCTGTTAAATACTCCAGACGGTATAGGCAGTGCAACCAGTGCTTAGTAGTAGGGCTTTGGTGAGAAAAAAATGACTTGCGGGATAACTCCTCTTTTCATGCTCAATATAGCAATGAAAATTCTTTTCCGTAGTTTTAACGCTATTGCATTAGGAGAGCCATGAAGGCGACAACTATCCGGTGGCGTCGGAGTCTGAGGGAAGCCTCCATCTGGTAGGTGGTATTTAGGGGGATTTCCCTCTCTACACCTGCCACCTGTCAGTCATCCCCTTCTCCACTTGTAGGGGAAAGGAGGGAGACGCTGGATGAAGAATGACTCAGCAAAAGTGATAATGATGACTGAGAAAAAAATGACTCGGAGAACAGCAGGCCTACGTGCAATATATACAACTCTCCGAAGAGCTATCTGTGCAAAACTGAAGCTTGCGGGAAATATATTCCTTCTCGCGCTGCTCGGGAAGAGCTACCTGGGTCTCTCAAGCCGTTTCGGAGGCTGTGATAGAAACAGCCACCTGCCAGTGCGGTGCTGCATTGCCTAACCGCTGCGCCACTGCGCCGGTAGTGGTATGAGGAGAGGACTGGCTGCTATCTATGAATGTGACACATTTTACGTAGTTGCGTAGTCGGAATCGGAATAGAATAAGAATTGAAACAGATTGGGCAGTGAAAGTCGATGAACTCAGAATTGGAATAGATTCAGAACTGGGATAGATGGGCGAGTGAAATCAGCATGATTTCCTCCGCATCCATCCAACTGATCGCCCCTAATTTTGTTTTTCTATTGGGTGTATATAAATTAAGTTTCAGAGTAAAGTCACCTTTCTTGTGGTCAGCACGGCAGACAAACTATCAATTTTACGTTGACTTCAGGAGGGCAGAGGACATAAAAACCTAAATTATATAAAGCTGTAAATCATGCGATGCAAAGTAAGACGAGGCACCTTGTATCGGATTTAAATTCGCGCATTGGCACTACCAAGCCTATAGTGACTGCTATTCGAGGATAGAAATCGGCTTTTGAAAAGAATATTCCTGACCCCGCGAATGTAGGTCGTAAGCTCAGTCGAAATACATATCGAAGTAAGCAATCCCTGGCCTCACTCAGCAGTCTTTGACGCGTGAATTCTGCACTTAATATTTCTTCTTTATTCAAAGCATTGAGTCGACCTACATGTTCCGGATGGACTCTTAATCCGCTTTCCTTTTCTGGAATACTTTTTTTTTTTTGGACTGCGTTAAGTACTCCGACCTTATAGGCTGTACAGCTCAAGGACCCACCCCACTCCAGCTTACGTGCCAGCGTCTTGCTCAGGTGTCACATTCTTTAGCAAAGAATGCGACCCTGCGTCTACAAGACGAATGTGATTGCAGGCTTTACAGCTCCCCCGCTGGGAAGGCAGGACATATTTCTATGCTTTTTTGTTGTGTCAGGACCAGGACAAACGTAAGTTTTGTGTACCACATTCCAATTCGTGCTTGGCTCCTTATTCATTTCTTGTTTTCTGAATTCAAAATGCTTCGCGCTGGCCGAGAGGTTTTGCGTCGTATTTTGTCGCTATTCAACACAAGGGCTCAGGAGTGACGCCGCACGTGGAGATTGCTATGGCCATGATGCTCATAGAAAGTGGACCTTTTGTTCGGCGTAACCGCCGAGGGACGACCTTGGCTGAATCACTCGGCTGTTTTGCCTTCGAAGAGCACGCTCAAGTTCCTTGTCGGTGTCACTACGTATACTCCCATAAATAGGCGGCGACTTGAGGGGCCGCACATTCAAGCATGCCTTCTCGCGTTTTATTGCCACCGAATGCAAGCGCTTCTAAATACGAGCAGTGTGTAAAGAAGAGCCAAAGGAACAGTGTCAAGCCGTATGTAGATATCCTTCAAGCGATAACGGCAGGGGCACAATTCGCATTGAATTTCGGCAGCAAAGCAGTTTGGCAGTTTTTGAATGATGATAGTTAGTAAGGTGGATTGGTGAGCTAGTTGGTTCATGATCGTATAATTGAGCAGCAGAAAGGAAACAAGGACGTCGAAGAATCATACAGGCGAAGACGATGCTGCTCCTCGTCCTCGAGAGCAGCATGGTCCTCGTCTGTACGTTTCTTCGACGTCCTTGTTTCCTTTCTGCTGCTCAATTATACGAAGATTGAATGAAGATCCCATGCTGTGAATCGCTCCCCGAAAGAACCTTACTGCAGCTGAGTTGCCAGTGGCGCTGAAGAAATAGACTGCACAGCCCAGTATACGTGACCTAACAACGCTATGAAGCAATGCACTCCGACTGGCCCAACCGAACGCCTATGAGTGTGTTGGGCGGTTGCTTTCGTGTGGCTGTCCATATGATGCCCTCGCATCCATTATTTCTACTCCACCTCGTAGCATAATTCAGTGCAAAGTGTCACAGCATATCCCGCGTTTCCATTCGTCTCTATCTCTATCCCGCTGCTGCAGATGACCCCAGATTTAGTGCGGCAATCAAGCGACCTGACTGTTGAGCTCTGAATTACACGAGTGTGTCTGCGCCTTGGTTTCGCAAAGTCCTCGCGCAATGCTGAACACAGGCAAGAAATTACAGTACAATGCTGGTGAAATTTTTCCAGCAAGAACTAATATTTTCATGTTTTTGTTCCCATTAATAAGAGCAGAAAACAATAAATATATCCCGCTAGAGTGTCGTGCATCGTGAGGGAGCACACAGAGAACGGCAGCGCCCAAGCGCCCCAACTCCCTCGATTAGCACGTGCGAGCTGCGGCCGCCTGCCGGGGAGCGCTCGGCGAGTCCTCGCACGATGCCGGTGACGAATGAGGCTCGTAATGCTCTTTCGCAGTGGGCGCTCTCTTCGCGTTGCCGAAAAGCTAAATGGGGCAGGGCGTCATGCTTTGTTCGGTCGGAGGAGGGCGATATAAACACCTGCACACCCGCTGCCCACGGACGCGTTAAACTCACTCGCGAGTTCTAAGGGGCCTTTTTTAGGGGCTGCTTACAGGGCGCGCCTGCCTGGCCTCCTGTTCTGGTTCGAGAGGTACAAGAAGAAGCGCTAGATAATGATGCTTTCCTTCCACACAGGAATACCTTTGCTAGGATGTAAGGATCCGATTACCACGGAGAAATGACGCACGCTTATAAGCACGTATACACATGAGGAGAATAGAGATATTTGATCCGTTGCACTCAGTTTCACGTTAGTCCGGTGTAGCTATTCAGCAGCTCCCAAAGAGTTGGGGCTCATACGGGCTAAGCTGTTCCTTAAACCAGTCACCATATTGGAAACAGCAGTGTAATAATAAAAAAAATATGCCAGTGATGATGATCGACACTTAGAAAAATGGATGTGCAGAGAATAACCGTCAAATCCAGCAGGGCAAAAATAGGCAGTTTCTGTCTTAGCTTTCCTCGTTTTTTTCGCGATATTGAACCAAAGGCAACAATGTCGGTTTATGAACGCGTCTAAAAGCTCTTCTCCTCGAGGCTGCTGTGAAGTCAGCAACGCGTTCCGTTCCGTGTGTGTCTGCGTTTCTTCTCGAAGCTGAGTCGGTGGTTAACAACCTCTCTGTTGACGTATACGCAAACTGGCAAAATGCTCCTCTTTAAAAGCGCCCCCGCCCCTGCCGTTCGGCGCACCGAAGAAGAACAATACCCGGCAAAATCGCGAGGAAGCCCCAGAAGCCCCGGAGGGGAGCGCAGTCAAAACAATCCACCAGACACAGTCAGCCGCAGTTTAGCCAATGTTTAGCAGCGTCAGCCAGTGTTCAGCCAATGTTTGGCGGCGCGGCGTTTGACATGGGCGCGCGTCATAGTGCCACATGGTCAGTCAGGGCCTTCGACCGATGGGCCAAATATTTGCGCCGCCATGATTGTGTGTACAGTCACGAGAATCGCCGCGTGGAAACCGCAAGGTTCCCAAAACGGGGATCGGAAAACTGTCTGTAAGCACAGAAATTCGCCCCGGGAAGCGCCCATGTGTCTGTCAGACCTCTCGCAAAAGAGAAAGTGCGGCATGAAGGGTTTTCGAGGAAATCCTCCCGGTTTGGCTTTCGTGCTTCTTTTTATTTTTTTTACTGTGCCTGGACGTGGCCGTGATCCAAGAAGCGTAACGAAAGAGGCAGAGCAGGAGAAACAAGTTTTCGCTTTGAGCTTCGTCTCTGGTGACGCAGGGCGAAGTTGCTCTTTGCATCGAGAACAACAAAAACAAAGTAAAGACAGGCGAAGCGACGTGTTGAATGATACAAGCGTCTTTGAAGGTTGCTGAAGGCACGCATCGCTCTTTTTCATCTAAGGACGCGCAGGAAAAAAACTGGAACGGGCATATTGCAGCAGTGTTGGAAATATTCTTGCAGTGGATTTGCGGCGTCGAAGTAAAGGTGAACGCCACACCAGACGGGTGCTTACGCAGGCAAAGTTTCAAGAAGTGACGGAAGGTGCCAAACTTTTCTTTCCATTTGAAGCTGGGGTCTACTACTCCAGCGGTCAAGCTCTTAACACTGGGCGTTTGTAAGTTGAAAGAGCATGGTTTTCTTCGCCATGCATTTGAAATAATTCTAGATAACATTTAGGCGACAACATATTATGAAGGCTGCAGCGAAATACTTTATCCTGAGAAAGTTCACATACAAAGGTATAAGAAATATCCAATACTAAGAGCGTCCTACAGGCGTCGGAGCAGAACAGCTTTCTTTTTTCCCTTAGGAACACTCAATGAACGAATTTTGCCTGGAATTCTTTTTCGTTTTCAGGCTTTTATTATTATTTTTTCTGTATCATCCCTCACCTCGCAGAAGGAAGAAAACAGTCATTCCTTCGCATTCAGTAAGGTTCACGGGGCCCTTCTACTGTCGCGTCGGTGCGGGGTTCCTACATTGTGACCTCACTGACAAAAAGTTCCGATCGTTGTCTGCCTAAGAAAATTCCTTTCGGGCATCCTGGAGGAGTCAATACAGATCGACGTACTCGACATTATTATTGCTTGCTGCTCTTTCGTCATTCCAATCCCTTTGTGAGAAGTACTGCGTTCTCAGAGAGTTTTCTTTCAGGCACGCATGTTCATTTCTACTTTTCCTGGCGCGTCACAAGGCGCGGAGAACTCGTCAATAGATTCACCGCTTGGTGGCGCCCATGTCATCTGCGGGGCATCTTCACAGAAAGGGCATCTGCGTGTCTTGCTGTTTCGGGCCGAAGGAATCAGCCCGCAAAGAGCGGATTTAGCTGCGACCATGTAGTGCCTCTTTTAATACTTTCTGTTTGGAAGCGGCACGCTGTACTCGAAGCCATGCGGATCCCCCACCCACCCACGCCGCACTCCCGCCTCTGTTGTCCCAGTTATCCGCGTGGGGTCGCGTCGGGCCCTTCAAGTCAACGCTCGCGTCACAGGCACCGCGGATTAGGACGAGCTGCGATCCGACGTCGCGGTTTTCTCCCCCGCCCCCTTCCTTTCTTGCGGCCCAAAGCAAACATATCACCTTTCCCGCGTCAACCCCCCGCTTGGAGACGGCCAGGCTTTTCCCGACGCTGCTTTCTCCGCCTCTCTTCTTGCGGCGCTTTCTGGGGTATTGTGCTTGATGCCACGGAAATAAAGGTTGATGTGCCATTGCTGTACTCAAGGTATATATAGCTTAGGTGATATATTCGTGCTTAAGTGCTCCTAGATGCTCGCGCAAAAGCACGAACATTCGTGGGAACTCTGGAGTATTAGTAGCGAAAATATCTTTGGAACTCGCATGACAGAAGAGAACGTCAGTCAGATTATTCCCAGAGGCAAAGTTTCATAGCACGCTGTCTTCGGAACATTGTGCTTAGGGATGTAATAAAACGGTACAACTTTCTGGCCTGCCTTAGATGCTGAGGACTTTGCTTAAAGTCAGGCTAAAAGATATAGCTTTGACAGGAAAGGAGGCTGCTTGAACAAAATCTGAAAAACAAAACAATGAAACATTTTCACAAGATTTATATAAAATCTATCAGACGCGCCGGAATGAGGCGAAGCAAGCGGTTTCTGCAATTCTTCATTAAGCTTCTTCCACGCTGTACGGAGCAAGGGACTGTGAGAGGTGGCCCTTTCTGGGATACCTCAAACTCCCTCCCTATTATGCAACAATAATAAAGTTTTTCAGACGTACAGGGACAGACTGGATAAAAAAAATATCATATAAGATTTTTCGAAGCGTAATTAGTCAAAGAAAATGCGAGCCGTTAAAGGTGCACTGAAGAGGAATCTGAACCTGTCTTTTTGCCGCGGGAACTCGATCTACACGTTCCTAGCATTCTTAGAAACTGCGACTTATTGCCCTGTGTGGCCAATTTCCCTAATTAAATCGAATTAACGTCTGTCTCCCGCCCTTTTTTTTTTTAATTCTGCCTCGTACGGTGGGCGGAGTCGACCAACGCGTGGAGTGCCTTTCACCGAGTCCCGTGGCGGCTTGCCGCTCTGCCATCCGCGGAGTAGTCCGTAGTAGCAAATAGTCCGCGCGTATTTTTATTTCTGCGGGCTTATTTTGCGGCAATATTATCTGCGAATGAAACTATTTATTCATGGAAACCTAAAAAACAATATAAAGCGAAAGCAAAGCCTCCACGGAGCTGGCTGAAAGGAACTTCACGCGTTGGTCGACTCCGCCCATCGTATGAGGCAGAATTCAAAAAAAAAGGGCGGGAGCCGCACGTTAACTCGATTTAATTAAGGAAATCGGCCATACAGGGCAATAAGTTGCAGTTTCTAAGAATGCTAGGAACGTGTAGATCGAGTTCCCGCGGCAAAAAGACAAGTTCAGAATCCTCTTCAGTGCACCTTTAACTTACGATTTTCAGGGGCATGAGAACCACAATGTACAAACTCTCAACAAGTGGAGTTTCATCCCAAGAAAATAGTATAACCGCTTGTTTCCATCTCGAACCTCCAGTCGAAGGCAGGATCGAACTCCCCGGTTATCAGTGATCAAAACAAAATTAAAAGTGCCCATCCGACTGAAAAGCGCATATCCGTCAAGACTCCTCAGAAACATCTACAGGACGATGTAGACCTCCTAAACATCCGCGTTGTAAGTTTTTATCCTGCCTCGCTATTTTCTTAGGGTCAACTTTCGTTGAAGATTATGTCGCTGTATTAAAGTGTCCCAACAAGTTCACAGGAGCAGGTCTCATATATTCTGCGACTATACTGGGACCTCCTCCGCCATCAAATGATTTCGCTTATTTTATCTGTATTTTTTTTCCTTTTGCGTAAGACGCCGCTGCCAGCTCCATTTATGTCTCTGAAGGAAAAGAGTGCTTCCCTGTTGAACTCTTCACGGTTCGCCTTTTAAAATCGTTACGCTATTTCCCCCGTTGTTCTCAGCCCCAGCAACAAAGAACCGCAAGAACAGACGCGTCAAGCGCTGGAGGGGAACGGCTACGTAACAAAAGCGGGGTATCAGACACAAAATTTGTCCAAGTGTGTCGGGGAAACGGCGCGCGTTTTCAACAGTGGCGCGCAGTTCTTTTTCGCGCGCTCTGTCGGGCACCCCTGGAAATAGCGACTTGGGCGTGCGGATTCTTCAAATTCGCGCCCGCGTATATTTAGCCTCCGCAGAGGACGGCGGAGTCAGTACCCCCGAACAATCGGAGGGGATCAGTCCCACAGGGAGACCCGTGTTTACACGAACCATCGCTGCCGCCCGCGCCGCCCTCACGATGCGCGTAAGGCACGACGGCTGCTTTGGTTGCCGCGGGTAAGCGCACTTGCCTCAGAGGCTCCTGCGGTTAATGTTCGCCGTTTTACGTCAACTCCTGGGCGGTCATTAACGCGGTGTCTGGCCCCCTGGCTGTATTTGTTTATTTACTCCGAAGATCGGTTTATAGCTCGAAACTTTGAGAGCATCTGGCGTGGCTTTGTGCTGTGAATATTTATTAACGGTGAAGAAAGAGTGGTGACCTAATACTAAAAAAAATGAAGGAAAAAACAAACACGCTATCAGCCTGTCTGTCGTACTATCTGCAGGGTTGCAGAAAGGGTACACCGTAAGTGGAGGGTTGGCAGCTTATCGAGCCAACCGCCATGCTTCTGCGATCCCTTTAATGACGTTTTCGTACGCACGTGCTTCCTTGTACATTAGTATTAGGTTGGCGACCATGCAGATTCATTACGGGGTCTGAGGCAAGCCTTGGCAGACGCTTATACATAGTGTGTCTCGACTCTGCCTTTTATAACCCCTCCAAAATTATCTGCCTCCAAAAACGGTCTTCCCTCCTCCATGGCGCTCCTTTCTGCAGATAACTTTTCTTATTTAGTCTTTAGAATGAAAGCCAATTTTGTTTCCTTGCTTCCATGGTTTTGCCATATCTCCTGCGCATATTACTGCCTTAGCCAGCTGCAAATATAGCTCAAGCTTTATGAAAGTCAAGCCCGACTGGAAGAACGTTATTTCAACTCTTTTCGGAGCCCAGGCGTTGCCCCATTCAATACGGACCCGTTGGTCTATGCAACCGACTTCCCCTCCGCCATTTTCGCTCTTCGGAGCAACCGCAACGGTGCTCCAGCTTACGCGGAACACTAATGCACAACGGTCTGATGCTTTGGATGAGCCGATCGGTTATTGCCCATATAAGTATCGCTGCACACTGTCACGCAGAGGCTGCTTCTGCAAAATGTTGAACACCAACCCAGTCTATCTACCTTGAGACTAGCTGCAAAAGCCATGGAGGTCGCGTAAGATATCACGATACCCCCCCCCCCCCCTTTCCTCTATATTTCTTTTTTTTTTTTAGCGGAAGATGGTAAAAACAAATCGCAGTTAAACTACATGCGAGGCTCGGCTCTTTTAAAGATTTTTTGGAACTGGGCACCTCCACCGAAAATGCGAACTTGTAAGCAACTGTTAAGTAATCGGCAGGAGAATGTGTTAAACCTCTTCTTTAGGAACAGGCGAATTATGAGTACGTGGGCAATGAGGAGAGAATGTCGGCGAAATTCTAGAGGCCCGTGCACTGTGGGTTGTCAGTGCATGTTAAAGAACCCCAGGTGGTCGAAATTTCCGGAACCCTCCACTACGGCGTCCCTCATAGCCTGAGTCGCTTTGGGACGTTAAACCGTGTGGGGACGCTTTCGTCCCCTGCGTTCGCTTTCCCTCAACGCGCTAGTTCCCTGTGGTTAGCTCCTCCGCAAAGCACTCCTCTCGGTTCGGTGACTTTCCACTAACAGGGGAGGGCGCTCGCGTCGCAGCGACACCAGCGCCACGGATGGCGTTTTGCTGCGCGCTCGCGGGGAGCTACGGGGCCTCTTCTCCCTCGGCAACGGGAAGCGAACGGACGTTTCGCTCGCAGCTTCGCTCTTCGTCGACGGGCGCCTCTCGGCCGGAACTTACTCCCGCCGAGCCCGTTCCGCTCGACCTCGGAGTTTATCCCTTTGCCCTACCGTGGGCGGACGTTCGCTCGTAGCCGTGCTGGTGAGTCGGACATCCTAGATTCCTCAGCGTATTTTGTTGCTAGCTGGCGTTATTGTTGTTATAGCAATAAATGCCTTGTTTGTGTCAGCCAGTGTGTCGTTCCTTTGTTCCCGCAGAGCAAGGCCCGCCGTGGTCGGCGCGCGCTCAGTAGCGTACGCGACCACGGGGTGGGGTCAGCGCGGTTTTGAACTGGCTCAGCCGCGCTTAAACGGGGAATACGTGTTTATCTCCCCATTTTAAACCCCACATCTGGCGCCCAACGTGGGGCCTGCTCTTGGAACATTGGACGACAGCCTGTTCGGTTCGAGGAACGCTCTTTGTCCGGACTTGACAAGTGCTAGGCCTAGAGTGAATCTTGATCGCTAGGACCTGCGGCATGCTTTCTTGAGTGCGAGGTGTATTGCGCTGCAGCATGTTTGAACTTTTCGACATGCTCAGCATGTTTTTTTTGTGAAGTTTTCTTCCTGGAGTTTCTTCAAGAACCACTTGGTCCGCATCGAGGGAGCGCGAGGCCTAGCGCCCGCGGAGTTGCCGAGCCCGAAGCGAGTGAGTACGGAAGCCGCGTGGGTGGTCCGAGTTTTCTGTATATATTTTCTCGCTGTCTCTTTTTCGACTCTGGGAGTCGCGGCTCTGGGAGCCGGGTGGCCTGGGGCCACGGGTGCAGTTACGAGCTCGCTGGTATTGCAGCTCGGCACCGGGCGTTCCGACACCGTCCGATACGGTGGGCGCCGATCGCTCATAAGCTGCTTTGTGCAGTGAGCGGGGAGGACCACCCCACAACGCTGATGTCTCCTCGCGGCTGCGCGCACGAAACCCGTTTCGGGTCTTTCTTTTGTTGGGGGTCGTCGACCTTCACAGTGGCATTGAGGCCTAAGGCTATTTATAGCTGCCTGCGCCATGTCAAAAGTGACGACCACCGGACCGTGGTGTTGAGAGGGGGCGCACTTTGCTGGCCGCCTGTTTTTTTTTAACCTCGCATGAACCGAGCATTCTCGTTCAACTCAAGAAAGGGCTTTGTTCACTCGAACTTTGCGTTGCACAGCCGCCCGACACGTTTTGCTAGCGAGTTGAGCATTGAGCCACCAGGCCTTTGTGTACGCCGTTTCCCCTCCCGTGACCTACGTTAAAGGCATGCGGAGTGTGTTTTGGCAATCTTTCAGATCCAGCGGAGCCACTGCGGCTTGCTGTCCTGTGCACATCGTCTCGCTGCCGCCTGCTGCGACGGAGCGGCCTGTATCCTGTTCGCCGCATCCATCCGGGGCAGCTGTGGCGAGACCAGACAGCAGCCACCTCTGGCTGCTGTTGCCCTGGCGACTACTGCGGAATCTTGGACTGCAGTGGTCAACCGGCCCTCCTCTTCGCGGGCCTGCGGGCACATAGTCCGCGGGCCATGCGAGTCGTCCCAGCGGAGACCTTCACGCCGCCTTCGGAATACCGCGGAAGACTGCGTGCACGCTGTCGGCGTGACCTCCGCTGCAAGACCTGCCTCAAGTGCATGAAGACCAGGAGACTCCTCCATAGCATGTAATTTGCAGGCGCGGGGGTCTATTTAAGGTTGGGGGGATGTGGGGACGCTTTCGTCCCCTGCGTTCGCTTTCCCTCAACGCGCTAGTTCCCTGTGGTTAGCTCCTCCGCAAAGCACTCCTCTCGGTTCGGTGACTTTCCACTAACAGGGGAGGGCGCTCGCGTCGCAGCGACACCAGCGCCACGGATGGCGTTTTGCTGCGCGCTCGCGGGGAGCTACGGGGCCTCTTCTCCCTCGGCAACGGGAAGCGAACGGACGTTTCGCTCGCAGCTTCGCTCTTCGTCGACGGGCGCCTCTCGGCCGGAACTTACTCCCGCCGAGCCCGTTCCGCTCGACCTCGGAGTTTATCCCTTTGCCCTACCGTGGGCGGACGTTCGCTCGTAGCCGTGCTGGTGAGTCGGACATCCTAGATTCCTCAGTGTATTTTGTTGCTAGCTGGCGTTATTGTTGTTATAGCAATAAATGCCTTGTTTGTGTCAGCCAGTGTGTCGTTCCTTTGTTCCCGCAGAGCAAGGCCCGCCGTGGTCGGCGTGCGCTCAGTAGCGTACGCGACCACGGGGTGGGGTCAGCGCGGTTTTGAACTGGCTCAGCCGCGCTTAAACGGGGAATACGTGTTTATCTCCCCATTTTAAACCCCACAACCGCCATAAACCATAATCCTCTTCTTCTTCGGTGTGTTCTGATTTCTTTTTTTTTTACGAGTGTTTCAGGATCTTTCCACCCTCTGTTACTAGTCTTCCAGCACGCTGTATTTCTTTGATGTAGAGAGACATGCCAACATCCGCGACAGCTCTTTCCCTCTTCGTTGGCTGTATTTTTTGTTATATGTTTACGAACAAACGTGCTGTAATAAATACTATTCGACACATCCGGCTACAAAAGAACGGAAAAATATTGATCTCCACCCTCTACTTTTCTTGTTGACAGCACTAGCGTTCAGTGAGAAACTGCTTACGACTATTCTCTCTAGAATCGAAGAGCAGCTCGACAACGTGGTCATTTCATACACGCTGCTGAATAAACACCCGACTGGAACTCAGGTGCGTTTCAATCGGTTTCACGGCATGAAGATGGCATTGATTAAAAGTGTATTTGGGCCATAAAGCTTAAAACAGGACTTTACCTCTCGAAGGTGCCACCGAGCCGTGATACCATTTGATTTATATGGCGCTAGTCTAGGACATTTCAATGCCCAGTATTGATCTTTCGCTAGTCGTAACTCGTACTTAGAAGTTTAAGTCGACGTTAGTGCATGGCTTAACGCGATAAAATATATCTAATTTTGTGCAGCCGCAGCGAATTCCAACGATGTTTCATGCGGATATGCCTCATACTTACGTCAGATAGCCTGCGGCGAGTACACTCGATTAACTTCCAAGCTCGATGCTCCCACGAGCCATGGGACGTCTGGGCCAAATCTCGGCAGTGCACGCGACGCAAGCTGCGCTTTCAAAACTTAAAAATATAAAGCAAATAAACGGTGAGGCACACGACTGCTGGCATACTATAAGTCAGGCCACCTGGGCAGCAGGCGTTGCGCCACTTTACGGCCATACCCTGACTTCCAGCTCCCCCTTTCACCCGCCCCCTTCCTGTTCCCGTCTTCCTCCTCTTTTTCGTGCTTAAAGCGGCGCACGACAGCAAAGCCTTTGCACGCCCCTTTCGTCCCCCCGCGCTGGGCTTCATTGATTCCTGACGCTGATACCCGGAGCACGTTCACTTTCGGAGATGCGCTCTTCCCCGCAAGGCCGGCACGAGCGCCGCCGCGCGGAGAGCGGCGGCCGCAGGAGGAGGCCGACCAGATAACAGATGTCTCATTTTTCGCTCAGAGCATCGGCCATTAGGGGGCGCGTCTTATCGACCCAACAGCCGAGGGTTGGACGCGTGCACCTTTTTTTCTCGAGCCGAATGGCCCCTCCGAGTGCTCTCGAGACCCCGTGAGTGCGCATGCGCGCGTGTGGACACGCGTACGCGTCAAAGGAGCTTTTCGTGTCTGGTCTTGTGGACATGCAGGCCCGCAGAGAAGTGAAGTGCATGCCCGCATTCGAATGCGGCCAAGAATACCATCCTAAAAGAAGAAGCAAAACAGAAACACCGGGCATGGGAACCAAGAGGAGGAAGGTAGGAAAAGGGGGAGGCGATAAATAACCTGCGTGCTGTGTATGGCCACCTTTCTGCGATGCGTGTGTGCCGTATTTCAAAAATAAATAAAGAAAAACATTTATTTAGGCGCTTGTTGGCGCCACCACTTGACACCGGCGAGTAAAGGTGCATGACGCCACTACTACATATACTTCCCCTTTGCGTACGTAGTTTTGCATATATATTTCTTTCATTAGGCTTCACATGCGCTGCTTGTGAACCTTGACCCTTCGTAGCCCGAAACAAGCAGTCCGTGTCTCGTACCAGGCGCGGAACGTGCTGAAGTGACCGCGTTCGTGGAACGCTCGTCTGAAGAACTATTCCTGTTATGCTCTTTTTTTGAGCTTCATCATTTTAGCCACGACTGAAGTCGTGCCCGAGAGATCTCATCCTCCTCACCACTGTTCGCAGCGCTTCGGGTTTCAGTTTTGGAAGATGGGCTGCTCCGTAGCCACCCAGCTGGTCCTCTTAAAACAATCCGTGCTAGCGAACGCGACCAAGAGTAATCCACATTTCCTGCATCACCAGCGCGCAGTGTTTGAAACCCTCTAAGCCGTATTGTGTTTCACGAGGCGAAGGCATTATTCCCGAACGCCTGCAGATGAGGACATCGCGGATGGCCGTGCGCACTTTGGCGGCTGGCGCCGGCCAGGCGCCATTCGACTCGAACCAGAAGTAGTGAGCAAGCGCAGCAGTGAAACGCTTGGAGCGTGTGTACGCTATCGCGTTACGTCGACAGGAACCCTTACAAAAATGCTTCTTGAGACAGTGTTGAAGTTCTCATGAGCAGACTCAACCCGCCATGTTGAATTTTTGTTGTGACCAGGATGGGCTTGTGTTGGTGAATTATTGAGGCCGAGTTGAAACTCATTGGAAAAGTGGCCACTGTGCTAGAGTTGAGCATTCTCAATGAAATTTCTGCTTTGCGTTCATGTTGAATTCATGTTGGAATTACGGGAGTGCATCAACACGCCATTCTGAATCTTGGCTGGGGTAAAAAAGAAAAAAATCCTGGGAATACATTCCTATTGCGCCAGATGGACCGACTACCAATGCAATTTTCGGCGGTATATTCATATTTATTGCTGCAATTTCTCGTTAACATGAAGCTGTCATGCCCTGTGACGTAGTGCTCCATACATATGCACAAACACGTATGTGTTTGTGCGTATACACCCTACATACATACATACATACACCCTAGCTCAACACATCCATCAGATAAAGAGCATGGGACAGTACTGCACACGAGGCTGCAGGAAGAACTGACAGAGTTCATCTTACGATCTTAAGTACAACCTCGGCTTCGCCCTTATATAGTCCTACTCAGGGGTGTCCGGACATGCGCAGGTTATGGCCTGCCGATTAGCAAAATTATGTCAGTTATTACTATTAATATTAATTTATTTTATATGTAGTAGAAGTAATCAAGTTCATATGCAACGGTCTATTATTTGACGACCTTGATTCATTCATAAACAACTTAAATAAAGCATTAATTAAGCGCCCTTTTTATGAGAACACATACGAACCCTCCAAAGTAGGTATGCCTGAATGAGCATATTGCACTTTTTTCTATGCGAGAAAATGACTTTGAGCGGTTTATGAAAGTTTTAACGGGTGCTGCATGCGTTCTTAATATGTGTAATGTGATCAGGTTCTGTTTACACGATGCATGTCGAAATGATTTCAGTTAGTTAGGCTTAGAAACGGCTGCCTTGAGATGGTTCAACCTAAATTCCACAGAAATTGCTCAACAGTAAATCTCTTGACTACGCTCAACAAAAATTCCGTGTAGCAGGTGTTGAGTAGGCTCAACATACATTGAGTTCATGTTGGTTTCCAGTTGATTCAACAGGAGCTCAACAAGGCGTAAACTGAAGCTCAAAAGTCATTTTTGTAAGGGAACTGGGAGTACCGGGTGTGGTCTTCTTTACTCTTATTATTTCTGACGCGCTTTGCAGCAGGGCAGCTAGGTGGTCTGTGGTGGTGAAAATGCTGTGCGCTTTAAGTTGGCGAAGTTAGGCACGAGCGAAGTTATTAATGGATTGGATTTTTTTTTATGTGGCGCTGCTTTAAGTAAGCTGATGTGATCAATCCATACCTGTCCTATCTGCCCTTCTCCCATAACTAAGCCTTCGTGCCAGCTTCATTATAATAAAGATCACTCACTCACTCACTCACTCACTCACTCACTCACTCACTCACTCACTCACTCACTCACTCACTCACTCACTCACTCACTCACTCACTCACTCATACATCCGTGAATAAAAAGAAATGCGGTACAGTACTTCGACGTGTAATAAGGGAGTAATTACTCGATGGCATCCACCCAAGCGTAGCCATACGGCTACAAAGGAAAGCTAAACAGCTTTCTGCCATTGAGTAATTACTCCCTTATTACAAATTTACTCCATTTTGGGGGATTCCCCTAAACATTTGACCTACTTCGACGTGTCTTTACATGTGAGTGGTTTCATTTGTAAGAGGTGGATATGAGCATGCGTCGCAGGTCTTTTACAGTCGGGATTACTAATACAAACAGCGCAAAAAGAAACTTTTAGGAGCCCCGTAACTAATTCAGGGGCTCGTTATCGCGGTTACTCCTCCAGAGGTTATTTCTCGCTGTTACTTCAACGAGAGGTCATTCCTGTAGGTAGTGGAAGCGTTGCGCGCTTCTCTTCTCCGCCATTTACGCTCTGCTCTGCCTTTTACTCTTCTTTAGTTCCCGTGTATGTACTTCCCCTCCCCAGTGCAGGGTAGACAACCGGATTCTTCTTCTCTTTAATTTTCCTTTCTTCCTTCTTTCTTTTATCTCGTCCTGATTACTTTAGTATTGGCTTCGAAGCTACTGGTTCAATGACTGTTGCTCGTTGACATGCTAGTTTTGCCGTCAAGGGGGGTCAGGGAAGCCAACGACCACTTTTTAAGTGCTGAGACGTCGTGGAAGCCCATCGGTAACCAGACTGTTTACAACTGCCGACAAGGGGCGTAAGTTAGGGTGCTAACCTCAGTAAACCGCCGTCTGATTGATTTACATGGGGTCCCAGCAGTGGAGATAAATTCGGAGGAGAGCCATAGCTGTGCTTGCTATTTTCATTCGAACTCAATGTCGTGCCGATGCTGCAACAAGAAGTCGCAGAAAAAAAAAATTGAAACGTTGATAATATCAACTAATGTAAGTAAATGCGTATTTTATGTAGTCATTTTAATCTCTGCTCTCGCGCCTTCCCACAGAATCTCGTTGTTCGCCTGTAGACGTTTTTGCCTGGCACTTCTATGGCGATGCCCACGGAATCCCAGCCCCGTGTTTACACAGAAGGCGCTCCTGAAGGCACGTCGCAAAGTGGCGTACGTCGTATAAGAAGTACCGACAAAGCACATGACGACGAAAACAAGACGGAAGTGCAGGCCTCATATTTGGGGGCATACGCATGCGAAAAGAGAAATCTCCCTTGTCAAAGGCAAGAAAAAATAAGCCGCCGAGTCTTACGACGGCGACATAGTGGCGATCAAGTTGCAGCCCCGCTACCACGCTGGTCGCGACCTCGCGCCGACGAGGCGGAGTCGCCGAAGACCTCCCAGGGAGTTCCATTGTGCCGATAAACAATTTGCCACGGAGAGGAGGAGGACGGTTGGGGGGTGAGTATGGGGGGAAAGAAGACGCGAGGATGCAGGAGAGTGCAGCGGGAGCGCGTTATATTCGGACCTGGTCGTCGTCGCGCGGTTGGCGGCCATCGGCGGCGCGCCGTGGGGTCATCCGCGCCTCCCAGCGTGCGCAGGCAGCACCATCGGTGCGTGCGTGCGTGCGTGTCATGCGTGTGCGCACCGCCTCGCGTCGCGCCGATAGGCACGACCGGGAGGCACCGGGTCTTCGCGCTGATTGCTCGGCAGTTTTCCGCACTCTCGGAGATTCTCTCTGCCGCCCCCTGCCCCACTCCTGCCCCCACTCCGCCCTCGTCCGTTTGCGCCTTGCGCCGCCGGTGGTCAGGACGACGGCAGCAAGGTTTCTTCGCTGTTCCCTTCGTTTCATCTGCCGTGAAAGAGACAGACAAATAGAAAAGCGGGTGTGGCTCCCCCTTGAGCAGTCTTCCGTCTTACTCTTTCCTTCGCCTGTCTGGGGGAAGATTGTTACTTCTCCGACGCGTTCGCTGCGTTGGGCCGCTTTCCGACTTTTTTCCAATCTGCGTTGCGCTATCAGTGTTGCTTGCTTGAACGGTTCAAAAGAAAAAGAAACGAAGGCTGCAATTTCAGGCACGGCGTTGTATTCGGTTGCCTGTTTATGCTCTCGCTCTTTGGGGTCAAAGGGGGCCAGCTGTGATGTTTGATGTTTCTGTCGGCGTGACTTCAGGGGCATGGGGGGGCGTCGGTCACTTCGTTCCGGTGCCTGAGTTTTTCTCTTGCGTTTCGAGAGTGAGGCACGTGGACCGTGACTTGTACCCACCCTGACAGGACTAACCAGACCTGGTACCGAGTGGTTCGAGGCAAATGTGAGAAAAATTGACAAGAAACAATGCGTGCAGAAAGCTCCTTCACTACCACTGAGTTCTACGATGTGAGTATTTCTGCAGATTCATTAATGGCTTATAGCTTATGGCGTATTGACTTTGGTGTAGACGCCAACTGACTTTTCAGCTGGAGTCACAGCTTGTGAAAGCAGTAGAAGCAATTTTTCGCATAATTAACTCCCGGACTAGGGCATCAACTTAGAGTGCACGCCTTTTGTCTTGCAATAATGAAGATGTTTAGATGTTTACTCACTCCCTTTCTTTCTTAGACGAAGACGAGACCTCTTGTTGAAACGTTAGCTGCCGGAATGAGGCTTCCCTCCTTAACACCGTACTGACTAATGTTATGCCGAGGTTCTAAAGCTCGAATCATGGATTGTGTATAAGTCGCGGGCATTGAACCATGCAGTGCCAGGTGGGCAGGATAGCTCACTACGCAGTTTAATTAACTCTGACTGACGCAGTGACGTTCGGGGCACGCGTGATGAACGCATCTAGCCCTCAATCACGAGCGTTTCAATCGGTTCCCAGAGTCGTCAGCTGAGCCTCCCTGAGTGGCCATTTCCCCGTCGCTGCCGGTGGTCAGGCAGATCTCCGTACAGTGGACCTCCTTTGCGTTTTCCTCCCCTTAATCGCCAGGTAATGCCCACCATGCGTTCCGCGGCCGACGGACTCGCTCGTCTCTACCCGCTTGCCGTCTTCATTGCTCTTGTCCGTTGATATCAGCAGCCTTGTCCATTTGCAACGAATGCGACGGCCACGGACGGTCGCTTTGTACGTTTTGTACTGCGCGGAAGCGGGCAGTCGGTGTGCAGAGACGGCCGCGCACGATGATGCCGATTCTGCGTTTTTTTCCCCCACCCTTTCCCGTTGTGGACGCGGGAACGCCCGCCGGTGCACTAACCCGTCGTTTTCCGCACTAACTGTCGCACGGTCTGCGTTCATCAATTTGTAGCGTGGCGCCATTTGGCGGAGAGTCAGTCACCCGGATACCTCAGCGATGCGGTCAGGCTTCGTGCTGCCCGCCTAGCTTGGACGGGACTGAGCCGGTTGGTTGTCATTTCGCATTGGATTTAAGATTGACGCATGAAGGAGTTCGAGGAAGAGACAACGAGGTATACAGTCACCCCAGGGCATACCGCTAACCGCCTGAAACCTTGAAACAAGCAAAAAGAAGCCAAAAAGGAGTAATGGCCAGTATTGCTCTATGTTGTCTGGTCATTCTGCAGGCAGCAACAAGGACTATAGTCTTTCTGCAGGCTGTTTTGGCGCGCTTTGCAGGCTGTTTTGGCGGGGGGGGGGGGGGGGGGGGGGCATAGACGTAAAGAGGAATTTGGCTATGACCTAAATATTAACGTAGCCGTTTGCGGAAAATAACGGTAATCTTAAAAGAGGGCGTATTTTTTTTATTCGCTGCGCTATGACCACCGCTTAGAAATTACAAGGAAAGTCGTTCTAAAAGAAGGCACGTGATTGCCTAGTTATAAAGCAGCTTCCACTTCCCGACATGATGTCCGCTTCAGGTTGAATATTGTTGAATAAAGAATGGCTCACTGTACGGGACTGTGCAAATGAATGTTTCGTATCGAGCGCGCAAGCTATATGTCTCAGGCCGGTGAACGTTTTCACAAAACTTTCCCACTGCGCGTTCCGAACTTGATTTCAAACGCTATTTTTAAAAAGGTCACATTTTCTTGCACTGAAGCTTATGTTACAGGGAAGCTACGTATATATATGCACATGGCACAGCCGATTCGACTTTCCTGGTCTCTTGGCCGCTTTGTTTCACGCGTAGAAAGCATTTATCTGATAACTGCAGCAAACATCATCGCGGTATTTATTTATTTATTTATTTATAGTAAATATTGATTTATTTTCACAGTATACCGCCTATATGTAGAAAAAATTCCAGTGCGAGGCCACATTTTATGGCGTGGCGCCATCGATGACGTCAAATCAGAGATCGATAAAATTTAAGGCCACGGCGTGCGCACTGGACAGAAAACGTTGTAAAGGACATCTCAAGCAGCGGAGGTTGCTATGGGGTTACTCACGAAAGCACCAGCGTCCCGGTCTTGTATCTCTTACGACGAACGTATTACAGAGGAAACCTACATAAGGCGGCTTAGTGACGGTCGTTACTTCGGGGCTCACTGCCGTGCGTTTCCATTGCCTTCGCAAAGGGAAAGTAAGAGCCGGGCCATTTGCCACAGTGGTTCGTGGCATTTCTGCAACATTCGGCAGAAATCTCTCGAACCCTCGCGGGCATCACAGAAACCACCGCAGTTTCCCTTTGCGGTCAGCTAGTTCCGAGGTCCGTATGCGCCAGCGGTGACATCAATGTGCACTGCCACTACTCTCTACTCTGACTTCTGCTTGCGTGCGTGCGTGTGTGTCTTTGTGTTTGCCCCTGCGTGCTTCGTCGTCATTCACACACTGCATCGGTAGTAGCCTACTATAATAGGCTAGTGCTCAGGAGTGCAGTTTTCATTAGAGCTGATTCTCTATCATTACTGTGAATGTTCCTGCTACGAGTGCCCCTAAAAAAAAGTCGCAAAACAAGAGCGAGTGTGTAATTGCTGCCTGCAACCTACCGCACCGGCTTTTCAACGCACCGCCAAGACGTTCATCGGCTTATACCGTAGCGGAGTTAGGGGAGCGGCAGCCAGCTTCGGCGAGCTGTGATTTAATGGTCTTCTTCACGCGCGGATTACGAGCCTCCACAGGAGCCGAAAGGCACAGTGCATGTGACTTTATCCCCCGCGCATACGCGGCTCAATGGAGAGAGAGAGAGAGACTACGACTTCTCTCGTAGCCCATGCGTGCAGATTTGGGATGTTAATCCCACAACAGATATGACGCGACGACATCAGTGCCGATAAATTTGAATGGAAGGGGCTAGAATAACGTAGAAGTTGTCATAGCGCCGTCAGATTATTGAGTCAGATTCAAGGCTACTCCGAAGTGACCTGGAAGCAGCTCGCTGAAGGACTCAGATCGAAGGTACGGCTACGCCTGCGCTTTCGGGTACACATACACGCGCAGACACGCGCGCATGCGCACGACTGTTACAAAGTGCGGGTACAGGCGTAGGCGTGCACAGGTCTGTCCATAAGGGGGGAGGGGCTAAAGCTCATGGTAGTGCCCTTTCATGTCTTCTTGGCAGCAGGGAACAACATGGAACAAAGTTTGTGCCCCCTTCTATATGTCTGCTGGGGGGGGGGGGGGGGGGGGAGGGGGGGACTGCCCCTTTGCCTTCCACTGCGCATGCCTATGGGTACAGCAACAGCATTTTCCACGTAATATCGTGTTCCCGCAAGCTCACTTAGTAGCCGCGGCAGGGTGTTATGCCTTGCGAAGCTGTGGGGAATTCGTGCCAGGTGATGACATACTCAAGAACGGAACGACGAGAGAAAAATAAAAAAAAAAGAAAGAAGACATGACCCAATGAAATGAGGGTGGGACTAAGCTTCTCCCTCTGTCACTTCCTCGCCCTTCATTTCTCCGCGGGCGAAACTGAGGGCTTCCCGTGAGCGGTAGTTGTCTCACACTCCAAGGGCGGTTGAGGACCGAGGGAAGGGAGAATTGTAGAAGGAGGGGGCGTACAGCGACTGCTACGAGGTTCATTTCACCAGGAACGCACCCAAACGCGCACGCCCACCAGCACAATTGGCAACTGGGGGCCTCGGGCTACTACTGCTAGCCGGCACTCCAGCCTCCAAGGCGCTGCCGGTGCCCTCGCGAAGATCATGACGCCGCGTCCGGATCGTCGCGCCAGCCCCCATCAAACGACTCTCCTTCTCTTAGTGTCCCTCATGTATTTTTTGTCTTTTCATCTCCTGGGAAAAAAAAACATAACAGTATACATATTGGAGAACGACTTTTCCGAGACGGGACTCACGTTGAGTGATGCAAGAAAAGAAAAAAATGCGAACGGTCGCCGCGGTTTTCAAAAAGATGGCGCGAAGACAAGGAAAAGACGTTTCGGGGTCTGTTCCGAAGCCTCCAGAAAACTTTGGCTTTTAAAACTCTGACGAGAGATTGATTCTTTCTTCTTCTTGCAATGCTATTCTCTCGCTAGACGAGCTTTCGCAGAAGCTTCCACTGTGTGCAGTCACGATATGGTTGAGGTGGTGCATATCTGCTAAACATGCAATTGCAAAACAGCGCTTGCTAATGGCCGTGAGTTTGGTCCAGCGTCATCCAGCGCTGCGATGCTTGGTCGAGCCTTGTCTTCAAGCCTTGCGTGGCTCAGTCGTCAGAGCGAGGGAAAGAAATTTGCGCTAGTTATTACAGGGCACTTAGCGAGGGCCCTCGGACTGCGAGATCCTCGGACTGGCTGTGACGCGTCCAGAGGACCCTTCAAAGTGCGTCACAAAGTTGGGCGCAAAACGGATGTCTCAGCTTGTTCCCGTTTAATAAATTTATGTCGATATTTGTTTTACCAAGAAAATATATAAATAAATAGACGAATAAACTACGGTAACAGAGCCCTCAGGGGCTCCATCCAGAGGACCGTAGTTTCCGTGGAAGTGCTGTTATGAAAAGCAGCTTCATGGCAATTTTTTTTCTCACAATTCATACCGGGACAGAGGCGGATTTGAGCGTCAACCTTAGAAGGGCCGGTTGGGGGGGTGCGGGGTCCTGTTTGAATAATGCATTTTTTGAACATTTTCTTCAAAAATTGGGGTCCAGCATGGTTTCCCAATGTAAAATTCCCCCGCCCTTGTGCCGGGATGCATGAGAACCAGTGCTGCTACACTTTATGTCTCTGTGCTTGTTATTTCTTTCTTCTTTTCTTCAGAATTTTTTTCTTAGGCCTGACGCCATCAATTTTTTTCCCCCCAACAAGGCCCCCCTCGCGTGCGGTGCACGCTGCCAAAGTTGCACACTCGCATTCCCTGTCACGTGCTTCTCCTTCCTTTGTACATAAGCTCCTTATTACTTTTTTTTTTTTAATTTGCCATTTCCAATTCAACCGAACAAGCCCACGGTTCTGTCCCGTCCCCCTCTTTCGGGCCTCCGTTTCGCATGAGGGGATTTCTCATCCGTTACAAAACACCGCCGGAATAACGCGAGGTATGGCGGGGGGGAGGGGGATAGACGGCAGTTACAAGGTGGAAGATGGGGAGGGGCAAAAAAAAAGAGGAAAGAGGGAAAGGGAAACAGGAAGCAAGTGAAACGCAACGGTGGCGGCTCGCTTCAGCTCGGCGCATTCGAATGTCAAGTGATGGATTGCACGCTTGCGAGCGCGCCGCTTCAGAGCGTGTTTCCCGTGTGGCGAACGCGAGCATGTCGCGGTTTACTTTGCTATTCGCGAGGTGTCACCGCGTGAAGAACGACGCTGTGCGCATTCTTCTTGGGGCGATGTAACGGGCGAGAGATTTCGGTAACAAGAACCAAACGCGAAAGAGACACTTAGCAAGAAACTGGATTCGCCGGTAGTATATGTCTCAAGTTCCCGACCAAAACAGCATTAATTACATGAGTGCCTGAAACTGCGCGAGCTTACAATTAAGTGCACGCGGTCTTGAATAGTTTGGGAAATAAGCTTGCTTGTATGCGCCTGCATCTACGACGAAAGCAGAATTCATGGCGCTCGGTTCCAGATGAAAGGAATATTCCGCTTAAATTAATGACTTCAGCCTTGCTTCGCACAGATTCCTGCTGATTGAAAAATTAGGAATTGGATGCGGCTATGTATTACACCTCCATCTCGACTTTTCTGGCTTCCGTGCGTTTTCGCTCCGTATAACTAAGCCTCTCTGCTATTGAGCTATACCCGCCGCAGCAGCGGCTCTCACCGAATGGTTTAACTAAGCCATCCGCTATAGTTTAGTGAGCTTTTTTTTTTCTGGGAATACGCGCCGCTTCGCACAGATTGGTCAAATGTCTAGAGGAATCCCCCAAGGTGGAGACGAGGACTAATTTTTCTTTAAGTACGAAGTTTCTGTGGAAGCTGTATAGCGTTCCTTCGTATCCGTATGGCTGCGCTTGGATGTATGCCAATGAGCAATTACTCCCTTATTACGCTTCGCAAAGGCTGGAAAATGCTCCCGGCCAGCACTAGTGGGAATGCTACCTCTCGGTTCCAACAAAGAATGAGGAACAGCACTAGTGGGAATGCTACCTCTCGGTTCCAATAAAGAATGAGGAACCGAAGCAGTGTTTTCATACTCAGATGTTTCATTATAGAAGTCACAACCGTGACGACAGTGAAATGGGGTGGGTTGAAAGCAAGCACACCCAAGTTTCCAAGCTGACTTCGATATTAATATTTTCCAGCACGTCCAAAAATGTAAGGTCAGTACCTACGCACCAAGAAAAGACCAGAACGAGTATACCGCTTGAATCCAACGCTCGGGACTTTGTATTCTCTCTCTTTTTTTATGTTAGTACGCTTCACTTTTCAACGGTCTCCTCGAGAACAAAGCGAGACAACGCAGTTTAGACACGCATACAAAGGCAAGAAACGGGCGCTTATCTCTTCCACAGGAGCCGAAACATCTTGCAGAATACATTAAACAATGCACATGATATTGAAGTATGAATTATACGACGATCAGGACCCGACCGCCATCGGTTACTGATGCGACGTATACCTTTATTCAGCCCGAAAAGAAGAACAAAAAAACATGTTATAGTGAAAGAAAGCGTCGGAGCATTGCGAGACCAAAAATGGCCTTTCGCTTTACAAAACACATTCCTCGCCCACCGTTCCTCGCATACTCTGTGCCTGCTATGCATCCGCCTACACAGTCTTTTGCTCTTGACTTTAACTCTTGAGCCACTGTTTCCACGGTGTGCGCTTTGCAGTTGGTGTATAACTCGCTGGTCGAGAGAAAGTCAAGGCGCCGGATACTTTCGCTGAGGAAAAAGAAAAGCAGAAAGATGTTAGAGAGCGGAGAAGGCGAACTATGTCAAGGCTCGGTGTTTCCAGCCAGTGCAAGCGGAATAGCCTCGCATTTCAAGCAGAGCTCCGGTGCTCGACTGAAATAACTGTGCCTTCAGACAAACGCCCGAGCAAGACGCCTCCGCTACTCTCTGTGTTGCATGTCTTGTTATTGTTGTGCATTAAAACCGAATGTTCTTCCTTTGCTCCCTGTATACGCACAGGCGGAAGTGGCCGCTTACCCGGATTTCCTGGTTAACGAACGCGGTGCACTATCTGGCCGAATCTTTCACCGTGCGCTACACTCAGCTATAGCTTTCTTTCGCTTGCTACCTTTCTTTTTTGACACATTTTTCAGGCTTGTGCGTTAATCAAATGGTGGCCAATTTATCGGTGCTGCGCTCTTTCTCATTGTTTGCCAAGACGCCAGCAGACATAGGTTCGGCGCTGGGTAATAAGCTCGATAGTATTGACGTTGAAATCTTATCATGTTAATGAATGAGACGCATAATATATCACGCTTACGATAGGCACAGCTCCTCATTCCGATCTTTTCTCCTAGCACTGTTTTATGTGGATTGTGTTATGAATAGCTGTTCTCAGCAGCGCAAGCAGAAAGCGATCGATCAGAATTCGCTAATTAACGCACATGCCTCTTCTCTGTTCCTCCGGATGGGGCCTGCATCGCTTGAAGGCACTGGAGTATATTACAGGCATTCTATAGCCTCCGTTTTATGCAGTGCTGAGGAAGGAAATATTAATCACCTTGCAAGCTTATCGCTGTGAAAGGAACAAAAATAAAAACAAACGCCGACTTTATTAGCGGTAATTGAAGGTCAATGAAAACGAGATAGGCTTGAGTATATGGTGCGTGTTTTTATTTCGACAGCTCCAATGAACAGGGTAGAGTTAATTATTCTGTAAAGCCCCTTATTCAGTGTGCCCGTGTGACAGGCTACTACTCTGCCGTACACAGCCTTTGCTTGCTCTCTTGACGCTACTCATTTTTAGCCTCGCTCTCTTTTATCCTCCCCATTTATACTCCCTCTTCCCTTTCCCCCAGTGCAGGGTAGCAACCGTGTACCTCCATCTGGCTTTCCTCCCCTCCTTTCCTTGTACTACACCCTCTCTTTCACTCTCACGTCAGGACCTTAATGCTTTGTTTCGATATCCTAAAGCGTGGTATTCATTGAGCCATTAAATTCCACAACTCCTGCAAAACCACCCAGCATGAAAAAAGTTTTCTTTTAATGTATATATAATTATCGGCAAACTCAGTCTCTTTTCCTTGCTTCCTTCCTCTTTTTCTGCCAAAACCGGTGGTGAATGAGGTGTCCAGCAGACAATTTTGCGTACAGCAAGTCGCGGTTGAGGGCTTCGATTTCATTCTTCTCTTCTTTTTACTTATTTTACTTTTCTTTAATTTTTCTCAGAGTGCCGATTATTGTTAGCCGAGAAGCAGAAACTTTTCTGCTGCCGCGGTGGCTCAGTGGCTATGGTGCTCGGCTGCTGGCCCGAAAGACGCGGGTTCGATCCCGGTCGCGGCGGCTGAATTTCTTTGGAGGAGAAATTCGAGGCCCGTGTACTGTGCGATGTCAGTGCACGTTAAAGAACCCCAGGTGGTCGAAATTTCCGGAGCCCTCCACTACGGCGTCTCTCATAGCCTTAGTCGCTTTGGGACGTTAAACCCCATAAACCAGAAACTTTTCTTTCATTCGCGAAAAATCTTCCACGTTGGTGGCTCACCGGTAGGGAACATCCTCGCCTTGCATATATCACGCGGAATTATTCAGACGGTATCAGAGGGATGCCCGTCGCAGTTGAACCGCCGCAAAGTGGCACTTGCATATGTGCCAGCCGGCTCTTATACCGCTGCGGTTCGCCCCCTGATCCTGCGAACTTACTCCGCGAGATGCTGTTACGGCTAAGCTGCATGTCTGATGAGTCGCTTCCGGCCACCTCCTTCGCTTTTTCTCCGATACCACGCCAACGTGTTTCCCTGGGCGGAAGAAGAGTGGGAGGTGGCAAACGGAGTGAAAGAAGAAAATAGAGAAACGGACACAAAAGAAAGAAATAAAAACAAATGAAAAAGAAAGCAAGCAATAAAGAAAGAAAGAAAGAAAGAAAGAAAGGAAGAAATAAATAAATAAAGAAAGAAAGAAAGAAAGAAAGAAAGAAAGAAAGAAAGAAAGAAAGAAAGAAAGAAAGAAAGAAAGAAAAATGAAGCAAGGAGAGGCGGTTGAAGGAAGAAAGGAGAGACTAAAGGAGAAAGATGAAAAAAAGAAGAAACGAAGGAAAAAAAGGCAAAGCAACGGTAAAAGGAAGCAGTGCCTGTCATTCCCGACGGGGTCCGCCGAGCTCGTACCCAAACTCTCGGACGCGTTCCTCCGTGGGTGTTCGTTCCATCCATGAATATTTTACGTCCTCTCGGACGAGTCTCTCCCCGTAATGGTATGTTGCTGCCGCGCGGGACGCGTGTGCCGTACGCGCTGAGCTCATCTATAAGGTGGGCGTGGTCGAGTCCGGGCCGCTGCGAAGACAGCACACGCGCGCGTCGCCGGCGTCCTCGCATCGATATGCTGGTGGCGTTATTAATTTGATAGGCTTTGGCGGACGTGGCCGGGGGTGTTGCGAGACTTTTCAAGGTTGTAGGGCAGCAACGGATTTGTTATTTCTCTCGCTCGTAAAGAATTTGGAGCTCGTGTTTGTGAGGTTGTTACTGAATATCGTTCCTCATACTGTATTCGTCTTTGTTTTCCGTTAATAAACTCGACGAATTTAATGTACTGGGCAAAGAAAAAATTTAACTCTAACGTGTAAACCCCTCAGCAAGAACATTTTTATTGCGTTTTCCCCAAAGAAATTGTCTTGTTTTATTGCGCTGACATTACTCTGTAACGGTTTCTTCTGGGCTGTTTTAAGCAATGATTAACAGACTGCGGACCGGCAACCTCTCCATACTATTAGTAAAGTAAAAAAAAGAAAGGTCAATCGAATTGTTTTATACTCATTGTACAGTCAGATATGTCTGATGCAATGACAGTGTCTACACGACAACTTGCGGTCACTGTGTTACCAGTCTTCCTCCTTTTGTTGATGAACGTCGTACACACATTATGTCCCAATGGAAGCTTCAAATATGAATTTTTTTCTTGGGTTGTAAGGATCGGTCACAGAGAAGTCGATCAGTCCTCTTAGCGAGAGGTGGAACAATGTTTTCGCTATTCTGATGACTAATTTTCGCATTAAGGAAGCTCGTGAAAGCTCCTGCCTGCTACGGCCTCTGCCCTCGCTGCAGGGAGACTGAAGAACGTAATTTTTCATTAGTGAACAAGGAGCCTTGACAAATTAGGGGCAGGGGGTGGGGGGAGGGGGCATTTTCTGGCACTTTCTCCGCATTCCCCATCTCTTCGTTCACGTTTTGTAGAAAAGGAAAAAAAAAAAAAAAGGATTGTTCTCTTTACTAGTTCGGAGCATCATACTCCCTGTGTCCTTCAACATCTCCAAACTGTGAATCTTGCGTGGTAACTCCAGAGCTGGATTGTAGACGTGTAGAGGGAGACTGATCTGACTACCACAATACTGGTCCCGATTCGGGCTTGCTTTGCATACCGGCAACCCAGCCAAATGATGCGGGCACCATCACGTCGGACTGAGACCTTGCTGAAAAATTAATCTCCACTCTGGTAATGCTTGATCCAAAAAGCAGCTCGTCGGTCATTAAAACAATGTGGCCTGCTGTTGTGAAATGTGGAAATGTTTCGTCTTGCGAGTTTTGTATGCTCTTTTTTTTTTGTATATACTACAGTGCTTTGCGACGACGCTAATTTCAGCCTATGTTCTTTTCCGACGCACAGCTCAAGACCAGGAAACGGAAGTGCCACAGGACCGGAAGGTGGAATTTTTGACAAAAGAGCAGACCTTCTTCCTCAGCCTTGGTGACTCGGTATCGCTCCCCTGCAAGATTGTGCAGTCAGGTGGGTTGGCACGCTTTACAGGAATAGGTCGGTGAAGTGATTAGATTGATCTCATCTTAACAGATTGTAGCTGTGGTTATTTATTTATTTATTTATTTATTTATTTATTTATTTATTTATTCATACTGCCGGCACAGGCCAAGGCAGCAGTTGCAGTTTTGGAAGTACACATTTTTATCCGAACTATTGCATGTGGAATTCAACAAAAACCTACAAATTACGAACTCCTTGAACATTAGGAATTCTTGCACGCAACTGACAGCACGTGATATGACAAAAATTGTGAGAAAGAAATGTACACATAGAAACGAATATTTGAAAAGTGCCCAAATTGCCAGTTGCTGTGGTGCAATGTGAAAAGAAGAGGCTTCCTGCCTGTCGGCGAGGATTTGTAAAGAGGGGGAGGGGGGGGGGGATACAGACGAGCTAATATGCGGGCTAGTTGGTATTTCATCGTAAGGTTTGGAAAGCGCTAACTGGCACGGAACAGACACACGGACACGGACGGAACGGTCGTGCGCGTGTGTGTGTGCGACCGTTCCGTGCCAGTTAGCTTCTCAAAACTTCCGTTCTCAGTGAGACTTGCCAGCTTGATTTTCAGGCAGCAAAGGGACTATTCATGTTGTTGATGATGATCTGCGACCGGGATTACTGGCGTCACGTCTAATGTGTGGGGAACTGTCATTGTTAGAATTTATGGCGGGATTGTGAGCGATAATTAAGAGGTAGATGAAAGATTTTGTTGAACAGAAAAGGACACAACTTTGTTTCTCTTTTAGAGGTAGTGACAACATAACAAAGACACCATGACGGCGGTTAAATCAAAGCTCATTATGCGAAAAATTCAGCTCAATCTTATTGTGAGGATGCCGTAGCGCAAGAGAAAGTGTGCATGACACTGATGCACAGTTTCATCGCTCTACTCTCAAGCACAGCTATGCAGCTGTAAGCAAAGTTATTAGAGTTTGCTTGCGTATGCCCGCAAACTTTATAGCCTGTAACTTTCTAACTATCGGAAACTGCAGACGGGAATATGTCCGATTAACTAGTATGTACCAATTCTGTCAGGAAGTCCCAAATCAACATGCACAGGCCATGCAGTGGTGCAACTGTGACGTCCCAGAGCTCGGCAGAAAAAAAAAGTTGGAGGCTTATCAAGGTTAAGCCCAGTGGATGCGAAGCAGCCTTCGTTTTGCATTCTTATTATTAACGTCCTTAGCGTTTGGAGGCATCTTGACCGCATACACGCCCGGCGCAAAGACGCTGGCGCGGTTGCGGGTACAGAGACTGACGCGACGGCGGGCGCGCGCCGCCTCATCCCTGGCGTGACGTCACATATCACGTGATGCAGCGATGTGGCGCCGCCGCCGCGTCGCGCGCGACGGCGCGAACCGAAGCGTGGAGGCCTCTGCCGGGCGACGTCCGTCGGCGCGATATGAGGCCCCATCTGCAGCCGGTGTGACGTCATCACGTGACGTCACATCATGTGATCTCACTTCAAGGTCAATGGTGGCCACCGCCGGGCGTCGCGCGAAGGCCCGAAACCTACGTTAATATGCTTCGCATAATAAAGAGGGCGGTACTGAGCGTTACGTCACGACCGCACAGTATGGAGGACCGTTCGCCTTGCCCGTCAGTTGCTCGTACTTGAGTTTCTAAGAGTGTTTCACCCCGTCAGCCACCCAACGGCCCGCAAACTTCTCACAAATGTGGTATGTCACTAATTATTTCTTCAGAAACGGGCAGTCACTCGTGACACACGACGATTCAGAAGTGACCAATATGTTCCGTCCTCAGCCGAACTTTGAAACTGAACTCTGCTGCCGAAGTCCGCTGTGTATAAAACTGCTAATCAGAGTTTGAGCGTCATTGTAAATGTTGTTTCGTGCCTTTTATTGAACAACTCGAGTTACGGATGTCATTTCTTAATTTTTTAGGTGGTGCCCTACAGCTGCAGTAAAAGCTCTCTTAGGAGTCAAAAATACAATAACCAAGTTGTTCTAAGCTATCTACTTTGTTTCAACAAATCAATTTTTCTAAGTAAATGCGTCTTAATTCCAACTTTCCTGGGAGCCTAGCCCAGAGCTGTTAATTTCTACAAACATTACGATTATTGTTGTTCTCCTTGCATACTTAAATCTATCTAAAATGACGGAATTTTTGTTCCCATTTTCAAATTCAAGCAGAGCTAAACTCTAACAGGTTCTTTCAAATCTTCGATTTCGGAAGTCTGAAAAACGCAATTAGTGCACTGATCCCACAATGCTCTTTGTCAAAGTCGAAGTACAAAAGCTTGTTAAATGGCGCTACCTCTTTTAGCTTGGACTGTCTAACGCTGGTTGCACCGATATTATTTCTAAGAAATTGCTGTGTAAGTTGCAGCAACGTTACATGTCATATTAGAACGTTATGCTAATGTCAAAAATTAAGAAATAATATAATATGCTGCGTTGTCAGCATTAATTTAGCGCTCGAACTAAATATTATTCTAATGCTACGTTTGAAATGGTATTTCAATGTTCGAATCACAACTATAAAGCAACGTTAAACATTATGTTACTGTAATGTTCTCCTAACTATACAAAAACTAAAAATTCTAATGTTATTATCATGTTCAATTAACCATAAAGCAACACTGCCAATATTTTGAAGAACTGTGGCTCATAACTTTCCTCGCTACACATGCAGCAATGATCTTTTCAACTAGCAGTACTTTATAGTTAAATATCTGAGATGGTGCCTGCATTAAATTGCATGCACATCCCAAACATTTCAACGCTTTTATCCACTATTCCTCATTCACTATCCCTTCCTCCACTATCCCTTATGGCACCATTCATGGCTGGCTTTAAAGCCAAGCTATCCGTTAGAAGGCGGGTGTGAATTGTATCTATTAGTTCTGTTGTATCGCTGTGTGTGTCTCCACTCGTTGTCCCATGCTCCTTGCGAAGTGTTGAAGTCGTGGTGGATCACACTTGAGGGGTCAGGCCTTGCAGGGTTACTTTATCATTTTAGCGAAAGTTTCCGATATGCTTCGGTCCCGCCGCGGTGGCTCAGTGGTTACGGCGCTCGGCTGCTGGCCCGAAAGACGCGGGTTCGATCCCGGCCGCGGCGGCTGAATTTCGATGGAGGCGAAATTCTAGAGGCCCGTGTACTGTGCGATGTCAGTGCACGTTAAAGAACCCAGGTGGTCGAAATTTCCGGAGCCCTCCACTACGGCGTCCGTCATAGCCTGAGTCGCTTTGGGACGTTGAACCCCAATAAACCAAACCAAACCAAACCGATATGCTTTGTTTCGTTTCGTTTATGGGGGTTTAACGTCCCAAAGCGACTGAGGCTATGACAGACGCCGTAGTAAAGGGCTCCGGAAATTTCGACCACCTGGGGTCCTTTAACGTGCACTGACATTGCACGGTACACGGGCCTCTAGAATTTCGCCTCCATCGAAATTCGACCGCCGCGGACGGGATCGAACCCGCGTCTTTCGGGTCAGCAGCCGAGCGCCGTGACCACTGAGCCACGGCGGTGGTCGTTTCTGATATGCTCTATAATGTTTAATTAAGGGCACGAAAACGTTATACTAAACCTTGTTTCTACCGTTTCGCAAACGTAGAAAAAAAAAAAGTAATAAGAACAATGTTCTAGTGTTTGACGAACACAAAAGAATTACACTTTTGTAACATTTCGACGGTACCAGGGTAATTTACGATGCACCTGTGGATAGCGCACTGGCGTCGCCGTCGACTTGTCATCGCTCAGTAAATGTTCCCGTTCTCTCATTTCGATAGACATTCCTGATCGCTCTAATCTCTGCAATCTTTAACGCGGTGTTATTTATTGGTGCACTTACGCAGGCGAGGATGAGTTTATCAAGGTGTGGATCAAGAACAAAGACATCCTGTTCGCCGGGACCTTCCGCGTGGACACGGACCCGCGGCTCAGCCTGGGGCCCGAGGGCGACCTCAAGATCAGTGGCCTTGTGGCGTCGGACGACGCAGTCTACACCTGCAAGGTCAACAGCCAGATCGAGCCGAACTCCATCCAGCACAGGATCGTCCTCCCAGGTATTGACGGCAATGGAAACTACATCGAGTAAAGCGAGCCTGTGGGTGCATTGTAGAGGTTCTCGTGAGCAAAGAAACAGTAATATAGTAAAACGTGTCCTGTTTGTGGCGTCAGTTGTCATAGTAGCTTCCTTAAAAACTTAAATTTCTAAGTTATACTCGATAGTTCACGCGATTAACAAAGTAACAGTGGACAGGCGGAGACAACTGCTGCCATGACATGAGCGGAAAGAAAGGATTCATCTCTTACAAAAATTTCGTTTGGCAGTTTGTAGATTGTCCATAGACTTTTGTCTATAAAATCTATAGACTGTCTATAGACAAATTCTAGAGAACAGTCTATAGGCAATAAAAATCCTATAGACACTTTATAGACGATATAGATATTTATAGCCATACGCTTTTCGTAGACGTTTTTCTAAAACAATTTCAATAACACATCTCGAGATAGTTGGTTGTTCATAACGAAGGAAAACAGTGCGAAATTCACAAGGACACAGAAGAACTATGAATAGACAAAAAAAAGTATTTATAGGAAGGCAATAGAGTCTATAAGAAGTCTATAGACTGTCTATAGACCACTTTTATAAGGAATTCATCCTGTTCGGAAAGCTTTCAAGCGTTGGAAAATAGCTTGACAGATGCCTACACTAAAAAAAAGAACTCAACAAATGTGGTGTTTAGAAGACAGCAGAGTATAAAAAGGTACCTGCCGTTGGTGCACCTGCTTGGAGACAGAGAGAGCTTGGATCACCAGCAATTGTTAATTTACTTCGGTCGAGATAGCGCTCTTAAATATTTTATTTACGTATGCCTTGAGTGCTCTTTGTACGCAAAATAACACAGCTTGAAGACTGTCTATAAAGAAATTTATCCCTGCTTGTTGACCTTACCAAAACTCCACTCTGATCACTGAAGAACAGTACTACGTGTCTGTTAATATGCAGCATATCGCTCCCCGCGCTTCGCTTCCAAGTAGTTTTGTCATAGAAAAAATTGACTGATTTGTCGTTTTACTAGTCGCATAAAACAAGTCAAGCAAAGCAAACCAAATAGCCTTATAAATCCGCATTTTCCAAGAGTTGACGCGCGTCTTCTCGATCAACCGCATAAAGTTGTAACGGCGCTCCCCAGAGGCAGCCGCAGCAGTCACTCTCCTACATTTGTGAAAGCCTAATCACGCTACGGTTACCGGGGCTTTCGCATTCAGGACATAGACACACGGCCCTCCATCACCGCTTGCGGAAAGTCTCAAGAGCAACACGGTGTAAACTTCCCACTCACCGTCCTCGCACGGTGCACGCTTCCCGCTAACACGTTTCTCCGTGCTCGTGACGTCACGCAGGACCCCCCAAGGTGACGACGATTCCGGAGAGCGGCGAGGCGACAGTAATGAAAGGCGAGCCTCTGTATATCGGATGCCTTGCGAGCGGCAAGCCTGATTCCACTATCACGTGGCGGCACATGGTAAGCGACACACCCTCGCCCCCTTCTTTTTTTTACCTCTTATATTCTTTGCCGCAGCTTCCCTGACTGCCTAGCTCTCCCTGTGCAAGCCGTCGTAAGGCAGCCACGTCTTACGCTAAGGCGAAAGACGGCGCGCGACCCTCTACCGCGCTTAGAGCGTATATCCCTGCGTTACGAATATGAATGAGCCAGCGTCGGGCTTGCTTGTGTAGCCACTTTGTTTCTTTATGTTGTTGTCTGCTGTTGTTGCTGTTTGTAGCTTTATTTATTTTTCGTCGTTTTTGCTTGATCTGTGTACACACCTAGCCAATTGTGCGCTCAGTAGCGAGCAAAAGCCCGGTCCTGCCCCGGTATGCGATCGGCTACTGTGGCCGGCTAGTCCACTCAGCTTGGCTGTTCTGTTCCCTGCACAGTTGCGTAGCGCTGCCTGGAACATTTTCTCTTTCCCCCTCTTTTTTTTTTTTTTTTTTTGCGAGAGCTGTGGGCCTCTGCTCGAGGCCATCTTTAATCGGCCAGCTTCAAAGTAGAAATGACTGCAATATTGGTGCAGTCTGAGGTTACATAGAATAATTCATGCTTTGAATTAGTAAGCGGAGCCTATTTGGTGCACAGAATGATGTTTCCAGTAGTGTTTGTTGAAACAATAAAATGAAGTTGTCCGACTGTACAGGCTACCACCAGCGTAACCACTCACAAGTCGTTCACGACGCTGTAATAGCTTTTATCTTCGCTTTCATTACTTTTAAGTGTTGAACTGTACTATCTCAGCTTTTATTACTTTTACGAGTTGAACTGTACTAAACATAAACCACAAAAAAAGTTCTGTGAATACTATTTTTCTCATGCGGTCGCTTACACAGCAATGCTTCACACGTGAGTTTTCTGTATTGCAGCCCTTCTGTTTAAGATAACGACAACGGTAAAAAGACGCCGTCTATTTGGACGTGGGCATATTTAAAAGACATATATTTGCGCTTTCCATCAAATCGATGCGAAACACGACTCGCTAAGCCGATCGCATATTGCTTGATTATCTAATGGTGAATCAAGTGAACGACTCGATCTGCAAGAATGCCTCTAGATACTTTTCCTTCCTGCTCGACGTGAAGCTTGAACTCACATTACGTCTTCATGTTGTTCTGCCTTCTTGCTGTTTTGTGTTATGTTCATTTCGTGCCGCCTTTCTTCTGTCGCTGGGTGGAATTTTGCCCCTTGTTTGTTTATGTTGCACAGTTCAGTTACTTTGTGTCCCCGTGTCCTGAGGTATATAAATAAAAACCCCTATTTTTGTGTTCGACAGAAAACTATCAGCCAGCAACGCTTATCTCTGTACCCATCTTCTGTCTATTTATCTATGACACACAGAATGGCCCATTATTTATACTTCACAAGTTCAGAGAACCACAATACGTTACCACACACGTATAACTGCATTACATAGGCCTACTTCGCATTCAGGATCACACACCACCGAAAGCGCTGTAATGGTTACGGTACCGATCTTCTGTCTATTTATTTATGGCGTACAGAGTGTCCCGTTATTCACGCCTCATAGGCTCAGAAAACCCTAATACGTTACCACATACGTATCACTGCATGCCGTACTTCGCATTCAGGATCACATGCCACCGAAATCGCCGTAATGGTTACGGTGCCCATCTTCTGTCTGTTTTTTATGACACACAGAGTGTCTCATTATTCACATCTCACAGGCTCAAAGAACCGCAATACGTTACCACACACGAATCACTGCATGACATAGGCCTACTTCTCATTCAGGATCACATACCACCGAAAGCGCTGTAATGGTTAGGTGTGCTTGATATCGATACGTGTGCATGTGTACGTTTCTGTGTTGAACTCAGCTCCGCTCACAGTCCTTCCAGTGCAATACAAATGAGTGATGTCGGCGTAAACAAACAAGCCAAGAGGGACATTCTAGGCAGCCATAAATAGAACCTTTTCGTCCGTCCAGTCCTGTTGCGGTCGTCCTGTTAAATGTGTGGATGTTGTTTCCGAATGTTTACAGGATCATATCAGCACCTCAAATGTGGCACGGTCGTCGAGGTCCGTAAGTGACCTTTGCCTCTAAGAGCGGAAAGCAACGAACGTAGTACGAGTGTGCAAGCAGACTTGCTACCCGCTATAGAATCTTGCTGCCTGTTGTGGCCGGCCTTTCTCACATCCTCCTGCTGCCCCCGAAGCTCCCTGGCAGATTTTTTTTTCTCTTTCTTGTATGGAATCGATACAGCCTGCGCGCGACCTTGCGTCCCAAGTGCGAGGCGCCGTGGTGTGTGTCTGCCGTGTGTGTATGTGTGTGCCTTCGTCCACTCACAAGAAACTGTGTGCCGTGTGAGCCGTGTCTCTCGCAGTGGCATGAGGAGACGTGGGTTGTTGTTCATTGAACGCGAGTTGCCGCCATGGGCGGAACCTGCGCTGCGCTTTCCTTGCCCGGAGACCCAGGCTTCGTAGTGCACGTGCCCTTGAACGTAGAGCGCTGTTTTCCCGCCGCCGTAATGCTCCCTCCCTCTCTTTTTTTTTTGCGCGCGCAAAGTGTCGTTTTATTTTTTGCTTTTATATTTGTTATTTCGCCTTTGACAGTTTATACGCCCACATTGTTTTCTTTATTGTTTTCTTCGTATTTTTCTTGTGCGTTCTTTTTCCGAGGCGTAATGGTTTTCTGAGGCGCAGCAACAACAGAGTTTATTGCTACTGCTTACCGTGTTATGGGCATACTCATCTTCAGCAATACCTTCCAGCCTTCCTCTCCCATTTTGACCCTCGTTACGATTTTGAGAGCGAAGGCTGTACTTGATGACCAAAGCTTCAAAAGCTGATTCATCGCTGAAACCTCGAACATCTTGACCTTGAATAAATAGATAAAATATTGCCGCGACTGGGATTCGAACCCGCGGAGGCACGAACAGATCAGCTTCGCTGGCCACTGCACGAGAGCACTATGATATCGCGGCAGCCGATCACGCCTCGTGTTACTCTGCAACACACTCTCGCGCTGTGCATTACACATCATCGTCTTCATCAACTTGAATCTGCGGCGCGAACAGGTCAAGAGCAGATCAGATCAGCCTAACTTCGATCAGAGCTTAACCTGAGTCTAATATCGTCGCTAGACATGCCGACGACACAGCAAAGCAAAACAGTGAGTCAGTCAGGCTAAACACATGCGTACGCACGTATACTTGGTTTAACTGCATTACAACCCTAGCATTTTTGTGGCCCGGCCTTTTGTGCCCCGGGTGAAGGTGGAGATTCTGTATTTCTGAACCTAACGTCGCACTCAGCTTTCATTGCAAGAAGTAACCTACATCGAGTAAAAACCTATTTAGAAGCCCCTGTTGTCGGTTCACATCTTTCAGTCGAAACGAGAAACTTAGATACCTGGCTCCACGTACTTCCTTTGAAGTGTGCTTGATGCGTTTTCAAGCTCAATAAAGGCGTCTTTTAGCGTTTTTCTCACGTATTGTCAGCGTACCTCATAAGATGCAACACCTACATGGCGGTATTACTGTGGTGAACACAGCTGCAGTTTGTCATCGTTGAACGCTGTGGCTTGCGTTTTGAATATTACGCTTCATGCGGCCTTTGTGTTGCAGCAATTGTGAGCCGATGGCTTGGTGCGCTTTTTATTCGAGTTTTTTTTCTGCAGCATGAGGAACACGATAACGTTTTTTTTTTTTTTTGAACATGGTGCCTGACCAAAGAGAAGCCACAAGCGTTAATGACTTCATTTTGTTTTCCTATTTGCATTGGGTCTCATGTGAGCTTTTGCGACATGCGCTATAAGCGACATTGGTCTGGGCAATTGCGGCTGGCTTAGAAAGCTTGGCCCGCTTGGCAGTATGTTTTTGCTTCGTTGCCTCTTAGATTGCTGGACTGCGATATGTGATCGTTATGCGTTAGCATTTAGCTGGTAGAATATAGCTAAATAAAGGTAAAAATGTTTGCCACGTTGACTGCCGCGGTGACTAAGCTATCTTCACAAGCTTATTCTAGCGGTAGGCCTATCAGAGCCTTGTTTGCCTTTCGCACATGAGCCGATTGTGTACATCATTAATCAAATGCTTAATATGTTGCACACGGAGTCATTGGGCTTCAAAGAAGCGTGTGCGACCAAAACACGAATCTAGTATCACAACCATAATTAGTACAACACGCAAGGTGTATATATGTGTCTTTACTTAGCAAATACAGAAAAGAGGGCATAAGCCACACGACAGGGGCGGAACGTCCAGCTTTGCGTTAAAGTTGAAAGTTGCGCCAATGTACAGTCGTTTATGCCTTCTTTTCTGTGTTCCTGAAGTAACTGTATATACTACAGTCATAAACCAACAAGCCCTCCAAAAAGTCTTACTTCTAATTATTTGTAGTTTTGGACCCCCAGGCCCATGAAAAAGACCAAAATAAAACACGACGGCAGAGATGACAATCTCAAATAAAGAGGCCTTTTCGCAAGGATAAAAGTTCTCGCTAATAATTTGGCGAAAAAAAACGGCAGGGCAGTCTGCTCTTCCCCTTTCATTTCTGATGCCACTCATCATGGTGATTTAAGTGGCCCATTGACCCAAGCATTTCATCCGCAGAGAAGCTCGACTCCAGGCCAGGTGTCTTGAAGTTACTTCAATTCCACAATAATGGCGAGGCCTCTCTAAAAAAAAAAAAAAAAGTGGTCTTTTGAGGAGTACTACACTGTCCGCTTACGGAGTAGCGGAAACCCGGCGTGTGATTCTCTCAGAAGGCAAACGCTTCGCTAAAGCTTTTCTTCCAGAGCTGGAATGTTTTGCGGAGATGTGCAGCGTTTTTTGCATGCGTGTGCTTTTCTCCGTTTTGATTTTTTGAACCCCACTGACTTGTATAACATCCGAGTAAATCTCAAGGCTTGGCGTGAAGGCCTTTTGGTAGAGGGAGTGTTCCTTACAGTGTTCATACTAATACTGAACGTTGTGCTTGAGTTTTATTTCCTGCCAACGAGTTTCTTATCCAGTAATACGTAATTTATTCACTTACAAAAAAAAATAAACGACAAACAGTTGTATAAGCGCATGGGAGACGCCTCGCCTTCAACAACATTCCTCTGCCTTTTTTCCCCTTCGTGCTCAGAACGACTCTTCCATTGATGTGAAAAAGCTGGTCCAAGACAACCGCATCGACATCGAAGCTGCCGACTCGAAGCACTCGGGAACTTACGAATGCACCGCCTCAAACGGCTATGGCAAACCCGTCGTCGCCTACATCACCGTGAAAGTTCTCGGTAAGAGGAGCTCTCCAATGCCCGATTGCGAACAGCTTTTCTCTGGCCTCGCGGTTGAGGACTTGAAGTGGTACTGCTGAGCCCACAGTGCTGAAAATCAGGGTCGGAAACACCGTGAACTGTTTCCGACGAGTAACCTGCAGAGCGAATAGCCACGGGTCAGAAAATTGAGAGGTTGCGCAGGAGTGTTAATGAATCTCAGCAAATATTTTGCTGCGTCGGCGAGGGCGACGCAGCTGCGCCTCTCGTGACGTCACGCGGCTGCTGCGCGTGCGCAGTAGTGTAGCTCACGCTACAAAAACGATCTATGATCCCAACCCAACAATACATTTCCGAGGTTCGGTACAGTTTAAGAACAAATTTGCTATTTGGGCGGGGCTACCTGTCGCTTTCGTGTCGCTTGTTCCTGTACTAGTGTTCTTTCAATTCAATTCAATTTTATTCAACATCCTCAAGATGTTGAATAAAATTGAATTGAATTGAATTGAAAGAACACTAGTACAGGAACAAGCGACACGAAAGCGACAGGTAGCCCCGCCCAAATAGCAAATTTGTTCTTAAACTGTACCGAACCTCGGAAATGTATTGTTGGGTTGGGATCATAGATCGTTTTTGTAGCGTGAGCTACACTACTGCGCACGCGCAGCAGCCGCGTGACGTCACGAGAGGCGCAGCTGCGTCGCCCTCGCCGCCGCCGGCGCGCGCGCTCCTCTCCGACGCTTCGCCGGTCGGCGCATTGCAGACGCGTGACGTCAGTCTTGGCAGACATGCCGGAGCTGTGTTTACGACTGCCGCGCCGCACGCTACTGCACATGCGCGAGGAGGGCGCACGGTGCGTATGTAATGCGCGGGACATGCGGTTGATGCATTGCGCTCTACAGAGTCGAGCCGCTGCCAGTCGGCGGAGAAGACTGGAAAACCTCAATTCCTCAGACCCCGAGGTTGTCACTTGGCAGTTAGCCGCTTACGCTACGTATATCCTGGCATAGCAGAGCTCAGCAACTGCCAATTTTTGGTAAAGGCGTTTAGAGCAAAACGACAGCATGAATCTCGTTCGTAGTCGGCGTAAAAGCGCAGGTTGCATGCCAAAAGGTGTTTCCTTCGATATCAATTTCACCTGTACTTCTTCATCGGCCAGAAGCAAAGAATGGGAGATGAGCACGGCCACGAGAAGTCACCGCAGCTGACCGAGCGCAAACTCGATTTCATGACGGGCTCAGTAAGGAAATCAGACAGGTTCCAGTTAAAAAGGGATACGGGGGATAGTGATTCGAAGAGCGAGGAAATGAGTGGGTGAATACGTAGACAGTTTTACAAACTACTGATTTGCTGACAGGTCATCATAGGCCGATTATGAGTGGCTAAACATTCGTATACAATGAGAGACAGGAGGTGATAAAATGAAACGTTAGGCCTGCCGTTTCAAAGTGTTCATCGTTCCGTACAAACATATGCCTAAATGCGAATATTTTGCCCACTTACTATTAAGATAGCCCCACCGGACAGAGAATTCTATCAACATATTTAGTCTTCAGCCTACCCTGAAGAGGTATGTCGACAAGCGCTTAAAATGTTGAAGAACTCGTGATGTCACAACGACGACCAAACAACTCGGCACCCTCCAGAAACGCTCCTTGAGAGCAGCAGGCGAATAGGCGACCATGGAAGCGCAAGAGTGAACTATGTTATCAACGCTAATGGCAGGGAGAAAAACTGTGCAGAGGGACGTGGATTGGAGGCGCATGCTTCTAGCTCGTGTATTAGAATGAACCTGACTGTAGTAACGTGAAAGGAGTGAGGAAGAAAGAAAGTTATGACGGAGTGATGACACCTGCACAGTCACAGCTGTTCACACTGCAGCTGTGCACAGTATGGCCACTTTTTTACAGTACAGTACGGTCCTCAGTTAAGGGGAACATGCGATTGTGTGGCCTCCGTGCTTCGCGGCATCTGTCGCCGACAGCCGGCGAGAACGGATGTCACCAGGCGCATGCGTGGAAAGAACAACCGGCCGTGCTTACTGCGCATGGCCACGCAAAGGCATGTTCCCTTTAACAGTGGACCCTACTGTACAGTATGCGCACGCGTGCGTTTTCATCTAACATACACGAACCATTACGCATTTCACTGCACAATCCGCACACACGTGTAGGCATGCACCTCTCTTGCGCATGCTCATGCACTGCGCCGCAGGTGTGATGGAGAGAGTGGGTATACGAGTGGGCGTGTGTCGCAGGCAAACCGACGGTGAAGACGTCGCTGCAGTGGTCGTCGGGCGTGGGCGGCAGCCTGAACGCCGAGCTGCTGTGCGTGACGCACTCGGATACGCCCAGCACGACTCGCTGGCTGCGCAACGACGGCTCGTGGCTGATGCACGGAGAGTCCGTGTCCCTCTACACGGCTGGCAACCACTATACGGCCCGTTTCAAGCACGTCACCGAGCGAGACTACGGGAACTACACGTGCGAGTCCAAGAACAAGTTCGGCGTCACCGCGGACACCGTCGAACTGCAAGGTACGGGGCTCTAAATATATGGCTGTCCCGGCCACGAGTGAGCCATGGACACGCGGACAGCTCCTCTCGGCGCTAACTGAATGCAGCGCTTACAGTTGCCTGTTGCTTGTCTTACTATGCTGAGTATATAAGCCCAAGTTCAGAAAGGAACACATAGACAATACGCTCAGTTCAGCAACGCGTAGGCTACTGTTTCTGGTAGCCACAAAACCGAATGCCACATAGGAAATTTAAATATAAAGTGTAGAAGCTGCCACACTCCTTGTATAAGATCTAGGCTGCCGCAATGCTGCAGCAAGAGCTGCGGCCAGAGCAGGACAGGGCTAAATGGCGATCAATGGCTGAAGCCTTTGTCCCGCAGGGCTCATATACTGGCTTATAATGATGAAAGTGATTTATGTCTTTGACATCCATATGCACCTTAGTGCTCCCCCGTGATATCACTAAGGGGCCTTTTGCGTCACATCATAGTACGGAAGCGTTTCGCTGGTTTTGGACAGTGCCCAAATGACTGCGTGCAACGAGAATGTTCGCCGAGTTGCGGCATAATGGCTGTGTTGCCGTGTGCTCGCGTGGGATGCTGCGGGCGTTGACAGCGCCGCTCTAGAAGCATTGTACATCGACACAAACCTGCCTCTGCGACCTTGAAAAAAGAGGCATTAGTGTTAATTCGTCCGAAAGGCAATACTCACCTCATGGAAGAAGAAACAAAACTTAGCACCTGGAGGAGCGTTTGAAACAACTTCGGTCCAGTCGCAGTTGCAAGACACTTCTGTATCCCCTATTATTCCGCGCGCACGAAATATGTACATTTGATCACGTCAGTTTCGCATACGCAAGCATAACTATTGCAAGCAGGCTGGTGAAAAATACATTGCGTTTCGTCTTATACAAACACGACTAGAATTAACAGAGGTCTCATTGCGCCCTTAATAATAATGGCAACTTAGTGTTCTCGTTATGAAACACTGCGCTAAGGAAGTAGACCGCAGCTATGACGAGCAAGTTCAGGTTAGCAGAACAACAGCACATGCGCCACTTGTCTGACCCGAAAGTGTTTCTGATGTTCTCTTCCTCCCCTCATCTACGCAGCTGCGCCGACCAAACCGGTCGTCATGGGCGTCGAGGGCCCCAACTCGACCGCCTACCACATCTCGCTGTCCTCAGTGGCTCCGTACCCCATCAGCAAGTTCATCATCTACGTCCGGGCTGAAAAGGTATGCCCACATTTTCCAACACTGTTGTCCGGAGAAAACAGAGCCCGCTGTTTAATGCAAATGTCAAGATTAATTCACTTGTGTTATCATTAAGCAAGGCGGATTTTAAAATAAAATTTGAGACCACTCTCGCGATTACTAAGGCTGAATTATGGCACCATTTTCATTTAAAAGTGCGAGAATTGTGTGCAGCCACTTCCTTCGCTTGTTTTTAAATTCAACAGGCGTTTTAGAGCGCAGCTGTTAGGCGACCGTTCCTGCGTTCCGCGTCGTTGGCGTCGTCGGCGTAACCGGTTGTCCAAGTTGCAGAGCGAAACGCCAAGGGAAAATTCCGGAGGGTGGCGAGCAGCGTAACATGCCGCCTGCCACCGGTGGCAAGTGGCGTGTGAAGAGCTGCGCTTGTATATCGCATTACCCAATACCGCAATCAATCGCCTGTAAATTTTTTTGAAGATGTTCATCTGCCTATGTTCGCGTCCTTACCCTGGCTATTTGTGCCAAATGACGTAGTCTTGGAGCCTTTTGGCGCCCCGAAAATAAATTTTAATGTCAGGTCTCTACACGAATACGTCGTGACCTCTGTTGGCATACTTTCCACGCCACAAACATCACTCGCCACAGAAATTCCATGCTTCTTTTTGGCACTTTCCAGCATTTCGCCAGTGGTGTCATCGTTTGCAGTCTTTGCTTTAGCATTTCAACGCCTGCATGAGAGTTTTCCTTGGAATGTTTGCGACGGTAACACTATGTTGCGGAAATAACTGCTTTCTATGAAACAGTTTAGTTTCATTATCGCTTCCCTCACCCTTTGTTGCAGTTTAAATTTTGTTTACTTGCGTTATTAAAAGATAAAGAACGAAGGCACACATTTCTGGCAAATATAATGCAATTACAACTTGAAAACGTAAAACATTTCCTGAGGCATTTCAAACCAGCACCGCAAGCCGTTATTATAAAGAATGTTCACAATAAGAGTTATGAAAGGTAAAAAAAGCTTCTACTTGAAAGCTTCGTGACAATGTGAATACATTCCACGTAAGTGGTGAATTGCCCGCGATGATTTTCTATTTTATCATGAATTAGTACATCACTGATCAACGAATAAACATACAGCACTCAAACAAATCTCTCTACTTGCGCTGGAATTTTTCTTTTTCGTTACGTGCAATTGCTTGGTAAAGTGATTTTTTAATCGCTTTACCGCTTTAATCGCTTTGTACCGCTTTTAATCTATTTAATCGCTGCAATAAGGAAAGGACCATATGCACACTGCGCAGAAAGCAGTTGTGCTGAGATGACTCCTTTTTTTTTCGGCAGCACGCCCAAGACGTGGACGAATGGCGAAACATCACGATCCCGCGAAGCCGCACCCACGACGCCCAGAAGATGGGATCGAAGTACTCTGCTGGATACCTGATAATAAACCTCGAGCCCGAGACTCGATACGAGGCGCGCGCTGTCGCCATCAACGACATGGGCACGAGCGGCCTCACCAATTTCGACTTCACCACGGCATTCGGTGAGCAAAGTCGGACTGATACGCGGAAAAGCTAGACTAATTAGATCGCTTCGCAAAGTGTCATGCGCTGTTTTTTTTTTTCAACTAGTTTTGAAATTGCATCAAGGCTTCGCTGACCATTTTGTACATCCGTGCTAGTATGGGGCTCTAAGAGAGGAACTGATAAACAGTCCTTTCCAGAGGATGATATTATCGGCATTACAATGGCCCATGGTATCGCGGTGCCATGCATGACTCGTTTCTAAAAGCAGAGCAATTTCACCCTCTTGACTAATAAGTGGCCAAAGTTTATTGCGCCTTCTATTTAGCGAAATATGTTACTGGGCCTTTTTTTTTTAGATCCCATGTTACAGGTGACTTTTATACCTGAAACCTCAAGCCTTTTGGCAGGCAGATTTCAGGAAGAAGAGAAAAGCGTTTTAAAATTGACCTTATGAGAGCCCTAGCTTTGCTTAGGGCTTCTTGAAAGCGGCAGAGACCAAAGAAATTGAAAATACGTAAATTATCCGTTTTCTTATTGCCAGTGGCTTCGTGTTCCGACTCGCTATACCTCACTCAGTTTTGTCAGCGTTAGTGAAAGATAAAACAAAAGAGAACGTTGAACTACGTCATACCGCACTTGTAGATATTCTGCTGTTCAGGTCGTACGTAACGCGACGAGTTCTTCCATGATTACACGTCAGGCTTTATATTAACGTTCCGTTAAAAAGCCCATAGACAAAAGAGAACGCTACCTTTATCGAGAGTCCAAGCTAGCGAGAAAACCTAACAGCTACTGGGTGACGGCCATTCGCGATATTTCGAACGTAGAAGAATAAAACGCCGGCCTTTATTAGGACGGCTGCACAAAGCGACATATGGCTTTCTCTACATCGGTCACATCGTGACAACAAAATAACATACAAGCAAAACCGCAGAAGTCAAGGCGGTGTGTGTTGCATGGTGCAGATTAAAGGAGTTCAGCCCAAGAAAATACAGATTCACAGAGCGCTACAGAACGAGGAGTGAAGGAACACGAACAACACAGGACGGGCGCTGTTTATGAATCTGTTTATTAAGCATGAACCAACTAGCCCACACCCTCTTAGAAAATACAGATATAGGAAAATATAAGACTGACTACAGCAGATGGTCATGACGAAGGTGAAAGGTGCAGCCGTGACAGCGTACGATATTTTATAGCAATAATTCTCGATGGAAAGCGAACAGCACTAGTGTAATCGTGTTCTATTCGAAAAGAGTCAAAGAATACAAAGATATCGAGGGAAGGCCATAACAGTTAGGGGAATCTATTAAAGGAACAAAAAAAACCTCATCCGTCATTTATAGAAAGACATTCGGAACAATAAAAATTGGCAGTGGCTTAGCTCTGGTTAAGCCTGGATATACAAGCGAAAAACTGCAGTTATGTTTTGTTTGACGTCATGGCTGTCGCAGTTCGCGCACAATGCACTGGGAGCACCACGATAACGGTGTAGGCAAGCGCGTTATTAGCCCTCCTTCCGCATGCGTGGCCACTGTGGTAAACACGCGGCTGCAACGAAAGGGCAAACGGTGGCGAGGAGGCGAGCGCGCAGTAGCCATCTCTCTCGCCACCACTTCTGGGTCTTCTTTTCCTCCTTTTATGGCGAATGTCTGCGCCTCTTCTACGGCCGCCGCCGCCGCTCGCGCGTTCTCACAACGCCTTGCGAAAGAACCTTCTCTTTGGACGGCGGCGGAGACCGCGCAGCAGCGGCAAGGCGTAAACCGGTGGCGAGAAGAAGTGGCGATGGAGCGCGTGCCGCGGCGCGCGGCCTCTTTTATGGCCGCCGCCGCCGCTCACGCGTTATCGCAACGCCTTGCGAAAGAACCTTCTCCTCTTGGGACGGCGGCGGAGACCGCGCGGCAGCGGCGGAAGATAAACCTGTGGCGAGGAGAACGGGGGGGGTGGCGAGGAGGAGGAAGGGCGCGCCGCGGCGGCGCCCAGGGGTGGCCCACGCGAAGCGCCGTGTTGACGAGCCTAGTGAAGCTTTTCGCTTCAAAAGCTGTCGAGAGGGGTAGAATACGACGGTGAGTACGCCTGGACCACGTGCTCAACAAGAGTGTCAACGCTGCAAGTATTCCGGTGTAGAATGATTCATTGAAGGTTAAAAAAAACTGACGCAAATGATAGGGAATGTTAGGCGCCCCTTTATTCATTAAATCGAAGGGCATTCAGATTAGGCCTAAACATTGTTGCTCTGGGCGCCATTGCGCCAGCCATAGGAATAGGAAAGACGCAGACAAGTAGAGAGTGGCACTCGCGAGCGTCTTACGTTTGCACATGGAGGAAAAAAAACTAAGGAGGGAGCATGACGTCACGCGGCGAGCGTTCGCAAGCCGAGTGTTTTGAAGTCGTTTTCTCCCTCAGTTTTTCGCTCTCCGAGCCGGTCCTTTATGTTTTGATTCCGGTATGTTTTAGTGCGCGCGTATGCGCGACCCGCGGCGCGGGGGTCTACAGCAAGGAAGTTGATCTACAGTTAGTCTGCCGCGCTAATCGGCGCATGCGCGCGCGCAGCGGGGCTAGACTTTACCGCACGCTATCACGTGGTGCGATCACGGGGGGACACACTCTCCTTTTTTTGCTATATCTTTACTTGTTAAGACTAGGCTTCAAGGTTGTCGCCGGACGCTCCCTCCTCAGTTTTTTTTTCCTCCATGCGTTTGCACCGCATTCTCAATGGCGGCAGACAAGATCGGATGAGTTGCTGCTTCGATTCCCAATGGACATTAAAACTCTTATGGACGTCTTGCGGACATTGAGGACGTCCGCAGGACGTCCAAGGCAGTTCCAGTGCCCATTGGGTTTCAAGTCCATGTTTTCGACGTGTGCTCTTGGCGGTATTATCGGTCGGACGTTAGTGCGGTACCATGATTGTCAACATCGTTCCGGGCCCGAGTATCTTTTGCAAGGAAATCACATCTTAAAATCTGCTCTGAGGTTAAGCCAACAAGTTTTTGTTATTACCTTTATTTTGCTGCAGTCACGCCCAGCAGATTTATTAGAACATGCCAGGCTTTTACGAGGGGCGTTCAGTAAAGGTTTCCTCTGACCCACTTCCTTTGCACTGAGGGCAAAGAAACTTAGCACATTTATTAGTCTTTCTCTACATAGGTTTCACCCACTGATCTCCACTAGGTAGCTGTATGCCGCATTCCCGCTTTCCGAGACGAGCGCGAGTGAAGTAACCGGAAGTTGGACGGCTTGTCCCGGAAGTCGGGTGTCTGCAGTGTATTTCAATGCAAAAAGTCGCGTCTTTCGCCCTTTCGTTCTCAGTTTTTTGCGTTGTTCTCGTGTAATGTCAGCTGTTATATGAAAGTAACAAGCAAGCTGAACGCGAGAAATATGACCTTGGTGCGCAGAAGCCTGTAATTTTTGAGAAACCGAAGAAAACAGGCATGCAGGTCTCACCCTGCCGCGGCAAAGGAGTACGTGCATTAAAAACTATATTCTTGTCTGGTTCTTGTCTTCCGAGCGTAAATGCGAAGTACACGAATGACGATGAAGCTAGGTCGTCTTAAAACCGAATTTTCGTGCAGCAAATAGAAGGCGAATGATGGCGCGGAAATCTTTACTCTCGAAGAGCCACTCGTTCTACAGCTGCCGCAGTTTCAGTTTAGAGTTTGTGGTGGACGATGACTCTTCTCACCGATGGCAGGTGATACTTATCGCTTCAGGGCGTCATTTACCTTCCAGACGTGCTTTTAACCTAACTTCAATGCACAGCCACGTTTCACCTGCACAGCGCGAGAGAAATGACCGACAAGAAAGACGAATGCTGCAGCGCACGTGAGAAGCGCTGTTAGAAGTCAACTGCGCCAAGCATCGCGAATAAAATCCGAGTCAGGCTTAACTTGCCACAGTACGAAACACGACACGCTCCGTCGAAAAAGCAGCACCATACCTTTTGGAGGCGCTAATGTGAACCAAATGAACACCGTCGACACTTCATCAGATAGTAGCCAAGCCCTCGCTCCGGTTCGGTCTAGACATAACTCGACATCCTGTCGTCTGCTAGTGTCGTCCCATTGCGATGCAATGGGTCCTTATTTTTGAAACGTCTTTCCCGAAGACTTTGATTGTCTCCTCGTGCAGTTGACGGCGCAAAAGGTAGGCACTGTGGTGGAAAAAGACGAGAACGGCGAAAAGACGAAATGCTAGGTAGAAAACCAAAACTGAAACTGAAAAACCGTGCTGAGGGCCGATTTCGTGCACTGCCAAAGGCTGACTTCCGGGACAAGACCGCTTACTTCCGGTGGCTTCACTTCCGGGTGCCCGATGCGCCATCCAGCCCCCTAGTGGAGAACAGTGGTTTCACCCATAGACATACTCCGAAGCATAGAGTTTCTTACTATTACCTAGAGGGAAAGCTGGCGGCGCTGCACTTCAGCCACCATGGACGCTCAAAGCACGGTGTAAGAAATATTTCTTACACCGTGGCTCAAAGCATCATGGGGCGATGAGCTACTTGTTGCGAGACAGTCGTAGTTTTTCAGGAACATGAAGTGGCACTACTGAGATGTTTCATTCCGAAAACACTGTTCGTGTGTGCGCAGACGACTTTCGCGCGAATGCAGAGTGTAAAAACCATAGTAGTGAAACCGCAACGACACACAACGCCAATAAAAGGTTTCACTTTTCCAAAATGTTATTAAAAAACCTTTTGAAGTATTTAGCCAACTAAATTTTTTTGAAAACATATCTCTTTTTAAAAACGCGCCTGTTGAGCACGAAATATTCGTTTTTGTAGTGTTCTTCACTTGGCCAATAGGAAAGCTAGTCATCTCTTATTTTGGGCAAACTTTGCACTTAAATGCTTTTCTGCTCGTTTGTTGCAATCATTAGACAAGATATTGAATGTTAGAATGTTTGTAGTTATCAAACAGCTTTATTTTTTTTTAATATTTTTTGGCCAAAAGTTACAGTTCCGCAACAAGTAGCTCACCGCCCCATGATGCTTTGAGCACCCATGGTGGCTGAAGTGGTCTCGAGGGGTCGCCATGCAAACTCCCATAGACGGGCCGCCAGCTTTCCCTCTAGGTAATAGTAAGAAACTCTATGCTCCGAAGCGTCCTTTTTGAATCAACGTAGGGGTACTATCGCGATGGAAAGGAACGCGAACAACGTGCCTACGCGCTCCACTTTTCGAATTTCTTTTCATCGCGCTTTTACCTGGGTGGTAAGAAAAAGACGTTAGAGTCGTCCTAGAATGCATCACGGACGACTCTAGCGTCTTTTTGCTCAAGCAAAGTAAATACGTATTGAAAACAAATGCGAACAGCAGAGCGCCTAGGCTTCTCTCTGTTCGCGTTTCCTTTCATCGCCCTAATACATTTAGCAAACAGCTCTTCATGCTTTTCTCTGCAGAAATAGAAGCTGCAATTAGTGCCCTGCTCTATTACAAGGCACCCTTTAAGTAGTTTTCCAAACGTAACCATTTGTGCCACAACCACCTTGGTCCTTTACATTCTCCCCTAAGTTTATTTGTGCAGCATAGGCCATTTGAACACGAGGCCTTAAGTGGTGGTGTAGTGCATCTGATACATGTCTTTAATGGAAACAGGACGACAAAACAAACTGGCTGAGATTCAACCCGGCTGAACTTAGAAGAGGAGCGAAAAAAAAAGCCGGCGGTATTTATAGCGAAGAATGGTGCGACTTCAATGTTATGTCATTGACGAATCTCAGCTCTAAAGGTCAAGGTCAAAGGTCAGGGACAAAGGTCAGGTGACCACTGGTCATCGTGGTTGCTGGTAATTGGCTGTGCGCAGCAAGACACGTAGTCATACATTGTTAACCTTGTGTGGTTGGTCGAGCTTCAAGGCCAAACGCGCAAAGCATTGAGTTCTACCTAGAGTAGTAGAGCTTTCGCTCTGAAAGCTCTAAAACTTTAACCTTTTTTTTTCCTTAAGCTCTTTTTCATAGTTCTTATGCTTTGCTCAGCCACTGGCACATGTTGCTTGGCTCCCCGACTGCTAACTATTGCATAGCTCTCGTTTTGTGTGTTGGTGCTCAGGCTATGGGAGTGGTATTTAACGTTTCAAGCTCTACTCTTGTGTTGCTGTGGAAATTGTTTTTTATTGTCATTATTTTGCTGCATGGAGGTATACAGCATTTGCTTATTTATTATTTCCACCCAATGCAGCCCTCCCTAAAAAGCCATTGAGTACCAAAGCCAGCGAGGAGGTTGAAACTGGTCTTCAAGCTAATGACCCTGGTAGTGACCCTGAAAGATTTTTCTTTTGGTTCATGACCTAGCATGCCAGTCCGCACCCGAAGCATGCACCCCGACATGCCTGTTGCACCTTGTCATTATGCATGTCTCATTAGCATTATTTCTTTCACACGCTTTTTCTTCTTTCTGTTCGATTAGTACTTCGCCTGAAAGTTGGCGGAAAAGTTGGTTTCCCCGTTTAAGAGCGGAGACAGCATGGTGCACTTTCTTCTTATTAATTATATTCTACTATTTAATCCTAGGTATACTTCATTATCCTATTTGGCCTCAGGTAGCAAATACAGCTATTCATACTTTACTAATTAACTCAATGACATGTACCGAATAAGTATGAGATGGTTATTCTATAACAACCTAGTTTTGAATTAGGTCTTTTTATGCATATTCTGACAATTGATTTTAAGGCGCATTTAATGTTACTGAAAGTTGCATTGCTTTCTCTAGATGTAAACATATATCTCTACAACACTTGCGCACCTTTCTGGTGATACGCCCGCTGTTACTTGTGGGGTGCTAGGAGTTGGATAAGTTAAACAGCAAGAAAAATATACTTCATAAAATTTTCATCGCCTGCCTTTGTCCACTCATCATTCACGTCGTGCACAAATTCATCTTTGAATGCCCGACAATAGTATATCATTCTGAGTCTGTGGTGATCCTGCCGCCATTTTCACTTGCACTGAGACCACCAAAACAGGCTACTCTTTATCTCAGAAATTTGAATTGAAGAAAACGCCACTAGGAACGAGAGTATGCTACGCCCAAATACGTGAAACATTGCGTAGTTGTTTTCTTTTGAAACGAAAGGTGCAATCACTTGTTTTCGTGGTGTCTGGTGCCAATAGCGGCAGCATCTGTCAGCCTTCTTTCACCATTATCTTTGTACCGTAGCGTATGGTAACAAAAGCACGTTCGGCATGCCTGACATGCCGCCATTAACAAGACCCAGCGCCCCCTGTTGGATTTGTGTGGGTAAAAAAGTTGTCCGTTCCTCCTCCATATTCGCAGATGCCTTACAAGAGGAGATAAAGGATAGCGGAAACGGCAACTCGGCCACCCGGGCCACGCTCTTCAGTCCGCACATGGTCGGGTGCGTCACCGTGGCCCTGCTGTCCATTTTTTTCTGCTGAACACGTCGATCGCCATGAGCCGAATAGTTTTTCTTTTGCCACCCGTGGACTATGTCTGACACGAAAGCGCCCGTCGACCAACGAACTTCTTCCTCACGCGATGGACACGCGTCCTTTGATTTCTTTTTATTACCGTGATGATTATGAATATTATTATTATTATTATATTCATTTTGCTTCCCCCTCCCTCCTTCCCTCTTAAGAAGTCACGTGGTAAGCTGGGAGCTCCACTGTTCGCGGTGTGTTTTCTGTGCGTTCATTATTTGCTGCTCCACACCTCGTTCCACGCGTACCAACAGTTGCCATCCCCACGTATCCCTTACAGACTCTTAACGGCACTCAACCTATGGCGCTTCATAGTCTGCAATACACTTGGAACTGTTTCTAAGACTCTCTCTTAGCAGCTTTACTCCATGGAATAGGTATGTAGTGACGGAGGTATCCGAGCAGTTGAGGTGCGAAACGACTGAAGAATGCAAGGAAATGTAAGCGTGACTATTCATAACTGCAGATTACTTACTTTCTTCCTCTTATCCTACCTGCATAACTATGTATTAAATGCTCTGCACTATGCGGAGTCACATTAAAACTCACTCTTATTTCTTACTACGACGCTTGCCTGATCTACAAGCGAACGTAGGAACTTTTAAACCTCAAACGTTCTTTCACGCTCTTGCTGGTCTTGAGCAAACCGTTAGAAATGCCTTAGAAAGCCCTGTTCTTTGTTCCTTCGGATCCTACTGGTTTCTCGTGCTGAGAATACAGAGAACTCAAGATGTAACAAATGGCTCAAGCTTTAAGAGTAGCACATTTGCTATCGCGAGTCAATCGCTAAATTATATATTATGTTCCAGAACTTAAATTATTGCTCTTTATGAAACGGCTTTTACGCTTAAACAGGACACAAAAGGCCCTTTTGGACACTCTAGGCAGTGCTACATGCTACTCCTTATAAAAGTTGTCTTTACTGACGGCCACTTAGAGTCTACCTAATTGTCGCCGTACTGTACAATACTATCTTGTCAAGACTCACTGATATCATTTGTTTCTGTGCTTTTTTGTACTGTTATGTTTTCTGTCGAATTTATGGCTACACTTAGCACACATTTCTTCTTTCTCGATATGTTCTCTGTCACGTGGTTCCCCTCCTACATTTTTATCTCGAGCGGAATGCATGTTCTTGTCATGTTTGTTTTGTATAGCTTGTTCTACGACGCTGTAAAAAGAAAGCATATATGTAGCACAAGTTTATCTCTTTTTTTTTTCTCTCTTATATCCATTGATTTCATCGTCAGCTTCTGTGTTCCTAGATGTCATGGAATATCTGCTACTACGTATTGTTTTTTTTTTGCTGATAACAATATCGCTTGCAGGGAGAGTACAGAAGGAATAGATTTTCCAGGCGAAGGTGGCGCAACCGCAGCTAAGAACGCGACTACTTTTGCAGGTAGCAGTAGTGTTCTATCGTGAGCAGTATCGCTCGGGTAAACTACACCGGCCAACTCTGCGGTCCACTCATTAGCGTCGGATTTGACCGCGGCTCAAAACTAAGACCGGCGATGCATAAAACATGGCAGCTACATTACTCCATAAAGAGATAAGAGTGGTGGTTAGGTGTTCTCCTGAAAAAAGATAAGAGTGGCGGTTAGGCGGTGCAACACTTTCGACAGCGGATATATCTGCTAGCATCTTCAGTGGAACGGAAAGGGTGCGTTAGTGTTTTTAACCTCCGCGTACCTCTTTGAAAATTTTCAGCTTGCTTACGCCCTCAAAGGAGTGCTTGCACCGCAGTTGCACCCTTTCACTCAAAGCACTTATGATACCGAGAACACCGCATTGATGTTTCATCAATAGGCGTTTCTTTTACAGCAATCATTGTCCCCATTTTCGTGCTCACTTCTTTTCTGCAGAGCTCCGTACAAGTTGATTTCCCTTCACTGACGTTATAAATGCTCTTTTCTCATTGTAATAAAGGCTCCGTTTGAGTTCAGCGTCAGTGAAGGAAATTAAGGGAAGCATGCGTGAGAACGAGGACAGTTATTGTTACAAAGAATAGGCGTCGGTGTTTGATGCTGTCGAAAGGTAGATACCAATCACAAATAGACCGAAAGGTGGCTTTGCTAAAGTTTCAGAAATTGGCGCCCTAGAACTCTACTGCTACTATGCTGGTGTACGAGAGAAAGGAGGAAAAGTGGCGTGTATTAGTGTAAAAAAATGTTTGGAGTGAAGTTGTCTCTGCTCGAGTATTTATTGCACCAAAGAGCAGAGAAAGCGCGCGATTCACTTGAAAGATAATCCCGGTCACCTTCACTTGCGTGTTGCGAAGTTGTTGTAGGCCTATAGCACCTGTTTAGCTTGTCGCGCCCGAAGAGGCGAGAGGATGTTTACGGTACGATGAACTAGAATGCTCGGTATTCTGAACCTACTAAAATGCCAAGTATTCTGGTTGACTGTACTTCACGAGGTTGCGAATGGGTTCTGAAATGTCTTCTTTATTTTTCTTTTTTTTTTGAGAATTCAAACTCTCACAAAGCTCCCGTAACCACTACTGCCATCTATTTAACTATTGTTATTGATTGTGAAGACAAGAAAGCCTATATGAGCCTGTTTGTCAAGATGTGCTGCTCGCCGAAGTTAGTGTGCGCATCAACTAAGGGAAAGACCATCCTCTATAGCAGAAAATGACTCGAGAAATGGAAATCTTCCGAGAACAACCAAAAACAGAAGCTAGCTATAAAGGCACAAGCAGCTCATTTTCAAAGTATACAACGGCTAAGACTCCTAAATCGCTTGTACTTTTCTTTCTTTTATTTCGAACCTTGGTGAAGCGTGTGGTTGTACATTCCAAGTTACTGTGACAGAAATTATTTGCAGTTGTGGCCTTTATGTAACTCCTTTGGCGATGCTTAAACTGCCACAGTCGCCACACCAAAGTGCCTCTGAGTTTGCAAGCATTCTGAAAAACAAAGAGAAAAATTACTGAAATAATTGGCACAAGAGGTTGGACTTCGGAGCTATTGCAGCATGATGCTGCGTACATCAACATTATTTGGTTAAACGTGGGAAGGCGGTCTATTTGAAACGGCTGAACGATCACTTTGCAAGATAACAATTTTTCTGTTCGTTTCGAGCGTAGCAAGAAAGTTCGCGATATTCCGCAACACTTTTTTTACAACTCGACGGGAACGCAGTCCCTTTGCACGCACTAATTAGTTGTCTAGGTTCGTTGCTCCTGGCGGTTATGTCGAGCAGATACGAGGGATCCTGCCAAGCATCGGAGATGACGTGCTCTCGCAATACAGACACAGCGGACGAACAGTTTGTCACTGCTGCAAATAATTTCTCTTGGCATTTGGAATATACAAGGAGAGCAAATCAGTCTTGTGGATTTTGTGAATGTTCTGTCAATAAAGTGAAATACAACCAAGAATCATTGGCACAACCGTCTTGTTTAGTTTCGCGAGTGACGCATCTACGAGCTGATGGTGAGTGTGTGTTTGTGTATGTCTGGTTTATTAAGAAATGCAAAAAATAGTAGTAAAAGATGGTTACCAGCAGCATTAAACTGCCGCATGTCCCTAGCGCAGCGGATCAGGGGCCTAGGGTGACAGTGAGTGAGACGGCGAAACAAAAATAGAAGGGATGGCGGAACGAATGAGAGGAGAAAGGAAGAAAGAGGTGCCGTAGTGGAGGGCTCCGGAATAATTTCGACAACCCGGGGATCTTTAACATAGACCGACATCGCACAGCCTACGGGCGCCTTTACGTTCCGCCTCCAACTGCCTCACATCTATGTGGACACCTCAACTACGCCCTAAGGGAAAGGATAAAGGGCGGAGTGAAAGTAAGAACAGGAGAAAGAGGTGCCGTAGTGTCCGGAGGGCACCAGAATAATTTCGAATACTTGGGGATCTTTGACATGCACTGACATTACACTAGAGTAATTGGATAATCCCTCCTTTATCTTTCCCTAACGGCGTGGTTCAGGTGTCCGCCGAGATGCGAAACAGATACTGCGCCATTTCCTTTCCAAAAAAAAAAAGAACTACTAGATCTAAACTTAAGGGCTTGGCCCATTAATCAGCTGGTTGCATTAGCAGCCGAGAGGTCGGGAGGGGCAGACCCATTTTTACGTTTCACAGGCGACTGCCCGGTTGGTCGTCTCACGGGCCTATTTTGGCGTCTCTACGCTCACGTGCTTACTCGGCCTTCCTCTTGCGGTCTTCTGTTCGATCGCGTACCTGGCACACTTCACAGACTCCAAGGCCCGCTTGCACGAAGCCAATTGGTCTAGTTCCCACTGCTGTCTCATCCGTAGTCTAAACCGCTCCGTTGGTTTTTAGCAGCCGACAGGTGCATAACTGGCTCACTGGTTCAGCGGACATCTCATCGCGCTGTGAGGCAGCGGGGATGTCCACCTAATTTCATTTCATTTATTTGTCCCTTAAAGGCCCGGAGGCAGTACATAAGGGGGGGGGGGGGGGGGGCGTACATATAGGTTGGAGGGTAGCGGCACGTAACGCGTAACGCATTGCACGGCTGCCGTTTAATTCTTAAATGCTTTGCATAAAACTATGACAGCTTTCGCTGTAAAGTATGCGTCGTATGGCGGCGGGCATGCTTATAATATTGACAGCGCGAGGTCCCTTAACGTACACTGGCATAGCAAAGCAGACGGGCGTAGTTTGAATTTCGCATCCATCGAATCGCGGTCGCGAACACCGGCGAATACAGAAGGCCGAATTTCATCCCGCGTCCTTATTGTCATCAGAGGCTGATTGCTGTAGAAGACACTGCTATGGCGGTAACGAACTTAGAGGACACCTGTATACTGCATAACACTGACACAGAACCAATAACTTTCAAATTCGCACTGTTGGCTTGCAAACGGCCTACGTAGTCAAGGCTGTCTAAATTTCGCCGCGCAGTTCAGTTATCATGTGTCTGTTAAGTGCAGTGATGCATTTGCATAGTTCTGGAGTATGTGCTCGAGTAGTGGGACACTATATAGCATATGGGAAGCAGAGAGTGCGCTGTCTCGGCTGTCGCTTGTGTTCCTTTGCAGGATGCAGCAAAGAAGAGGAAATTTGTGTGTGCGTGTGTTTGTGTGTGTGTGTGTGTGTGTGTGTGTGTGTGTGTGTGTGTGTGTGTGTGTGTGTGTGTGTGTGTGTGTGTGTGTGTGTGTCCCTGTTCATTTCTCTTCGAAGCCCATCCCTACCGAACTCGAGGCGGATTCATGGACGAATCTTGGAGTGCGTAGTGCTTTTAAACAATGCACTTTTTTTTAGCTTTCTTCGTTGACAAAATGGAGGCCAATGCGATATTCCAATGCAAAATGTCCCGCTTGGATGAGGGGAGTGCACACACTTTCCTCAGCACTAGACCTTCGAACGGAGACTTGGCATAAGGTAAAACCAGGCGTACCGAGGACCACATTTATAGTGCTGACGTCAACGGTGGAATTATATACCGAACACCAGTTCTAACTTGATAGGAACAGCGGAGGTATCTAAGGCATACCAAGTAGCACATCTATATACAACATAGCGTAAGTAACAGCACGAAAAAAAATTACCCGTAAATTACGCTTCTCGGTAATGCGATTTCTGAACGCAGCTGCTGCGGTACTCGGACAGTAGCGGCCGAATGCGGAACACGCAGTGCCGAAGGCTGGATTTCTCGCCTCGGGCGCGCGCCCACCGAGTTAGCAGCGCGCTAGGGTGCCTCGATGCCAGCGCCGCCGTTCACCCTAGCAGCGCGCGCTACACTGGCGCCATCTCTAGCGAGCGACGCATACCTCACCGATGACGTCATCGGCGAGCTGACGGCGGCGCGCCTCCGCGCAACCTGCCTGCACACTACAGCTGTACCCTCCCCCTCCGCTTTCCCGCTCGCGCTCTCTTCGCTTTCGCCACCTTTCATCCTACGCTGCGCACCGCGCTCGGTTACTACGGCGAGGGACGCCGCTGAACACGGGAACGGACGTCTGGCAACTGCGCTATAAAAAAATTCACAGTATTTTTACGAGTTCGAAACGCAAATGTTCAGCGTTAGCTGGTGCGCGAGGAGGGAGGAGTTTCAGAAAGTTGATTTTAATTGGGGAAGTTTGGCCAAGGGGAGTAGCGAGGGGATTTGAAAGAGGAGAGTTCAAGGAGGTGGAAGGACGTGGTGCGTGGGAGTGAGGTGGTAATGGGGAAACTGCGGCAGCCTTGGGCTACCACAGCCATCGGCACAGTCGCTCCGGACCAGTGCCTCCCATCTGTGACGAGGTGCTCACAATAGCTCGGCTAACATATGGTTGCTTTTACGCAGGTTTTGGGACAGCCATTTTGGGAGGGACGAATTTTGGAGGGGGAGGGGTATCTGTGAACTGATGCCGCCGCTATGCTGTAAAACCGGGGGAAAGGCTAAGAACAGCTGACGATGTAAAACAGCAAGAGATGAATGGTACAACGGGTACAAGCGACAACCACTCATAACTTGCGGAAACCGGGGTTCTGTTCACTTAGGCATTCTTAATCGCTGAAAGTCTCGTGCCAGCCACAGCAAACGTCCCGAAGTATAATTTATTCCCGTGAAATTTCCGCACCGCTCTACAATATTTCAGGAGCGGTACAAGAAACCCTAGCTGCGAAAAACTTCACTCCCACTTTATCGATACGTGTATAGCGCCACATGTTTCTACTTTCTCGACTGGATACATTGAAAGCTTGCGAGACAGCGGCGTAAGATGCCATGCAATTTCCTGGAGAAAATAAGAGCAACGGTACAAATGAATAGATGGAGGTACGACCTTACTGATAGCTAGCTATAGGCTGGTTATTATGAACGAGTCGACTGAACGCTGAGTCACGATATTCGCTTAGCGGAGAGAGACGAAAAAGGAAAAAAAAAATAGTAAGGTGGAGAGGACTCGTCAATGTCACGCATAGCTCAGGCGCAAAGGGAAGCGAACGAAAGGATCGACTCCTATTGGTGCTTCCACAGAAGCGTTGACGTCGAATCGATTGTTCTATGCGCACCCTACACGTTGTGGTAAGGCGAGCAGCTTTCATCCCTTCGAAGCGAGGCTCATTTCGACGCCACAGAACGGCGCCGCTGTAGGCAAAACGAGTCAATTTGTGCAAATATTGAACATCCAAATAGCTGGGTGCGAGCGTACCGACCGCGCCATGTGCAAACACTCGATGAGTAGAGAACTGTTGGAGGACTCGCTTTCAGTAATTGTTCTCTGAGACAGAATACACGAGTAACAGATTTATGATGCCTCTTACCAGCGCTAGGAATAGGACACGGCATACAAAATACACGAAACGAATGTCAGCCAAGGGTATGAGCGTTTGCTCCCTCTGCGTCGTTTTTTTATCAGTGGCGCCTTTTAAGCCGTATAGCCAACTGGTTCCCCTTTCGGCATTACTGCGCGACCGTTTGTTTATTGGCTAGTGATACTAAATGTAGCATTAGTCTTTTCATTTCATGTTACAAACCTGTACACCTTAAGAAAGCAACTGAAATTAAGAATGCGTTCAGATGCATTCACTGAGGCCATTAATGTATACAGTTTTACGTATTCGAAACAGCAGAATGTGCAGATTAGCTGCGTTGCTTTTGCAAGTCTCCAGCAGGAGACAAAATTTACTTGAGCTAAAAAATGGCAGGGTTTCTTTAACGTAGTTAAACAGAGTAGACCTGCGAAAGCATTTGCTTAGCCTGATTGGCTCACGGTTTTTCTTTGCTGTGTCGTCGGCACATGTGGCGACGATATTAGACTCAGGTTAAGCTCTGATCGAGGTTGAGCTGATATGATCTGTCCGCGCCGCAGATGGAAGTTGATGTGCGAGAGTGTGCGGCAGTTTAGCACGAGGCGTGGTCGGTTGCGGCGACAGCATAGTGCTCTCGAGCAGTGGCCGGCGAAGCTGATCTCTTCGCGCTGCTGAGGGTTCGAATCCCAATTGCGGCAATATTAATTTTTAGTGGTGAAGTAGAACTTTCGCTCTAAAAAAGGTACTGAGAGATTGCGCCTCCAGACGTCACCACCTTTGTTTTCTTTACGCAGAATGTAGGCCGCCTCTCCAACGATAATGTTAATTGATATGCGGTTACGATAAAAGAACAGACAACAGGAGGAGTATTTCATATATGCATTTAACGTCGATGTGTTTGCAATGAAAGCATATTCAAACTCAGTAAGTAAAGTAACAGCGGAGTGAGTGAAAGGGAGAGGGGGGTGCACGTTCTTCTCGTCGCGCGAGGTTTTCTGGTTTGGTTTGGTTTATGGGGTTTAACGTTCCAAAGCGACTAAGGCTATGAGAGACGCCGTAGTGGAGGGCTCCGGAAATTTCGACCACCTGGGGTTCTTTAACGTGCACTGACATCGCACAGTACACGGGCCTCTAGAATTTCTCCTCCAAAGAAATTCAACCGCCGCGGCCGGGATCGAACCCGCGTCTTTCGGGTCAGCAGCCGAGCACCACAACCACTGAGCCACCGCGCCGGCTGAGAGGTTTTCTGCTTTTACAGCAGTAGTTTCATGATTGGCTTGGTATTATGGGGTTTAAAGCCCCAAAGCGACTCAGGCTATGAGGGACGCCGTGGTGGAGGGTCCCGGAAATTTCGGCCACCTGGGGTTCTTTAACATGCGCTGACATCGCACAGTACACGGGCCTCCAGAATTTCGTCTCCATCGAAATGCGACTGCCAAGGCCGGGATCGAACCCGTGTCTGTCGGGTCAGCAGCCAAGTACTGAGCCACTGCGGCGACAGTAGTTTCGCGAGGAACGTTCTTCAATGTACGCACGTCCAAAGTATGTCGTGATCAAAGACTACCGCATTCGCCTGCCGGCCAATATGGATGCTACCCTAGTAAATTGCAGTGATTGCACTGTCCCTTCTTTGTACAGGATAGCTGCAAAAAGCTTGTAGCATGCCGCCCTTTCTGCTTGCACCCTTTTAAATGCGCTGTGGCATAGCTCTATGCTACTGAAGAAGACCGCTCCATCAGCTGAGACGTCGTAATCAACTTTGCTTTCCTTTTTCACGCGAATTTTCCGTATGAGTGCACGCTTTTGCGGTGAGCACGGGCTTGTCATCAATCTAGCTTACCCACTGCAGGACAAAAGTCCTCGTGATCAGCCGAGTCACGCGCTCCCTTCCGTACCACAACACCAACAAGGCTGAAAGGGATCAAGCATACACCACATAAGAAAAGCGTGCAAAAGACCTTCTCCATTTCCCATCCAATACAGCAACGGAGAAGCTGCTCAGCCTCGGAGTTCACAACACCTTCGAAGAGCTCAGGGAAGCACAACTGGCAACCCAGAGAGACAGACTCCAGCAGACTCCCTCTGGCAGAGCGCTGCTATTAAAATTAGGGTATCCCGAAATTAAAAGATTAGAACGAAAAACGGCGAGCACACCAGACGATATCCGCTGCACGATTAAGGTAAGCTCGCTGCCAAAAAACATGGATCCGAACCTACACGCAGCCAGGCGAAACGCCTGAGCAAAATATATAGAAACGTATCTGGCAGGCAAGGCGAATACGGTATACACCAGCGCCGTGCAATACCCCTACAAAAGGGGGAAGACAGAGCAGAAAGCTGTAGCTGCAGTGATAAATTCGGACTATAAGGAAATCACTTGCGCATCGGCATGGGATTGCACGATAACCGAAGGAGAAGAAATGGCTGTTGCTCTAGCGGCCGTGGAGGGATATCGCGCAAACAGACCCCTAGTAATCCTCAGAGACTCCAAATAGGCATGCCGTAACTATATGAACGGCAGAATCAGTCGGAAAGCATTTCGCATTCTCCTTCGCGCAGACTTTCCTAAAGAACCAGTCAGACACACTATTTTCTGGATACCGGGACGCGTTATTCCGTTTGCTTGTAGATACAGAAGAGAGACACAGGATTGGCTGGGAGCGCCAACACGTCACGTCCGGCGCTTTAACGCTACCGGGACACACTGGAATCGAGGGCAACCGGAAGGCCGACAGCTCGCGAGCACACGAACCGAGCGCTTCAACACGCGGCCCCCGAGGAGTTCTCGCGGGTAGTCCCGGAGTATTCGGAAATATTGAATTGTTACAGAGGAATGAGGGTAAAGTATCTTCCCCCTCAAAACCTTTTAAAACAACAAGAAGCTGTATACTGGCGGAAACTGCAAACGAGAACCTTTCCGAACTTACATATAATAAGGAAAATGTACCCGGATCAATACAGGGACATATGCCCATGGTGTGGGGCCAAACCCACCCTATATCATATCACGTGTGAATGCAGAAGAAACGAGGCTTTATATAGAATACAAAATCCGAGTGCGGGACAGTTTGCTCTCCAGCGGCAACCCGGGTCTCCAGAGATAACTGCCATCCATGCCCACCGAGCAGCCAAACTCAGCGGTGCCTTGGAATAGGGCCGCCGACCCTGCAAGACAGAGGCCGCAAGCCATCAGGAAGATGGAAGACCTCTGTTGACCGTAATAACTTGCAAAATAAAGCAAATAAAGTTTATCCTATCCTATTCCTATCCTCTCGAGTGACCCACAGTTCTGCAATTATTACACTTGCCGTGCGTCAAGTTTGGCCATGTTTTTGTAGCATATTACCTGAGCTCATCTCTTTATTTCTTTTTAAACTACCGCAAACTCCGGTGTACAGCCCACAGACTATGCATGTTTAAAAGCTGAACCTTCCGGCTTCGCGAGCTATATGTAGGTGGGGATTATACAGAATTTTTTTTTCAGTGTCGCTCATATAGCACAGAATGCCCACTGCGATCCTATGAACCGATTGCGAACTGCATAACGGAAATTACGGTACGTCCTCCTTCCGTCTGTATCCACTATGTCGCTCTAAAATGACGCCGTTATCTTTCTTGAGCGCTATATTTGCACAAGTGGCGACAGAAATCCGGCTGGCAGGAAGGGCAGAGAAGGCTGTCATATAGAACTGCTTATTGGGCAAAATTGTGCCTTTGAAAGAAAAAAAAAAAAGCTCGACAGCGGCCGCTGGGCAGAAGCTTAGCGTCATCGCAACCTGCCCACCGAGTTGTGAGCAAACTGACCACCGTAGTAGGTGGCAGTTAAATTAATGATTGGTCACGAGAAGTTGCTCGGGAAAAGCAACCTGGGTCTCAAAGACCCCACCGATGGTAGCACCTGCCATCGCAGGGCAGTGGCGCAACGCTGACCGCTGTACTACTGCTCAAGGATATGAGGACTTCCAGCGACCAATGAATGTAAAGTCGAGAATCACCAATTCCGCATCATCATCATCATCATCATCAGCAGCAGCAGCAGCAGCCTGACTACGCCCACTGTAGGGCAAAGGCCTCTCCCATATCTCTCCAATTAACCCTGTCCTGTGCCAGCTGTGGCCACCGTATCCCCGCAAACATCTTAATCTCATCTGCCCACCCAACTTCTGCCGCCCCCTGCTACGCTTGCCTTTTCTTGGAATCCAGTCCGTTCCCTTTAAGGAAAATCGCTTATCTTGCCTTCGCGTTACATGCCCTGCCCAAGCCCATTTCCTCCTCTTGATTTCGACTGGGATGTCATAGCCCGTGTTTGTTCCCTCACCCCATCTGCCCTCTTCCTGTCTCTTAACGTTACACCTCATTTTCCTCTGCATAGCTCGCTGCGTTGTCCTTAAGCTGAATCCTTTTCGTTAGCCTCTATAGGTGAGTAATGTAAAGCTGTTGTATACTTTTCTCTTGAGGGATATTTTTAATAAACTGCCATTCATGATCTGAGAGAACCTGCCATATGCGCTCCACCCCGTTCTTATTATTCCAGTCATTTCTCTTTCGTGATCAGGATCTGCGATCACTATCTGTCCTAAGTAGACGCATTCCTTAACCACTTCCAGCGCATAGGGGCATTGACCCATAAACGCTGTCACGTCATACCCTAAAAGCGGAGTTTAAGTGTCCGCTCTAATTTTTTTCCTTAGCGTTATTCCTATATTTTCCTTCTTCAATTCTCGCTGCACTGTCCGGGGCCTCACTTCTAGTCCGAGTTTCAGCAGGTACCACCACGATACACCGATTGTGCAGTTTTATCTTCATGGACATAAGTAGGATGATGTTCATAACTTAGAAGTGACAGCCAGATACGTTCCAGCTCATTCTTATTCTCCTCCTTATCGCTCTATCATGATCTGCATATGCCACGATTTCCTTGATAGGTGTGCCCTGTAACCACTTTTGGTGACTTATCACCTGTTGTAAACTATTTCTTCGGCGTCAAACTATTGAGCATTGCTTTCGTTTAATCAATTGTGATTTAAGCTTGCATAAGCACGTTGATGACGTACTCAGGCAAACTGGGCCACGGCCTCTTGATGAAAAGCGTGGGCATCAAGTTAATCCCTGTTAATCATTACGCTTGGCCTTCCCTATTTAACATTTTGAATAATTCGTGTAGAAATGAAAATGGAGACTGCGTGTCCTTGCCTGGCGTCTTATTCTATTGCCGCTTTCTCGCTATTCTTATGGAGGACTACAAAGGGTGGCTGCACGCTACCTGTGGGTATTTTCTAACACCAATACGTACGTTTCGTTGGCGCCTTGGCTAAATAGCGCCTGCACGGCCGCTGATGTTTCCAAGGATTTGACTGTTTTTTCGTTGTCGATGAACGCCAGTGACCCGTTGTCTTCTAGAGATTTATTTTTATCCATACTGATGGCATGAAACTGATTCATCAAACGTGAGCAAGAAAAGTAATCCTTTCGGCGACTTCTTCCGTTGTAAACCGAACTGTTGGTTTAAAAGAGTCGAGGTGGTCCAGAAACGGCTTGGCGTCCTCGCGGTGAATTACACAAAAGCAGATGAAAGAGAGCTAAACAACGACGTCAACAAATGCCGCACGCCCTCCAGTGCCCTTGCAGATCATGGTCGAATGATGCAGCACAGCATTGACTTGGAGAACTCCCGAATCTTGGGCACAAAACAATCTTTATCATCACGACTCCTTTTACAATCTTTTTACATACAGACTACCAATAATGTTATTAACAGGTCGAAGGGCAACCTCCCCGATAACTACGCCCACTGACTGCGCTGTCAAATACGCATATAAGAAGCGGCCCATTCCATCCATCCTCATTGTGGACAAGGGACCCGTAGGGGTCCCGAAATTTCATGTTTTAAAACGTCTTTTTGGCGAGTGTATGTTTTATTCTACCACTGTGTTCCCCCCCTCCCCGACAGACATGATTCTGTCGAACTAGGCTACTGAGCCGAAGTTCCCGGGTTCTATCCCGGCCGCGGCGGCCGCCTTTCGATGGAGGCTAAACGCAAAAGGCGCCTGTGTGCTGTGCGGTGTCAGTGCACGGTAAAGTTCCTCAGGTGGTTGAAATTATTCCGGAGCCCTCCACTACGGCAAAACTTTCTTCTTTCACTGCCTCCTTTATTCCTTCCCTTAAGGCGCGGTTCGGATGTCCACCGAGATATGTGAGACAGTTATTACACAAAGAGAATTTATTGCGTACTCCGAAAACATGTACAATACGCGCATATCGTTCGCTAAGGGAACCCCCAAACCAGGGTTACTGCGTCATTTCCCTTCCTCAGAAACCAAAACCAATTTTCCTCTGTTGGGCTAGCTCGCAAATAAAGTCTATCACCCTAAAATGACCAGGAAACAGGGACATGAATCAGAAATCAAGCAGCAACACTGCGCAGCTCTTTCAAATTGCAGCTCTGCGTTGTTCGTTTGCTAAATTTCACGTGTGTGCTCTACCGCTTTGTCTAACTCTCTGGAAACGCCTGGGACTCTGTTAGGCAGTCAATCTAAAGCTTTCCCGCGGGAGGATGAAAAACCATTTTTTATAACGGTCGTTTTTTCGATTCATTAACTTTTTTCCTTGTTTACCATTGCAGCTGTGGCGCCTGTGGTGTTAGAGACTGCTAACTAACAATCTGCGTATATCGGTGACTGTGTCTAATCGTTAAAAGAGAGGGACAAATAAAAAGAAGCACTGAATTCAGAAAACAATCACCACATAATACGGCCCCCACTCTCTGCGATGCATCGTCAAATCTCAGTTGACACTGGGCACGGAGGCTCGCTAAACTAATTAGTGAAATAGATCGGCAGTCATTAACGCTCAGAAAAAGCGCAATGAAACTGCCTGTTTTGTATCGTTTTTTTTTTTATAGATGAAAAAAAAATATGATAACAGGAGTCATTAACGACGTCAGAATGAGCATGGAGAAAAAAAAAGCCAAATTGTACAGGCCAAAACCGAGCCAGCAGCATCAACCTGCAGAACTATACAACGATCGTGCTGGTATACCATCACCATTCATTGTGTTCTCACGTCTAGGTGTGTGTGTATTCTGCGCGATTTACCCTTGGCAGTGGGAGCCAGCCCCGATGTGAGGAACGAACGTGGAACATGCATTTTTAAAACGCGGCCCTTCGCAGCGGACGTGACGGACGTCGAGAATTGTAGAGCGGCAGAGAATGCGCTTTTACCTTTCAAAAGCAGCGCGCTTGTCGACTACATTTCGTAAACCTGCGCGCTTCTTATTCTAGACAAGATGCCTTTGTAGATTTCTTCCCCTCATTTACACGTATACGCGGGGAACTACGATCGTCTTCACCTGTCCTCACCTGCCCCGCAGATCGCACGAAAGCGAAAATAAATTTTTAAGCACCTTGCGTGGCCTCGTCGAGCGTACAGGTAGGTATACTTTATCGCTCACGCGATCCTCAGAAGCGAGTTCGCCGAATAGGCAAGAAGTAGTTCAGTTCCTACCTCCCCCGCGGCGTACACGTTCCGCACATCCAAGTTCCTCCTTTTTATTTTCTTGACAACGGTTGTTCCGTGCCCAGCTGTTGCGCAACAACGCTCTGAGCAGGAAAAAAAAAATAAATCCACGAGCGACACAAGAATCCAGGAGGCACCGCCCCTATTTTTGTCTCCTGTCAGCGGTTAGAAAGAAAGAACAGGCCACGCGAATAATATACTGCCGGGTCACGACTCTCCTCCCTCCTTGCTTTTCGTCTTCGAGCAACACCCTTTCCCTCGCTCGCAGCCCCTGTCATGAAAGTCCGGGGGGAAGTGGAAAGGGGGGACACAACTTCGTACGGGCACTGCTATACTACGGAAGAGTCTCTGCATTTATCGTAGTGTTTCTTTTCCTTGGTCGGCGCCCTCCTCTGTTGCCCGGACGATATCGACCGCGCGGAACACATAAGCGTCAGGCGGGACAGTCCGCAGACGCTTTCACGATTCGATGTCGCCGACACACGCGGGGTCCACGCGAGTGGCGGCCCAGTTCGCCCCTCTCCTATCGGACGCTGCCCGTCTCCTCGCACTCATCTGACTGAAAGGTAAGCAGTGGGCAGCCACCGGCGCTGCTGCATGGTAGTGGCTAGCGCGTCCGCTCCGACCGTCGGCCAGAGCTCGAATTAAACGGGCCTCGTGGGAATAGGTTTCTCTCTCGGTGACTACTAAGTGAGCGCGATGAATGCGGAACTTTCGTTGCGTCTGTGTCTTCTCGTGCGCGAACGGAATGAAAAAGAGCTGTGCAGCTGACAAGGCAGAGCAGATTTGTCGCATTTTTCTTCACTGCGAAGAAGGTTGTAGGTGTGCAACGCCTACATTCTGCAAATTCGTTCTATAAGAAAGCTATCAAGCATTCCAAAGTGTTGGAATGCAGATCAGGTACGCATGTACGAACAATAAAGAGTTAGGCGGACAATTGTCAGTAAACAGGATCTGTCCTTAGTGAATAGGAATCATGGGAAGATATCGAGGTCAAATAACTTTTTTTCCACCAATTTTTTTTCCTCGCTTCGAAGTCTTGTGGCGCTTGTAAACGAAATTTATAAAGCATCGTTTCGACGATTCAGGTTGAATTCTGCTCTAATGACAAGTGTCACCTCTTTTAAGTGCTACGGATAAAAAAACTCAGATATTTTCTGGCACAAATAAATTAAGTAAATTTGCCTTGCTTATGCCTCGGGATAAAAGCAGGGAAATTTCGTTTCCGTTTCGAAACTTCTAGAGTGAGTATGCTGCAAGAGCTGAAAGCAATGCGTGCACACCACGGAATTTTACTTCACCAATATATATTTTGGCACACAACTTTTAAGAAGGCGAATTCAAGTGTCAGTACCGCGAAGCAGCACGTTGCCAAAAATGCTGCGAATACTTGGTGTTGCGATGGCGAGCTGTTAATGGAAACCGCGGTTTCTGTACACATTGCAAATGATTTAGCCTCCTGATCACACTACCGGGTGGTTATACAGTTTCTATTATACTGCGTGTCTATAATGCGCATCGTCTTCAAGAAACTAATTTCTGCGAATGGATATATTTCCCTAAGGCGCTCGTGCGCACCTAAAATGGGCGCGGCACTACTTAGGTTCTCACGTTTCAACGCTATCAGACTTCTAGGTTCGCAAACAAATAAGTACGCATCTCCACCGGAGCAGTGTTTTTCGAACACAAGAAAAAACAAAGCAGTAAGAGGCAAGGGAACAGTACACGTCTCTGTTTTTGCGCAGGTTCAAACGCGCAAATGTGATGCGACTTGTTCTAAAAGAATATTTTTCGTTACCTCGGTATGTGAAAACCTACGGTCATTAGAGAGCAGCAGAACTTACAAAAGACACTCCACCAAATCGGATACTTGTAACTGCCTGCACCAGAATGTGTTGATGCATAAACCACTGCAAGCAGTTGCTAGTGAGGGTACAACAAAACTATATACGAACTGAGCTCGTTGGCAATGTAATTGCAAGCGCAAAGAAGAACCCCAAGACAATAGAGCACAGAAAGAGCAAAACATGATAGGGAACAAGGCGAAGAACATAGAATGAAGCAAAGAATGCACAGACTGAAGAAGAGCACACAGGGTGCGTTTATTCGTGTGCATTTGTGTCCTCTTTTGTCTTGTGGCTGTCATCCACTTTGCAAACAAGCTCCAATTATGCCGTGTGGAGAACCTGCGCATGGAGCAGCGCATGAGCGTTGCGCAAACGAAAGGAGGTAACCAGGGGCATCATGCGTCCTAAGAACGCTAAGAAAAGCTTCGCAGTACAAGACGTCGGGTTCATTCAAGCAGCCTTTACTGAAAAGACGAGTTTTAAGACGGCTGTAAGTAACGTTGTAACAGCTGCTTCAACAATTAAAAGGGCCACACGAATGTCAGCTTTTTTTACGTGAGCCACACCCGCAGACCAACAAACTGCTGCCACTTAACTCTCACCACTTTGTCTAATGCCGCTGTCGTGTCCACAGTGTTTGTCGCTGCAAATCAAGAGTGGCAAGTCAACGCTTGCTCTCAGGTGCAGAGACTTTCAGGAGTGCTGAAAAAGTATTTGCGTCGACACGTGTTGCTTGTTACATCCGATCATGAAGTTTTGAAAGCAACTCGTCAAAAAAACAAGTCTCGTTGCTAGCTCTATGTAACTGCGCTGTTTTCGGATCAAATGAAGAAACCCACAGCATCAAAAATGCGTTGCAGCCTGCGTCTTTTAAGTGTGAAAAATGCTGGAGAAGTTTTATAACATTTGATTCAGTGCGAAGCCCGTCAATGTATTCTAGCGCGAAAGTACAAATTTCTTCTTTTTTTTTTTCGCAAAGACTATTTTTACTGATTTTACATGCATGAATCACTGAGCTGAGGCATACACACGATCTGTGATTCAATCATTTTTCTTTTTTTTTTGTCGACACGCTACCGGATTAGTGCTGCGTAGAAGACGACGATGAGTGGGCAGTGCCGCGGGACGGAGCGCTCGGGCTAGGCACATACTCGGCGCATGCAGCCAAGAGACGGTTTTGCTAAGCTCTGAACGTCAGGATTAGTGCTTTCACACTAATAATTTATATTTTGTGGACGCATCTACATACCAAGCCTGTTAGGAAAATGCGGGACCCGAAAAGCAATGAATGAAGCATAAGTAGCGTTAAGCTGCTTAAAGCAGCATGACGCAAATGAAATGGGGTAACGAGCTTTTCAATGGATGAGCTCGATTTCGATGGCATTTAGTGGACCGTTCGTTGTGTAGAAAAAAAAAAATTCATGGTAGCTGGTAATCTGCAAAGTTGAGTCTTCACGTAAAAGAAAGCTAACAAAAACAACCCTGTGGTGCTAACCATTCAAAGCGGACCTGCGAAACACAAGGAATAAGTTGCAAATGCTACTTTTCCAGCCTTATTTAAATGTAGGGAATTAAGTACTACAAACCCACTGCACGGAGTTATGCTAAAGGAGAAAACGCACGTCAACGCGACTACAAATTAACGCTTTATTGCGCAAAAACCAACGTGTTGAAACGCTCTAATTTGCCGCAATCAAATGAATATAGGGATTAGCGGGCACAGCATGTAACACAGAAGAATAAATAATCTCGAAAAAACACTGCAAGGATCACTCATTTATGTTTTGCTGATCTACGTGCTCAGTTTGTAATTACTCCCCCCCCCCGCCCCTTATTCCTTGGATGTCATTTATAGTGCCGTTCGTTTTTATTGATTTTTCTTGCTCGTATTCTCCAAACTGGTATGTGCCGCTAATTGTATCTCCAGTCTCGGGAACTATTTTTTTTTTATACATTTCTTTGCTTCCCACCCTGCCAGCATCTGCAGGCGCGAATGGCTGCTGCATTAACTGCTATCTTCTCCCCCTCTTTGTACTATATTTCTTGCCCGCAGTATCGTGTAGATCAACACAAACACGAATAAAAAAAAAAACTGGCGCTTTATTACCATCCTGGCCCCGTCGTCCTACCCGTGCAATGCAAATTCTACGCTAATCATTTTACCGCACCACGGTTGCCTAGTGGTACTATAGCAACCACCTCGTACACGTGAAGTGGGTGATTCGACCCCTTTACAGCCAGGCACCCGCCTGTTTTCTAATGAGCACCAGCTTTTTTTCCGCAGCCAAGTGCTCGGTTTCTCAAGGCTGAAATGATTACAAAAATGGCCATTTAACCCCACTTCGAGCCGACCAAAAAACACTTTGGCCATGGCGCCCTTTGGACAAGCTGTCCTTACGCCATCAAAAACAAATCATCGCCACCATCACCACGGCATTCGTTTATGTCGCATATATATGTATGTAAAAATGTGCCTTGTTAAGCTGTGGCTCGACGCTGTTAATTCCGCGAGGAGCTGTCATAGGCACCTACGCTTGGTATCTACTCAAGCTGCTGTTGGGTTGCTTTCGCTAGACAGACAATGTGTATACTGATAGGAAATGAAAGGGGCTTCTCGCCTGCTTTTTCCTCTTCTCATTTTCTTCGTTCTCTTAATATTCTTCCTATTTTCACGAAGCGACTGATTACACTGATGGTTACCCCGGGGGATGTCCCTTAAAATGCTTCTCGCTGTAAAAAATTCTCATACTTTTTGCCCCACCGCGTCCATACCTAACAATTCTGGACAAAAGCATTTTTGAACGGGAAAGAGTTCATAACCGCAATTTTTTGACACATTGAAAGGTTTCACTATAATAGTCGATAAATCCGCAGATCTCCCGTCGACAGGCTTGCATTTTTTTGTTATTAAAGTTTTTGCTATCGTCAAAAGTGTTCCCCATTGGTTTTCTATGATGCGAGCGATGTCAAAACTTTAAAAGAAAGATTTTGTTACACATCGGAAGAATGAACCATTACCTTCAATATTTGCATACCAGTATCTTAAAATTTCCCAATATACAAAACGTTAGTCCAAGAATGTTGGGCATGGCGAGGGAACGAACAGCAGAAGTCGCACTGCATCCGCCACACGTGAGTGCACCCAGTGACATCAGCAAATAGAATACGTGACCACCAGTGGCACATTCCCAAGGGATCACACTCCACGGCATGCACGTCGCTTATGGCTCAAGCCCACTTCGGTACAACGTTCCCGGACCGCAGGTGAACGCACTGGTTTCCCCGAAGGTGGCCTCTGAAAAACAGTCATAATTTAAAGGAACACTGAGGACACCTTCATCTAATTATTGTACTCACTAAAAATAGAATTTTATGGCTATTTGTATGGATGTTTATGCGGGTGTTTCTATGGGAGATTCCATGGATGTCTGTCCAGCAGCAAAAGACGCACTTACTGCTGAGGAATATGGATTTCAATTTATTGTCTTCTCACTCTACGCCAACTCGTGACTTCAAAAGCGAAAAGGACTCCGTGATTCCCGTCTGGAAGTGAATGACGTAGGTGAAGTCTTGCCTCAGCGATCCGTGTAAAAATATATACTGAGGTTATCGCGTGATGTAGCTTGTGAAAATAGCCGATGGCGGCGACATTTCCATTTCTTTTGCCTTTGATGCTTCATAAAACCTCCATTTTTACGCGCTCCTTTTTTTTCTGCACTGTGAAGAATTCCCACATCACAGCCGCAGTTTTAAATGCGCAAGAGCCTTTGAGCAGAACGTGATCGTTGGAGTGGGTACCACTTGATGCAATGCTGCCAATAAGACACCCGTCCGGTGCCCGTCTTTTGACCTCTCACTTATAAAACGTACTTTTCGAATTTATTCTTAAATTAAGCCGCATAATTAATAACAGAGTTGAAAGAGGTTTACGATCACCAGCTGAACGAAAAGACGCCTGTAGATAAGCAGAAGTTCTGCTACTGGTACATGTGTTGTATTCAGCTTTGCACCCTAGAAAACGCACGCTGCCTAGAAGCCGCATTTTTGGGGAGAAATCGGGTTCAACCCGAATTTTCGACAAATCTGTTCAGGGTGAAGTAACTGCGGGTAAGATCTAGTTTTACCCGAGAACGAAGGATCCTAATTACATGCACCTTTGTACTGTCAGATGGCTTGTCTTTGGTTATTAGGCGTTCGTAAAGGGTACTGCTAAAACCTTGCAATTTTACTTTTATTCCCCCTATTTAAACGTCACCTTTAAGGTCCCAAGTAATTAGAGCAAGAAGTAAGGGCTTAACAAGCGAAAATAGCCAAAAAATACCGGACGTAGGTGCGCGTTTTATGGTTAGTAAAAAAAAAAAGATTTGTGACAGCACATTAAATCTGTAATAACGGGATTAGTGTGATGTGGACGAGTTAAGCACACGGCTTAATGAGTACAAAAAGATTTGAAAACTGAAAATATTTCCAGCTAGCAAACTGAAAATGCATACTTTATGGCATAATCACTGCGTGCAGAAATATAAGGCCGTGATGTTAGCATAGCTAACTTTTATTAATTGAGTTAATACATGTCTCTGAAATTATTTTTTGAACATCTCAGAAATATATTGCACAAAAGTTCCAATTCTCCGCGCACCTAAAACTTATGTTTTCGAGGTATGTCTGTGATCTCTTGCTCCTCGCTTTAGTCAAAAGGATAAAAGTCCTGTCAGCAACTGCCACACGAGGCTGACGTCCTACATCACCTATATATCACACCACTAACCAGACAAACCTAGTTCATTGTTGGCTTATTGGCAGTTATTGTTGGCTTACTGTTGACCAACCTTGTTCACTGTTAGTTCATTATTGACCTGGTTCTCGGCTTATTCAGGGTGCAATGCTTGGGAAATGGATCTTTGACCTCACCTTCAGCAAACAAAAATGCCTTGTACCATGCCGCTCTTTGGCCGCAGATGCCCTTGCACCAAAACAATTCACGATCATCATCATCATTGTCGGCTTTTACACAAAGAGGCACACTCCTCAGTGCCCTTTCTGACGTAGGTCTCAGAAAAGTAAGGAAAGCTTGAGAGCGAATCTGAGATAAAGGAAAGAAAGACGGCTCTATGGCAACAGGACGATCACGCAGACAGGAGACGCACTCTAGGTGGTCTTTTAAAAAGGCTGAAAACAGAAATTAGCGAGAAGTGAGAGTAAGAGCGCAGGGTAGGTGCTCTTCAAAAATTTTCCAGAGGTAGCAATTTGTCGGCTGGGACACACTCATAATTAAAGATCACGGAGAAGAAGACACGGCGGCGACCCGACATGCGCTGTAAAGCCAGGACAGACAAGTCAAGTCTGCGTCGCTTTGGCGCACAGCGTGCTAGAGAGAGGGAATTTTTTCGTTTCATGAATTAAATAGACTCCATTAAGTGAAGCTGGCGCTTTTAAGTTTGTGAGTCTCTTCCTCGTCATGTTTTGGTTTCTGAGTTGTTCTGCGCATACTACCCGTACAGTATTTTACTCTCGGGAGCGCGCATCTCAAAGCCACAGGGCAACTCCTTTAAATATATTTCTCCTTTTAAAGCAAGCGTCGTCTCATGCTATTTTTATATGCACTCTCTCTGAAAGCTTATTTCCTGCAATTTTAAAACATTTTGAAACATTTTTTTCATTCCGTTGAAAGAGTTCCGTTCTTTTAGCTCGCTTTTATGGCCGCATTAGCTATCCCCGTTGTTGAATGTAGCTCGGTTAGGTAGGCTTCCCTCTTAACCTCCTTTTTTATTTGTTTTTTTTTCCTCGCCACGCTTTCCAAGACTTCCGAGTTAGGCGCATCTTCAATCACTTTACCGCTTAGTCGTGTCCTGACCGTATTTCCGGATCCGCAGCCCTATACACTCTGCTCTTATACACAACGGGCCACTTTAAGCCTCTTTAGGTATTTTTCTCGGTACTCCTTAATCGGCAAGAAGAAAAGGAGTTTTTTGTCACGTATCTTAGCCCTCACTGGCCTTTTAGTTGTGTTCCCGTCCCGTTTATCTGCCGCCTACCATCCCCTGTTTCTTATGCACGTACACCACTCTTTTTCTTCCCTGGTCGTTCCCGTCGGGCAGAACAAAAACGCATGCGCTAAACCCTGTACTTTTCGGGTCACCTTTTGCGTCAGCGCGGAGCGAACAAAAGCAGCGAAAGCACTAAAAGTGGGCGTGTTCTACAAGGATTCCGGGTTTCATCAACGAGTAATGAACCCCTCGCTTTGCATAAAAGCTGCCTCGTGACCCCCTTTCCGTACGGCGCTTTCCTTATCACCTTTTTCATTCTTTTTTCTCTTCCTTCGTTCCTTTTTTGTAAGCTTTGCGCCCCCATCTCTCGCTCTCTCTCTGTTTCCTCGCGTTTTTTTTTTTTTAAGAAAAAATAAACCGAGCCCGATATAGGGTTCACCTGCCTGATCGGTTGCTGTCATGCGCTCCTCTAAAACCATGCAAAGAGGGAAGAAGGGGAAAAAATGAAGGTGCAATTCGATCCCGGGATGAATCTCGGGCCACGGCGTAGTTTTTCGAGCGTTCCGTGATGCCTTAAGAGGGGTTTCCCTATAAACCAATGTCCCCCCCCCCCTTCCCCCTTCCACTTTCCTTACTTGATTGCCCGTACAGGAATGGAACCGATGTCCCGATACGCGACTAAGCTATAGCTCTATCCGGCTTTAGGGGAGAGGGTTCCCTAGATGGGGAGTATAGGGAGGAGGGGGAGAGGAGGAAGGCCAGCGACCTGAGTTCCGGGCCATCGGTTCGAAAGCAGGGCGGAGAGCCGGGCCTTCCCCAAGTGGAGAACAGCGGCGATCGGCCCACATTAATCAAGAGCTCGCGGCGCTGGCACATCCGAGCCATTGCCTCCGCTCCTATACTACACGGCTGCCACAGCGCGCCGTGATTTAGTATTCGGGTCGACGCTGTGGGGGAATAGGCCTGGGCGTTCCTATAGGAGCCGATCACCGGGCCATACTTGACACAGCCGCTGCTGTCCTCCCCTTGTCCTTGCGTATATTTCTGGGTCATCGCTGTGACGGCTTCTTTTCTCGTTGTTTTTCTTCTCAGTCATTGTTTACGTTTTACTGCGAGCGGCGCATACGATTAGCGGTATGACAGATTTTCAAACCAACGCGAAAAATAAAACGATTAAACGTTGAGCTCCCTCAAAGATTTACTGGGCTCTAAAATATCTGCCCGAGATATGAACGTCGTGCGTCGTTGTCATGACGCCTTGCGAAACCCTGGTCTTCTGATTTTATTACAGCTTGTTCTTTGAACATAAGTGACGTTAAATTCAAACGTATGTAAATTTCATGCCGCGTATCTAAAAATCAAACTTTCGATTAATAGACCAGAGTGTTCATATGAGCTTGTTCGTGCTTTTTGGTCAAGCGATGGACAACGGGATAACAAAGAAAGCGATAAGGCAAAATGACAAGCAAGAACTACACGCGCGTAACATAACTGAGTTGTACTTCAAATTATTTTCCATTTATTTTTGCTGGAAACTTAAGCTAATGGTGTACTTGGTATCACTCGAATAGAACATTCAGCAGAGTCCAAATTATGTTTCACTTGTTTCTCAGCCAAAGCACGCATAGGGTCATTAAGCCCCTGTAGATGCTTTCTGTTTTCCCGCGCAACAAGCAGCAGTAAATAAACTCAACTCACGTACAAGCGAAACGAGTACAGCGAAACTTCCGGTGATAAGGAGTAACGTACTCTGCAGGCGAGCACTTTTAAAGAATGTTCTGCGGCCGATCAAGAACTTTCTAGAAAAGAGGCCACCGCCGTGCGTCCCCGGCGTAAACAGTTTCGGCCGTGCAAGTTCGCAGCGAGCTCTAGATAAGTCAGGAGGGCGTAATCACGTGGCGTGCACCTCGAAGCGACCCAGGGATCGACCACTTTAAGGCGGGGCTTTACCTTTGCTCTGGAGAATGGAAATGGCTCGACCGACTGCGGCCGAAAGCAGGCGCACGCAAGGTCAACCGCCACCAATCGATGCCGCGACCAGCAGCAGCGCAGACTATAGCTCAAGCGAACTCGGCAATCCAGTGTTCGATGTGGTGACAGGGCAGGTCTCGATTGTCGCCGGAGCCATTGCTCAACGCTCAGCTACAGACATTTTTTTTCCCCCGTTTTTCTTAGAACACCGCAAAGGCAGTCACGCTCGCGTACGTCTAATAAAAGATTCGGTAGAGAAAGTGAGGACAAGTATCTCGTTAACCGCAGTTAGGAATACGTAAACCACCTACACTCTAAACACGAATACGCGTATAAGGGAGTAAAAAGGGCAGTAAGTTATCTTCTAACGCAGGAAGTGTGTTAGAGGACAGTTTACTCCCTCACTACTCCTTTCTGTATAGAGTGTACTCTTGTTTCTGTTCCTTTTTTATGACAAGATTACGCGACACGGTGCGAGATACAGGCGCTAAATATACAATTCTAACACATTTTATACGCTTAACTAAACGCAACTATACCTTGTGGGCTCGTGCACATGCTTAAGCCCTTGCCTCTTTACGTGACGGCCTGAACCAGTTTGCGGGCGTTGTCCCCAAATTAGCGCTACTTGTAGTAATTAAAGTTGGAGTTGAAAGACAGCTGTAAGAGATCATTGCGCTTGATAGTTGCCGTCTATCGTTATTTTAATTACCATGCGGCTTTACCCCTTCGAGCAAAAAATTCTGCGCTTATGAAACTCTGCCGCGGTAGCTATTGAAATGCATTAGCGACGCTTCGTATACTTATTCTAGTGCAGATCTTAGCTATTTGGCCGATATTGCGCGATGTGAAGCATGTATCGTACCAGCAGCAACCATTATTCTAATAATGCATGCAGCACAGAACGCATGGTGCCCATTCATGCTGCCATTTTCAACCACCCCTGCGCCCTGATCTTATCATGACCCTTGGCTGTAGCTCCCCCGGCCAGCATCGATTATTACTGCCCGCCCTGCTTCGCCAGACAATTGGAGCGCTATATGGCAAAGTTCAGAAGCCCACTTTTGTCAGGCAACCAATATTTACGAATTACTTACAATAGTTGTTTTTGATCCAAGCAAGGAAAATTCAACTCGAAGAATTTACCTGCAATTATGCTAATCATCCAATTAAATTCATCCTTGTTAGGCTTCATCAATCTGCCCATTCTAGTACCAAAAGAAGGAACTATAGTCTTTCTGTCGGAACTTAATAGGTACTCCAATACATTAATATAATAGATACTTAACATTTTTTTGTTAGCTGAGATTCCTATGCAGCGAATTGCCAGTTCCTCGTGCCGACCAAACGCTCAATTATGCTAATTACAATATAATGCAGTATAACAAAACTTTGTGAGCATTATTAGGATACCGAATAAAATAAGAATATATACACCAATTTCTTCGACGTCTCTCCGCGCCCACCTTTTCTACCAATAAGACACCCTATAGAAACCAATTTACTGCTTTATTGGCGCTCTAATCAGTTGATTAATCCGCGTTACGAACGATACCAATTACGCAACAATTTAAACGCGCACTCATTCTACGAGAAGAAAGTAGTTAAATAGGCTTTGCTTCAACGGCTTTCGAGCCGGGATAGACGGACATGATTTTTGATAATTCTTTGCTGACAATGAGGTCACCTACCTGTATTCCCTAAAGAAAGGAACTGCTCACCCTTGGGCCCAGAGGCTAAACGTTTGCAATTTTTTAGATGTTAATAAAGGCGTTTTATTATTGTTTCATTACTATTCGGTTAAATAGAGTTTGCAACCAGGCATAGCGGAGAGAGGAAAGTATCGAATGATAGGTCTGATCTACTCCTGTATTGAAACCAGCGGAACTACTCGCATTTGCTGCACGAGATTTTCGTTTTGTATGCAATGCTTCATGAGCGAGTGAAACTGTGGAAACCCCGACAACCGTGTGCGAATGAGATAGTAAAAATTTTTAAATGTTTTCATTTTCTCGTCTTTGAGGTACTTAGCCAGTAGCCAAGATGAACTATTCGTTGAAAGTTTTCTCAGCTAAGGAACAAGCTGTAATCACTGCCATTTTCCACTTTTTTTTTCCAGATTAAAAAAAAAAAGCGGACTTCTGAAAAGGCCTTTCCACGACTTCAGCACCTGTCATCAGTGTTCAGTCGAAATCTCACTATTTCCCACGATAGTTTTTTTGCCACGTGCCCTGAACACGCGCCATGTTAAGTCAGCAATTATGCTAGAAAAACGATAACGACAAAACAAACGCTTTATTTTCGCCATTCAATATCCGGAGCTTATGTGCCGTGAAAGGAATAATGACTTCACGTGTGCCATATAGAGTTTTTTTTTTTTTTTGCAGTGTTTCATGCTGTATGTTCATATCGTATGCTATGTGAAGATTACTGCGAATTCGTGAAAACTTAATCGTAATTCTGGCTGCCACATGCAGTACGCCATATGAGAGACGACCGCTTGACGATTAGGCGCAATGCATAAATGCTAAGCAAAAAAAAATGGCAAAACACAACATGTGCGCACCATGTACGTAAAGCGAATTGTATGGATTTCCTCCTTAATGTCTCGAATCGTTTTCGTCAATTTTTCTTTCATACAGTGTTATTCGCTAGCAAGATGAAAAATGACTGAACATACATAAGCGATGAAGAGCGACTCTTTAGTAATAAGTTTTTTTTAAATGTATACTGAATGTTTATATGTCTGTTACCTTTTATGACAAAAACCTTTCTGTTCTAAAAAACTGGCGGGCTCGTACTCGGCTTCTTTCTTTATTCAATGCTGCAGAGAAGAAGTTAGATCAGTTGATGTGCTTTCCACTGCCACGAAAAGTTTGTTATATGAGTCCGACTTAATCTACAGAAACTTCTACCAAAAACTCAAGCCCTGCAAATAAATAGCAGACCGTCAACAAGCCCGGAAGTCAAATGAATCGGAAAATTAGTGTTCACGTTGAGACAAATGTGGTGCGACAGGAAAACAGATTAACTTCAGCAGTGGCACAAATGTGACTCGTTACAGAAAAAACGGAGCCTGAAAAAAAAAAAAAAGTCACTAATACCACGCTGTACAAGTCACGCTCGCAACAAACTCACTATTTCCCCTCAAAACAAAACGTCCCGCATAAATTAGAAGTCTACGAAAAGATGGGAGAAGAATTACTGAGTTTGAAATTCGAAATAAACTTGTGGAGGTGCGGTGCAGCAAATTATAACCCACAATACTGCGAAGAAAAAAAATTCAATTCACAGACGGTTTTAACATTGCGTTATGCGAGATCCAGCGACAAGAGTTGGCGATTTTAAATGCAGTATTGTGCATTTATTATTATTTTTCGTCTTCCGTGGTCTTCTACATTGCGTACCGACCACTCATAGTGTCGCGTTCCAACGAAATCATGCGTGACATCATCGCTTGATGACCAATCCGCGAGACGCGTTACGTCAACGTCGCAGAATTCAGAAACTTACTCTTACCAGCTATCGCAGTAAAAGGTTGAAGTATATCACGTCATCTGCGCTGGACGAAAATGGCGTCAAGTATACCTTTAACGACGTGATGCGTGGAACTACTGTTGGCATGTCCGCAAATTTTTCTTTTTAAGGGCACAATAACGGAAGAGCTACAGCCGTCGCAATCAAACGACTTCGCCACCCTTCTCTCTCTCGTGCCCGCTTCAATTTTGTTTCTTTCACCCGTCCGGTCATCGTTGCGTTACGTTGCGTCACGTCCGGTCGGCGTCAACGTTACGAGATCTCAACGTTTCGAAACATTCAGATCTCGTTTTCAATCTCGGTTAGCACCACAGCCTCTTCTACGTTACAAACCTAACCAGACGGACATCCGTCAAAGATGCTCACGTCCAAGTTTTTTTTTTTTTTCGCTTTTTGCTTCCAGGTGTCGCGGTATTAATGAAACACAATTACCAGTATTTTAGGGCAGATACTGAAACGTGCGAGCTGCTTTCGGACGAGAAGGTGTGCCCGCGTTCGCGGTAGAGGAAGAAGAAATGAACGATGCGAACGACAAGCGATGGGCAATGATAGTATCATACCATACAGAGGCATAAATGAATCGGGACAGGAAACTAAAATGTACGTTCTTTTTTTTGTGTGTGTCAAAATGAACGGCGTGGCGAAAAAAAGGCGAGAACAGGCATAAGAAGAGACGTCTTCCGTCACTCGCCCATGAATTCGCTGCAGCGTTGCAGTGAAGTCTTGGGTGCCAGCGTAGAGGATAAGGAGGTTGGCTTCGTCAAACGACAGCACGAATAGGCTTGGATTTTAATTTCACTCGCCTTTCACGGCGAGCATATTTGCAATATTTTGCAGGTACGATCATAGCGACCCGATCTATACACTAGCTTACTTATTTTAAATGTCCGAACCTGGTCAGGGGCCTTTTTACTCCACTGACTCCCACACCCAACTATTGGAGTGAACGGGTAGAGGGTGAGCATGATCTCTCCACGTGGACCACGTCATATGCGGCAAGATTTTCAACTGAGCACCTATTTAGTATGAGATGCATCGTTATGTCTACAGACAAAAAAAAAAAGGGACAGAAGGATATAAAAAAAAAAGAAACTTGATCAGTACTTCTTATAATGATGTCACACGTGTACATTAAGCGCGAGGTCAAAAGTAATTAAAGCCATCGTCGAACTCAATCATAACCAAACGCTAGTGAAAGAGCTCGGTTAAGAACAACTGAGTCCGCTTTTCATCGATTCGACCGAAATCCGGGAAAAGAGGAGCGTGTAATTACATGCTAGCCTGAGAATCATGTTCAGTCAATGCCGAAACTGCACACCTTTTTTAATGCGCCCTGGCTCTTTACAAATGTGTCGGCAAACTTCGCACGAAGTGATTAAGACAGCTGCAAAGTATTGTGTAAGTTAAGCTGTGGGTCTAATTTACCGGAGGCAAAATATTGTTGCAGGTTCTAAAGTCTGGAAGTCGCCACGCAGCTGGCATGGGCTGTGGCGGCAGCAGCCATGCAACGCTTCCGCTGGATGTCGTCGTAAGTGAGCACACATGTCTACTAAAACTAAGCACAACCTGAACAGAGTGCGCTGTCTTGTGGGTGTGTTGCAGGGTCGAGCTCTGAGAGATGAGTGCTGTTGAGGGCAGTGTGCACTAATGTCGTAAGGGGGATTAACTGGCAGGTCAGTGTTGATGGTGAGAATTAGTCATCCAACTCCCAACTCACCCAGAGGAAGTACATATAATGCAAGCAGTATAGACAAGTTTGGCACCATATCATATCTTCTGAGTGCAATTTTCGGTTCGTAAATTTTAAAGCAAAAGTCTACTTGCAAATCTACTCTTCTGCACTTAAGTATGAAGCATGAAGCGAACGTACCCCCTGCCTCGTGAAATTTTTTCTCATGACATGCGCATCATTTCCAAAGAACACAGTAATCTCATTTCTATGACCATGCAGCTGTGTATCTCCTACATTGCCTTGATATCTCCGGCTATGCAGTAAATACGAAGTTCCCCCAGTTTGATGCTCTGTGACTTGTAAATTGAGGACAAAAATATTTTAAAAGGCAGTGATAGAAGTTTATCAAAAAGCATTCTTCTATCCTTTCATGACGTTCACCGACAGCTAGGGCTAACACATCATGTTTTCTGTTTTTTTTTTTTTTTTTGTAACAGGTCACATATCCTCATAAGGACACTGTGGCAGAGATGGTGAAGCCTCAGCAAAACTCTTACGTGCCTCATAACGAAACAACTACTGTGGCTCAGGTATGTTCCATGCTAAGCAAAATACGACCGCTATGTCGATGCAGGGTCCTACACTGTAAGGTCTCTACAACTGTACAAATACAAACGTGTTGTCTTTCTAGCCACGCATGAAAGACAGAACGCGACTGCGTATGGCGGGCATGGCAAGTCTATAGTCAGATACAACTCAAGAAAAAAGCGGACTTTCCCTGCCAAAGCATCCCCTTCCAGCCAGTGGCGTCAGCCGATTTTCATGAACCTGGAAGTGTGACAATGCAGGGAGGAGATTATCCTGTACAATGAAGGGAGGGTACTATGCCCTTCCACCTACCACTGCCTGCATTGCAACGCTAGTAGGTTCATGAGAATCGGCCGACGTTATTGGCTGGAACGGGCCTTCTGATGAGGAAAAGCCGCTTTTTTCTTGAGTTGTATCCGACTACAGCTAAGGCACCGAACATTCTCTCTCAAGAACCGGAGAAGAATCTTCGCTGACCACCAGTCACGCACAATCTTTTCTCGGCATCTGAAAGTTGTACAAGCGATAGCACAGCGTGTACGAAAGCTCAAAATTGTTCTAAGCGATACTGTTTTATAGGAAACGTTTCTTCCGCGTCGCGAACAGGTTGCTTCGAAGAGTATGACTTTCCCTCCGGAAGCACTGACCAAAAGTGACAGGCCTTCTTATTAAGCGGTGCTTAAAATGATTACAGTGGCAAGTGTCGCGCAATCTTTAGTTGAAGTTTGTAACAACATACAGCACACAACGCGTCATCATTTGCCAGAAAATAAGACGACCAGCGCGGGGAAGGCAGCTGCTTATTATTAGTGGGCACTGGTGTTTACTTGCACGGCTTGGCCTCGTGGCTCATTACTTGTTTGCTTCAAGTGTAGCCGCTGCCAGAAGAGGCCGCTTGCTCGGCGTTCTGCGCAGCCTCTCTTGTCAACGTTCCTAACACAATATTAAGGCTTCTGTGGCTGTCGCTCTTTTTATGTTCTCACATTCCTTAGCTCATTCGTCCATGTTCTGACGGACGCACGTGAAGACAGTCTATGGAGTAAGTCAGAGTTTCCGCCAGTTATGCAAGGTATAGATTAAAGGCAGGAAGAACAAGATGCCACAGTCCAAACGCATAGACGTTTGTTTCTCGTGCATAAAAGCAAACCACATCTGGTTGACCACATGGGAAGGAGGGGAATTGGCTCTTAACGAAAAAAGAAGGCACAGAAATAGTGTAAAAAAAAAAACAAGAAATAGAATACCGCCACATGAACCAGGGAACGCGCACGCCATTTAGAACTTTAGAGTTCCCTTTTGCTATTTTGAGCCCTCTAACTGGTTTCTTAAAAGTTCCAGTTCGTTCCGGGTTCTTTCCGGTTCTTTCGACTATTCAATTTTTCATTATGCAGGTCTACTCTTGGAGCAAGATATTTTGCTTTATTGTCCGGAACAAGAGGTTGAACGGTGAAACGAACAACTTGAGAAACGTGGACAGCACTGTGCACGACTGTTCTAGAAATATTCTAGCTAGAGTATGCTGAAGCGCGCGCTGACAGTGGACGTCAACTGCAACCCGATCTCCCGTCCGCAGGTGACGCAGCCAACGCAACCCGCCAAAGACCCAGAGCCCGTGGACGAATCACCCTCGGGGACCACGGAGGAGCCGATCGCGGCCGAGTGGCTGCACGCGTACGTGCAACATGAGCGGCGCATCCAGCAGCTGGAGCACCGGCGAACACTCCAGTGTTACCAGATCAAGCTCGACCAGCTGCGGCAGCTGGAAGTTACCGCCGCCAACCTGGAGAACGACCGGCAGAGGCTGGCGCAGAAAATGTGAGCAGTGCGGCGCACATCTAACCGCTACACATAGAGGGCGCGGGCGTAGGTTTTCTAAACTTGACGGTGAGAAAAAACCCTCAGTAAGAAACAGTCAACTACAGCGAAATGAGATGTGTTTTGACGTTAGGAGCAGATAGCAAAAGTAGAAAGGGAAAAGGCAGTTAGACTTGAAAGAGGAGATCATGAAGGGAAAGACGCAGCAACTGCCTCTCTCTGTGTAGACACCTACAACTTCGCTGCGAGGAAAAAGATCAATAGTTTGAAAATGGGGACAGCAAAAGGAGACACAGGAACTAAGTCTGGTTGGCTGCACCACGGGGAAAGTCGGGGACAGAAAGGAGTCAAATGTAAATAACAAGAAATAAGAAGTCAGAATAAGTTGGACGGTAAAAGAAAAACGCAAGTAGAGAGAACCTATTTCTTGTGAACAGGCCACCGGGCACCACATGGTAAATGGTTCCCCAGGCCATTTGGTCTAGTGTACCGCAGCACAGAATTAGTTTTAAAAGTAAATAGTCTGGGTCGCCAGGACCCAAGAACTCGTAAACAGCACTTTCGTTTCTCCGAAATAAGCATGCTGAAAGTAGCTGTGCAATCATTTTTCTCTTTCGGACATAAGATTAATAATTTCTCTAAGAAAACTCCTTTGCGCTCGTACAAAGTAAACATGGAAACGTTGGCTGCGGGCGCACAACTGTTCATACGAGGTCTGTTAGAAAAGTATCCGACTTTATTTTTTTTTTTTTTGCGAACACCTGATGGATATGAAACAAGCGCGCTTGCATCAGGCGACCTTGAACCTTCATGCGCATGCACGAATTTTTTCCCGCCTGCCGATAGCGTCAGTAGCGCGGACACAGCGTTTGAGTGAGGCAATGCGCAGTGCTCTCGTCGGTTTTTTATTGCAATTAAAATGGCGGAGAGAGAGCAGCAGCGCTACTGCATCAAATTTTGCCAGAAACTGGGCGACAGCCAAGTGGAAACTATTCGAATAGTCAGACGGCTTTCGGTGACGATGCTATGAGCAGAACACAGATTAAGCAGTGGTACAATTGGTTTAAAGACGGCCGTGCATCCGTGAAGAGAGAGTCACGCTCCGGTCGGCCATCAACATGACGAAATGACCAGGTAATTGCCGAAGTGAACAATGTGGTGATGCGGGACCATCGTGTGGCTATCCGAGAAATTGCGGAAGAGGTGGACATCAGCAATTTTTCTGCAAATTCCCTTATAACCGAAGATTTGGCCATGGAGAGAGTTGCGGCGAAATTCGTGCCGAAGCTGCTGCCGAAGCAGCTTCGTGTTGAAGTCTCACAGGGGATGCTAGATTCCACTAACAGCGACCCAGACTTCATCAACACTATAATCACTGGTGACGAGTCTTGGGTGTACGGGTACGACCCGGAAACCAAATCCTAGTCGTCACAGAGGACGCATTCCACGTCACCAAGACCAAAGCAGGCCCGCCAAGTACGAGGCAATGTCAAAGTGATGCTGACTGCTTTCTTTGACTCCCTCTGTGTGGCACCCCACGAGTACGCACCCCACAAGGTCAAAGAATGACCAAAGAGTGCTACAGGGATGTCCTCCATCGCCTACGTGGTGTTGTGCGGCGCAAGAGTCCGGGATTGAGGTCAACAGGAAATTGGCGCATCCCTCACGACATTGCTCCTGCACATTCCTCGCATTTGATTCAGACTTTTCTGGCAAAAAACCAGACTCCTGTAGTTCAACAGGCTCCTTACTCTCTTGATATGGCCCCCTGCGACTTCTGGCTGTTTCGCAAAATCAAGAGGCCATTGAAAGGAGCGCGATTTCAGAGAAGAAATGACCTTAAGGCTGCAACGACAGCAGAGCTAAACTCCATTGCGAAAGGGGCCTTTTCGGAATACTTTCAACAATGGCAGCACTGCTGAGAGAAGTATGTGGAGTCCCAAAGAGACTACTTTGAAGGTTATTAGGTTTCTAACGCTCCAGTTATGCCAGTTTTTTTTCTTCGGCCAAAGGTCGGATACTTTTCTAACAGACCTCGTATACGGCAACGGTATCTCGGCTGCTGGCAGCGGTTTCTACGCAAAAGATTCGTGCAAAACGACGGATCATATTTGCTATACGTTTGCGTTCTTTTCTGTCTAGAAACGTTAAACGTGTACAACGTCGATGCAGCTTGCGAATACCGACAGAACGCGATAAGAAATTGCGCAGAGACATATAGGGTCAACCAGTCTTAGAACAGCCGCTGGCAGTCTTAGTTCCTTGTATGCTGGTTAGAAAAAAGTTTCGCTGACCGTTTTTCGTTTCGTAATGAAGAACCGTGCTCTCGACCACGTAGATGCAGTAAGACTACTCCATTAGGACTATTTACCTGATCCCCCATCGATTCATACATTCCCCAGACCTAAGTAAAATCCGAAGGCGCAGCACACTATAACTGGCGCAAAAAGTGTGCGGTATTTTATTATCATCAAGGAATTTGTTCATCTTTCAGAATCGAGGCAGAATTACTAAGCTAATAGTAGCGGTGGTCGCGAACAAATAACTCGCGCTTCAGCAACTTCTCTTCTGGATAAAAATAAACGAGCATTGAAACAAACACATGTGCGTAGCCGACCACATATGATTAGAAAACAACATGCAAACGCATTAATATTTTTCATACATGCTTTTTTTTAAGTTTTCGTGCACACAATGGAAAATAAATTAGGCCACTACGATACCAGTACCGTTGGTCTCGAGACAGATGGCACAGGTACATAAGGTATCAATACGTAATTCATGCTGTAACCTAAGGGAAACACAGGGGCAGGTATCGCAAGCATAATCAAAAACGGGTGTTTATGCACCATGTGCGAAAAACAGCATTCTGCTTTCTGCGGCAACAGATCGTCTAAAAACGCCAACAACGAAAGTACTTATGGGAGGAGGACCACTTAGTGCATGATCGACGTTAATTCGGCGCGAAAAATCAAGAAAGGACAGGGACGGCGTCCGTATAGTCATGTTTGTTCTTTTGCTTTCGTCCATGTCTTTTCTCGCCGGGTTAACGTTAAACGTGAACTATATTCACAATTTTCGACCAGAGTGATAACCATTGTGGCAAACACTGCAGAAGTTATTGTAGATTTCCGCTTCCAAATGCACCTATTGAAATAGCTGCTAAAAGTAGCAGAATCGCCCGAATGATTATCGACCTTTATCCACAACAACAATCATATAGAATATAAAGTACATCTATATAATCGCTTTATTACAAAACTGATACAAATCATTTTATAATTTAACTAGAACAGCGGTGTTAGTTCGATCTTATGAATAAACTTTCGTATTAAAATAGGTATGACCCTATCGCGCGTTCGGTTCTTTGACACATCGGCAGAACATCGACAAAAGGTGGGCGCAAAAAAAAAAAATATCCTGAAGAAAATTACCCGTGTGCATACATTTTGGGCCCGTTAGAGTACAACCGGCGGTCGAAATTAATTCGGAGTACAATTCCATTGCTGCGTGGATCAGTGTACAGGTGCAGTTGAAAGCCGTTCTCCTTTTCTGACGCGCCGTGCCAACTTCGAACGCTTTTAAGAAACTTCACAGGTTATAGTCTTTAAAAAATGCAGCAGAGAGCAACATTTTATGGCCCGCAACAATAGCTGAAATCAGATTTTTAATGTTCTGCCAACAGTAACCAAATTATTGCGGTCATAATCTCGTTTTGTGATTACTTTCTTTTTTGAGCCACTTCAGCGACAGATTATGTATTGCGGAGGATGAATGGGTGGCAGTCATGGATGCGGGCGGAAGCTCAGGTGAAGGTGGTGGTGTAAATTTACACTCTGAAGAACAGTTAACAGCGCAATAGTGTGGCGAACATCGATTTGATGCTTAATGGGTGACAGTATCCACAAACTTTTGCGAGTAAGAAGTGCCGTGTTTTTTTGTTTATCTTTTATCTTGCGCCAACTGCCGCATGCATAAAGGGGGCTTAACTACATAAAAATGGCCCTGGCGTGGAGCACAGCTTGCATAGAACTTTTTTCCGCGATGGACGCGTCAGCATTCATTTACAATACTTGACCCGAGATCGCAACAACCACTTCGCGGTCGTCATTGTAACATGCGTAGCGCAGGCACGGGGTCCACACGTGTCTGTTATGTATATCGATTGCACACGCACTGTCAACATCATTTGTCTATGGCTGACGGCATTTCAGTTCAGCACGCCACGCCTTGTCTGGAGGACGCACGCGATGCACGCGACAACACAGGACACGCAAGTGGGATTTCCTCTGGCAGATGAGCAATGCCAGGACGCGAAGAAGAGTCGGGTGTTTTATCAACGCAGAGAAGTAACAGTAATAGCAACCCTTTCAGCCTGTGACCATGTGTTGCAGTAAAGTGATGGCCTGATTTTAGGGCTTACTCATTCAATGCAATGCAGGAAAGAAGCGTGAAGGGTCACAGAATGTGGCAATATAATAGGAATATAGCAGCAGTTCTGGTAGTGAAACAAGATTAATGCGAAAGTATTATATGGCTCATTGGCAATGAAACCCGGCGTTGATGCCCAGCAGTAGTGGTCTGAAAACCTCAATGACATCACGGTCTCGCAAGATGTCAACAGTAGACCATACGATAGTAATGGGTGATCATGGGCAATGAAGCAAATACATTATACGAGACAGTAGTAGTTAGTGAGAGTGGTAGTTAGTTATAGTGATAGCGGTAGCTTTACAATGGTAAAGGACGTTACTAAATAATCATGAGGGTCATTAATGACAATGGCAATGATACAGGCCTTCATGGTAACAGCATTTATGTCGAACGCCTTTATGGTAAAGGCCTGTAAGTCACACGATGCTTTCGTATTCACAGCACGTAAGGACCTTAAGTGCACACCGTAACTTTTAATATACACAAGACAGTAGTCATTTCGTTGTTTAAGCTCTGCGACAGCTGCTCATAATTATGCTCTTGTCTAGGACTCCTAATTCTATAGCTGGCGGGGATTAATTGCTCTCATGACCGAAATTTGTATGTTATAAAAAAGGAGAAATATAACGCGAGAATGAACTATACTCATCGCCGGCGCAACCTTGTTGTGTTTTGGTATAGAAGTCAGCTGAGACGTTGCCTCACAAAGAAGTTCCTTGATTTATCGTGTAAGCTCAGAACATAAAGGTTGACTGCATGAGGTACAACCTTTGTCAAAAGTAACCAGGCTGCACGTTTTTCTTCTCAGTGCCAGCCCTCAAGCTCTAAATCTCTATATGGTAAGAAGAATCCCCGTTCTCACCTTCAAAGAACTTTTTTATCTTTAGGGAAGCCGTGAGGGCTCCGTTATATGAATAAGAAGCAAAACATGGAGCCTGGTTACTTTTGACAAAGACTGTAAGTTCTTGCTCCCGCAATTCAACTCCTATTGCATTCTGAAATGATAGTTCTTAACTAATCATTGTCACTTAATTTTCTAAGGGCAGCTATTTCTAGGTGCTAAGGTATAAATCCCGAGAGAAACAGACCATTTCAAAATAAGAGCTCTATTTCAGCTATTTTAAAACGAAAGAGTACTGCGCTACTACAGTGGCATGTCTTTACCTCAACCTCACCCCTTTCGCCTTGTACACTTTAGTGCGAAAGCACAACTTACTAGCAATCCTTAAAAGGCCGATAGACCTCTGAAGCCTCGACTTTTGACCATTAACCTCTGATAGGAAATGACTTGGATACGGTGTGGCTAGGGAAAGGTCATGTGTTACGGAAGTTTAAAAGAAATTGTGTTGGAAGACAGTGTAAGGCAATGTCTAGGCAAGGGCCAGGCGAATTCGAAGGACCAGTTAAGGCAATGCTTAGGCAATTAGTCAAGCTAATTCGGAACCAAGTGCTTGCGCACGTCATACTCGGTTTAAAAAACTGACATTTTTTGCGCAGTAATGTAAGGGCTACAAAGCTAGGGACGAGATCAGCTAGCTGTGACGCACTAAAGGTACAAAGGAGTTTAATCGAAAGTATGTACACCTGGCTACGTTACTCCAGCCATGACGTGCCATTGAAGCCGTACGCACGTCACATTCTTGCGCAGCACTCACACGGGCGCGGACACACACACACTAAGAATTGAAGCTAACAGCAGTACAGGGCACAGCACTCAGTTTGCGCAACATCATGGCTCAACTCGCCAACAAATACTTTATATGTTTGTTCCAGGACGGCGGTGAATAGTTTGTTCGACGACGGCGAAGCGGTGACGGTGAGGAACGAGCTCCTAAGGCAAAGGGACGCCGACGGCGCGCTACACCCGGATCAAGAGGAGTACCTGGACAACGTCAATCGGATGGTGAGAGGGCCTGCGGTTCCTCTGCCTTAGCCGGATGTTTTGCTTGCGGTTGTGCATTTCGCATTAATCATTCAACACGTAACGTACGGGAACGCAGACTCCTTCTTTTCAATGCTGCAGCTGTATACTGGTACACACTCAAAGACTCGCACTTTTGCCTCAGATAGTGCAGATGCTGCTCTTCGTGCAATCAGCAGACAACCTTTAACTGCGCTTATTGCGCTTGCTTGCTGCCGGGTCTGGTACAGCGCTTTGTCACTTTATTACTCGTAAAAGTTGCGTCATAGGTAAACTAACATATTCGTCCATGAAATTGTCCCTGAACACATTCCCAACTACCTCATGCCGGAAGAGAATATTGTCTGTTAGCTACACTTCCTTGAGATTGCCATGCTAGGTGATGTTTGCATCCTTTTCAAGTTCACCGTGGAAATCATTTGTATAATGCAGCACAGACGATTTTGGCCTAACACACTGCTTGTGTATATTAGAAACCAGTAAGATAGGACAATGTTTCTCTTTTTTATAATTTGTAGGCTGAATCAATGGTATATTAATAGTACAATTATTTTAACGCTGAAAGATAATTGATTGGGAAGCAGAAGAGAAACGACATGCCACCGGTGGGATGTGAACCCATGACCTGCGAATTTCGGTGCTCTACTAGTGAGCTACGCGGCGGCTGTCAAATCTTCTACTATCGGAAGCATTTGTGTTGCGGGTAACCTAACTTTGAGAGTGTTCACCAGCGCCACCTTCATCTATAACAGCGGACGTAGTACGTCCTGTACTACCGCGAGCGTCATATGGAACGTGATGGACCGGTGAGAGCCGAAGCTGTGCGAGGACCCTCTTATACTACGTACATGGCATCAAGACTTCTGTCGCACGACATCGCGTGCATCGTAACCATGGGCGTCTATTATAATCTCCAGCTCAAAACGCCGCTCCGATACCATGCCGCTACACATCCTCTGGCAGAATCCGTGGAGATACCATAATGTCGCTCAGTTCGTCCCGGCATGGATACATAAGCGGTCAAACAGACGCGGCCAGACGGGAGTCGATTTCGTGCTGACGAAGTATGTGCGTCACGGACACTGCCAGTGGATTTTTTTTACGTTTATACTTCCTCCAATCAGTTGGCATTGTTTTCGCCACTCTCCTTTATTACTTTTTTCCGTGACAGAGTAGCGTGACCACGGAATGAGGCCGCCTATTCTATTCTAAGAGAAAGGCTAGCCATGAATTTAATGCTACCAGAAACTTTGGAGTGTGGTCCGTTGGACACAGCACGACATTTTCAGCTTTGAAAAAAAAAAGGGGGGGGGGGGAACACTTCAAAACAAAAGAATGGAGATGAACGAAAAACTGGGCTTGCAGCTTGCGCCTCACGCTGACAGAGCGCAAAAACACAAATGATGAAGAAAAAGACGACACAAGTGCTGCAGGAGGAAGAAAAACGTTTAATGACCAAAAAGAATAGTGTTGACTGAGCTGGTGGTTGGAATTCTCAGTACAGGACCTCAGTGGCCTTTGCCAGCTCAAGTGCTGACTATGAATTGATTATAGTTTTCGTTTGATAAAAGTTTCATTTGATAGTCTGCTCTTGCGTCTTCTTTCTGCGCTCTTTATCTTTTTTGCGTTCAATATTAGCATATTAGCAAACGAGCCACCGGAGCGGCAGATGGCAACACGCGGCGCCGCGGTTGACAGACCCGTCGATAACAAGAGCGCCAGGTCGATTCCATACTTCAGTATTAAAAGGAAGGGGGGGGGGGGGTGCACTACACTGACTTGCTGCGAAAATTTTGGCCCACGACAGCAGAAGCTGCATACAGAGCAAAAATAACGCGATTTAATGCTCATCTTATAGACAGAGAAAATAATAACTAGACGTGAAACACGCTTGACGTTAAGTTGTTTAAGTTAAATGGACTAGACGCGGTCAAAAATATAGCGGATGTGGCCGATCGGGTCAGGTGGGTGGTGAAACAAAAGCTCATAGGAGATTGTATTTGGAGAAAAACTCTGCAAAGTGAAACGCCATACGAGATTATTATTGGCTTACAACTTCGCTAGGTCAGGCTGCGTGCCAAGAAGAATTAAGAAATAAAAGACTACAAAAGTAACGGCAGAATGGACAAGTCCTAAGTACGGCTACCGACTCACGGAGAAGTCTGATTAGCGCCGTCCTGGCCATGACAGTCACTGCTCTCCCAGCCTCGGTGCTTGCTGCTGTTCCCAGAAGTAGCGGCTGCCGTCGCTAAAACCATCAGGCCTGCCCAGCTAACAGACGCCGCGGAAGCCGCAGAGGCGAATGTTCTCCGGCAGGTTCTCAATGATCACTGCCAGAACTCCATCTGGTTTTGCCCCTGACGAGACCGCGTATGAAATACGATGGTCTCAGTCGAAGACATAGCCATCTTCACGGCAAAGCTGATCCGGGACGCCGATCGGGTTGTCTGGCCATCGATACTACGACATTCAGGCCTTTCTAATGAGCGTCTCTCACCGTCCGAATAGACGAAGCGCAGTCGGTCAAAGCCGCACGCGCGCGCAGAGGCGTGGGTACACGGGGAATGCTTCCTCTGTCGACTCATGGAGCAGTTGATGAGCAGCAGGAATGGTCCCGGCACGTAGCTGTGGGCACCCTCTCGCATCACAGATTTGTCGACGGGCACCGCTTGCCTGTTGCCGACCGCCTTCAGGAACAGCTTCGCTGCCGGTGGTCCCAAGGCATCAAAAACGAGGAAATGCTTCCGTGCTTCCATCTGGCCTATAAAGCTGCTAACGTTCCCTCGGCCCATCGATACCCCGCTCCTTTTTCTCCCTGCTCTTTCAGACACAGGCGCTGTCGCGAACACCGTCTTCTTCAGAAGAACTATATAGTGTTGGGCGAACTGGTTTCAAGAGCAACCTGGATCAAGGTGACAGCACCTGCAATTGCAGGGCAGTGGCACAGCGCTTAACCGCTGCATCACTGCACCAAGAGTGGTATGAGGGCTCCCAGGGACCAATGAGTGTAAAGTAGAGAATGAGAAATTGCGCATATATGGGCCTTAACGCATTAACGTCATACCCTTAAGGTGGAGCTTGTGTGTCTCCTCCAGTTTTGTTTCCTTTTCTTTTCTTTTTTTGCAGACGAAAGTTTAGCATGACGAGTTCTCTAACTTCGATGTTCGTTTTTGACAAAGTATCACGCAAAACTTATATCCTACATTTTTATTCACCTATATTCCGGTACGATAAATTTAATATTTTTCTGACTTTCTATGCGAGTCCCAAATTCTACCAATCAAAGATTTTTCTCTTTCGTAAGCCATATATATTGTTCTTCTTTGTATGTTTGAAAAGAGCTACACTATAATGTGCTGCAATCAAAAAAATTTATGAACGAATTTAATTTATGCACACAACCCTTAAATTCACCATTTTATCGAATTACGATAACAGTTACGCGAAAATCAGCCGAAAACCGCAGCGAACTCATCCGAAATATTATGGAAATTTCTGCTCGAACGGTATACAGCGAAAAAAAAGCAGCCCTGTGCGGGATTTGAACCAGCGGCGGCGCAAACCAGGAGCCGCAGCTCCCCATGCCATAGACCACACGGCCATCGCAACTGTGGCTCGCACTATGCGTTAGATATCGTAGTCTTCATCATCTTTCATTCGTTTGTTCTGCACCGCGAAGACCCAGTGAGCGCTGTGGCGCCTCAAACTTCGAAAGAACCATACAAATGCAGCGAAAGACGTGGAGCACGCTGCCCAGGAAGTAAAAAAAAAAAAAAAGAGACGCGGCTGAATGCAGTGGAATTAAAAACACCTGCAGCGACCTGCGCAGGCCACATGCCGAAGAAGAGCGGGCGGAGCCATCGGACATTAACTGCAGTCGCATCGACATGACGGTTGACGCCGCGGTACGTGGCGTCCGGCCGAGGCGAAGGTTGTTGTTGTTGTCCTCTAAATAATGGCACGTACCCACTGCGGGGGATTGGCCAAGACACAGGCGGCGACTGATAGGCGAAGGTCACAGCGTTCTGTGTAGCTTGTGCTGATGCTATCTTCTCTTCTTCGGCACGTGGCCAGCGTTGGTCATACAGGTCGCTGCACACCACAAACGGCGAAGGAAACCGAGCGCGCTATCCATGGCTAAAGTGACTCCTTAATGCTCCAGTGCGGCTACCACCCTCTATAAGTCGGCCTAGAATGCGCTACACTTTTCCTGCAATCAAGAGGGGATATTCAAAATTCCGCAAGTGCGCATTCCCGTGTAAAAATGTTGCCCAAGACAAGATGGCTGACCATATACGTTCCCAGCTGAAACAAAGCTATAGAAGGACTAGCTTTTTGTTTAATTCTTCCAAAATACGTTGCTTCAATTCTATCCACATCCTTAGCGCCTGTCTTGTAGCCCACACAGTTTTTTTTTATAGTTATGTGGGAAAGTTATGTTATAGTTATGTGGAAAAGCGCACTTGAGGAATTTTGAATATCCCCCTACCTCGACGACAAGACAGACTGTCATTTTTTTTTTTAAATCAAAACTGCACCCCCGTGGACTTCACTTGCATTCCTACCATTCATTACTAAAGAAGGCCAGACCTTGAGTCTGGTCTGGTACAGTCTTATTGTGTGTGAAAAAAAAAATCAGCAAACAATTTATTTGGCATTGTTCACACTGTAATTATGGCGTCAAATGTTGAAGTGTGTAGTTTAGAATGTTAGCAAATATATTGTTATTTTGCAGGAAGTATGCAAGAACGAGCTAAAATCAACCGAAAAGCAAATTGAAGTTCTCCAAAAAGAAGTTCAGGAGCTTTCGAACGACTGCGAAGAGCTTGCCCAACTGTACCAAGACAGAGATAGCCTTTTAGGTATGGCATACTATCGGATTTTTATTTGTTTAAATCGCTTCACACGGTTTCTATCGCGGCTATGATATTCTGTTCCCAAGAACGACACTGTGCACTTCAGGTTCTTGTTTAATTTTTACAAATAAAAATATGTAATTTGAAGCATGTACAAAAGGTGTTGGTGTCAACTTCCTAATAGGCACTCAGCTAGGAAATTTGCTAGCCCAAAACTCACTCAATTTATGCAAGAAAAAACAATCACAACAGAGATTTGCATAGCATAGCAATGACCAAAGAAAAAGAGAGAAAAACACAGCGTGATACGCGACAATTAAAAGGACACTGAATACTGACGAACCGCTGATTAGCTTTTATGAATTTTTCTTTGTGTTGCAGAAGTTAGTTTTGTGCAATCGCTAACACGAAATTTTGAATGCCTCTGACAGAGTGCGTACAAAGAGATGCGCCCAGTGACATGAATCGCACACGGTTGAAAGCTGTCATTGTCAAGATTGGGAAAAGCACAACGAAATGCAAGATCTCACCTTCCATACCCGTTCTGTGGAAACTGATGAAATCCAGGCGGTTAAAAACAATACAGAACGCGCCATAACAACGGAATTTGTTCAACACCGTTATCGAAAGTAATATTTCGACAATAAAAGATTACATCTAACGAAAGAGCGGCTCCCACAAACACCGTGCAATCAAATCGCTTTTGTTGAATGAGACAGTGTCAAAGACTGATATATCCCAGGCTTCGTAACATATTACATTATGTTATGCGAGCGAGATTATTGCAACAGATTTTCTTGCAGCCGAGCTTTTTAATGCAGTGAATTAAAAGCACCGTAAAACAGCGCGCTTACACGGGACGAAGAAAGAAGACACGCACACACACAGCGCTGACAAAACACGTATCTGCCTGTCATTGCACACCTAACCTTGGACGAAGCCAGATTTTGAGGCGGTACAATCATCAGCACAAACGTGAACTATATGAAGCATTCATCATAGACAGGAAAGGCGCGTCATGCGTTAGCACTCCATCGATGGCACTGACAAGAAAAGAGATTAAATATCTTGAATAACCTTTGACGACATGATGCGACAGGAGGTTATCTCCTCGCCTTCCTTTGGTTGTTTTTTGTTCTCCTTTCCGGTATTTATTGCGAGCAATGCAATAAACCATGCAGTTGTAAGTATCAGCGCTGTGTGTGTGCGTGTCTTCTTTCTTCGTCCCGTGTAAGCGCGCTGTTTTACGGTGTGATCATGTACCAACTGGCCCGGCAACTATCCTTAATGCAATTAAAAGCCAATACATTCAACGAACAAGGAGTTGTAAAGCGAGCACAAATTCAGCAAAAACGGGCGCAACTCGGACAAGAGAAGCGGAAATCGCTGCACAGAGCTAGAAACGTCGTTCGAAGTCTTTATTGAACATCTGTACTAGCCAGGAATCCGTGTATACTTATGAGCAATATCAAACGGCAGAAACGTTGTGCACAAAATTGCGAATTTTCTGCTTACTTCACTAAATTTGAGCATGAGTTTTGAATGATGTACGCCAAGAGATAACTAGTTAAAAAAGAGAGAAAACTGCGCTGGTCACACGTAATTTGTATGCAGTAATCGATCTGAAGAAATGTCTTCGGTCGAATCCTCTGTATCTGCCGTGAAATTATTGTAACAACGCTCGCTATTCCTTGTGTAGCTATTTCCTTTCTTTCGTTTGTACGTTGCAGTGGTGTGCTTCTTTAGTTCATGACGTCACTGTCACGTCATCGAAGTTTTGCTTGTTTTTTACGTATGTATTTGTGCGCCTTCTGTCATGGCTACCTGTCACTCGCATTTTTCTTATTGATTTGTAGTGCATATCACTTGATTTTCCTCACGTACTCACTCCTGCCTAGACTGACAAGAGGCATTTGGCAGTACCAGATAAATAAATAAATGCCTAAACTTTCTACCCTCTCAAATTGCTCACGACTGCACATCTGTTACGCTGTATTTCTATCCTCCGACATCGGCCGACTGGAACTGTCGCGCCTTTCTTTCCCTGCCTTCACCGCGCGCAGACAGCATCATCTCGAAGACGTCCGGGAGCGAGCTAGAATGTCAGCTCGCTCTGGACCTCGAGAAGCTGCACATCTGCAAACAGCAGGTGGACCTGACGCACTTCAAGTGGTCCCAGGCGCTGCTCATGGTGCGACAGGCATGCTCGCAGTTCTCCCGAGCGCTCAAGAAGTGGAAGGACCTGGACACCGTCCCGGAGAGGCACGTATATAGTATACAAGGCGCCGCTGAATACTTTCAATCTTCACTCTTTCCTCTCTCGTTCTCTCTGCAGCGACTCGAAAAGGCAGTACTACTGCGCCGCGGAGACACGGAACAATCTCAGCGCTGCCCTACAGAACCTGCAAGGCGCGCAGCGCTATCTGAAGAACATTGACTTCCCTTATTGCGGGCCCAGCGAAATAGAGACGGTTTACAAGGTGCGTTATTTTTTGCTGCTCCTCTCCGTTCTGAGGTGCAGAGAGAAAAGCAGCTCTACCACCGCACCGTGAAGATGACCGGCGCGAGCAGAATATTCTCATCAGAGCTTTCGCACGCATTCAGGGCACGTCTGCGCTACTGGCGTTGACGAGCAAAGACAGACTTGCATCGAACGATATATGCGTACCGGGAGGCCGATCGAGTCCCCGGCATAACGCGATGCGGCTCGAAAGCCACGCGATGAACCCCTTTCGAGACGTATCCTGATTGATGGTGTTTGGCGGGCATGCATACTCTAAAAGCCATGTGGTGGCTGGAAGTTATTCCCTTTTTCCTTTTCAGTGTTTTCTTTTATGCGGCGCTCATATCAGCGGTCGTATTTATATGCATACTGCGTACACCATGATGGATCTGGACGCGATACAGTCGGTAATAGTAACGTTAGAGTACATTGCACTTCGGGGTTTTTTTTTTGCGCGTATGATATCGTCATCGTATGCAGACTATTATACGGCCGAAATATTCGCCGTGTAACAGCGAAAATCTGAGCTGCATTCCCAAAGTGGCAAGGAGAGGAAATGGACTCGATAATATGCATCCAGTCTTCTCCTCTCCGTATGTTAATTGTCGCCGGTCTTAAAACGGTAATGCATTTTGTAGAAGGTACATTTTGTGCGCTGTCCAATCTTTTGATGTCAAATATGCATATCCCAACATTAGCCTTGGAGCGCTTCTGTGATGATTGCTGAAAACAGTATGCTATGGCACGGCCGCTCAATGGAGAGCGCACTACAAGTGCGCCTCCATTGAGCGGCCGTGGCTATGGTATGCCAGGTAGAGATTACTCTTCACGACAGCGACGACATGCTGGCCGTGTGGGGGAGAATTAACGCTTTCAATCTGCTAGCTTACCATCATATACAACCACTGCGCGTACATTTAATTGCGGGAGGCTAGATACGCTTGTTGCATTTAGGTCAATGAACCCTGATAAACTCGACAACCGGTACACCAAATTCAAAGCAAAACGTGAGAAATTAATGCGCCACTTCTTATTTTCACTCATCGACAACCGTAGAGCCGAGCAGGTGCTTTTATTGGCGCACGTTTGCGTATGTGTGTATTGCACTTTTTTTTTTTTTTGCCGTGTTATCTCTATGCAGAATTATGGGGCCCGAGGGTTACATGTTCCTTTCTTACCATTCTCATTTTGCAGGCAGTGACGTTCATTTTCACCGACATGAAGACACAAGAACGACGCGAACACGCCTTCAACTGCTACAACAGTGCGTACAGAAGAGCTGGAGCCTTGAAGCAGTGGCTAGAAATGGTAGGAGTCATTACAGCATGCTACGAAATAGAGGAGGCGATGAGTGCGTACGGCGCTGTGAGCGAAGGTGGTGCGCAGAATGCTTTCTATGTTTGAGCACTCACAGGGCCTTAGGCATGTCTTTTAACAAACGATCCAAGCCGCACAATTCGGTTGAGCCGAAAGCCCACAAAAAATCGCACCGGCAGTAAGTGTACGCACAGGCATAAGCCGCGTTTACATGAATGCGACAGAAGTCGACTCCAGCGCATTTTTTTGAGGGAAAGTGAAAAATCGTCGAGGAAGAAAGCAGAGAAAGAGTCACCCCTTCTCTTCTCAAAAGCCGCCGCGGTGGCTCAGCGGCTATGGTGCTCGGCTGCTCACCCAAAAGACGCGGGTTCGATCCCGGCCGCGGCGGCTAGAATTTCTTTGGAGGAGAAATTCTAGAGGCCCGTGTACTGTGCGATGTCAGTGCACGTTAAAGAACCCCAGGTGGTCGAAATTTCCGGAGCCCTCCACTACGGCGTCTCTCATAGCCTTAGTCGCTTTGGGACGTTAAACCCCATAAACTAAACTAAACTTCTCTTCTCAAAACCTTCTCTTTCCACCAAAAAGCGGACTGGAGTCGACTTCTGTCGCATTCATGCAAACGCGGCTCTATGTGCTGTCTCTCTGGGCGCAACCGCAACACAAAACCAAGTGAACAAGGGAGAGGGGAGTCTCAGGCAGGATGCTTGGCCAAAACTTGTCTTCGTCTGGTCCAGATGAACTCACCAAACCGCTCGACGAGAAAATCGTGCATCGCCTTTATGAAAATTACACGCTCCTCGAATAACAGCGATAAGTGACGCACTAGCAGTACGAAAGCGTACGCATACCTCCCAAAGTATCACATGCGTTTTGCTATAGACTTACCGCCGACAAAGGACAGCCGCCATGCACAGCCGTTCATCCTCGTGCACAGAAGCACTTTAAAGCGAAAGTTTGCGGTCCCTATGACGAGCGCAGCTCTCGCCTTTCAAGGCATTCGTTTTTGACGGCAGCATTTGGTAAAACTGTGCTGTTTTATCGGCAGTGTCTCGCCTTTCCTACTGCCTTTTTAGGTTCCCATATTCTTTCCAAGGACGGGTGCCACGGCTTGGAAATTTGGAGGCGCTCTTCAAACTCCGCGCTTACCGGATGCGCCGATTTTTCGACTGCGAGACCGAATTTATGGCGCTTCTTCGTTCGTTCTAGCCAAGTTTCGCCGCTACGCTTGTTCGTTGAATCTGAGACGGAGTCCCATTGCCTATAATGCATACTTTAACGGTAGCACTGCCCTCGTTCATAATAAGTGAGCGTTCGTTATAACTGCGGTCGTTATAAGTGGGCTCAACTGTACAGGGTATTTCGTTGATTAAAACATTCTTTAAATGTTTGTTTCACGCGCGGGAACTTATTGCGCCACAGCCTTCAATAACAGAGATAGAGCTCAGTGTCACTTTATTCTCGTGGCAGGTGATCAACAACATTATATACCACGACCTCGCCATCCTCGAAGAGCGGTGTCGAGAGAAGTCCGCGCTACTGCGAAAGGAAAGGATAAGGCTTATCAAAGATTCAATCAAAAACGCCACTGGAAAGGAGATCAAGCTCGACGGTGGTAAGTGAACAATGGGGTGGCAAAACAGATAGCAAGTGCTTTTTATTTTCGTGCACCAGTGAGGAGATCGTCTCATATCGTTACTTTTACTTTTACTTTTACAGAGCGGTAAACGCGAGCTATCCACCAACAAAGCTTTCAGTATCCATTATGGATGCCTCTGATGCAATAACATCTGTTAATGTACACAGGTTCTTTATTTTAAGTGTGCATAAATAAGTAAAAAAAACTGAAAAATAACAAAAAATACAGAGAGAAGAGCGGACATACAAGAGAGACAATATAAAAAAAATACAGGGAAGGTTTGACATCAGGATCGTACATGCACCATAATAGGAAGAGTGCGCAGAATTACATTGCCTTTCGCAAAGAAAACACCCTTACGCAAACAGTCACAAGATTTCTAGCTAGCCACAGTTGCGAAAATAATCATTTAACAAGAACATTCAGCGTAGCGTTACTGCTCTACCTCCACCGTTAACGCCCTCTTCTGACGCTGACACCCTGATGCACATGCGCACTTTACGCTAGCTGTAAGCGGTATCGGTAAAGGAATAAAGCTAGAGCGCCACATTAAAGCGTTGCACTTAAACGGCTTGCACACTGCGGTAAAAGGTGATGAGCATATGGCCAGCCAAAAACTAGTTCCGCAGTACGCGCCTACCATTTTATTTTAGTCCTCTGGTTCTATTGAAGACAATAACGAATCAAAACGAAACAAAGGACTGGCTCGAAACGCACGGCTACAGTCTACGCGCGGAATACTCGAACACTGTTTACGAGGTTTATTGCAAGAGAACTGCTTCACTTCAAAACAAAGCACCTGCACTTCATGGTGGGCCCGCGCATGCTCATCATATCTTAATGTGCTCCTGCAAGTCTCATTTGTGATATGCCCCATTTCGACTCCATAGCACCCTTGCAATGACTTATGCATGTCATACGACATCAAGCTGGTAAAATTGTGCACCCTCAGGTGCTCGCGTAACTCCAGCAATTAAACAAGAAAGAAACTGTTAGCTAATGGGCACTGGCTGTGCCCAAAAAGTAATTTTGACAGCCTCTAGAGACAACCACGGAGTTTGTCTTCGAGCCGAACGACGAAGGCCACGCGTCGTTCCAGGTGCTTGCTCCTTGTCAGTTACGCAAAACGCGCAACATTTTTACTCGAAGCACTCATATACCAGGTGTCCCAGCTAAATGTAATCAAGCTTTTAAAAAACACGGGGTGTCCTAGCCGTCTGAAACCAAATGAGAGTTGTTTAGAGTCGCGTGACCTAGTCCGCAGTATTTTTTTCGTTCTTCAAGGTTGACTAATTAGTCAAGCTTAATTAACTAGCTTTCTAATTATTGACTTAGGAACAAAGTGTGAATGGAAAAGTTGTAGATCGCGTTGAGAAACAGCTTATACTGAGACATTTACAGCAAAGTAATATTTACGTAAAGTAGTTTTTTTTACCGGCCTTTAACCATAACCCGCACAATAAGAAAAAGCTTCCACATGACAACTGTGCCACATAAAATCTTTTTTTTCTTAAGTCCTCTCCTCGATGAGACTTTGGGTGCACATTAGGGCAGAGAAGTCAGCGAGCAGCTGGTCACGTGACAACTTTCTTTTAAGGCCAATAAATGAAGCTACGTAAATCGTAACTTGACGGAAATAGCACTACTAGCGGTTTTTCGAGGTGATCTAAAACTTTTGCATTGACACTTTCTTCCTGAAGTTAATAATTAAAAAGTTAGCTAATTAAACTTAAGAGCGAAAAAATACTCAAGACTAGGCCACGCGACTATGAACAACCCTGAGTTGGTTTCACTGGACTAGGACACTTCGCCTTTTTTAGAAGTTTGGTTACATTTAGCTGGGATTTAAAAAGCAAATATTAAACTTTTTTTTACTCTTGCGTGCTTATTTTTTTCATTCTACTCATTTTCACGAAAATATCCGTCAGTGCAAACATTTCATAAGCATGCCACTACCCCGCGTCTACTGAATGCTGCGTCGATCAGAGAAAATCGGGAATTATCTCGTCTTGGCCGCCCCATTCTTCGGGCTCAAATTTCGCACAGAGGTGTCCTTTGGAGGTCAATTTTGTTTCATATCATGTTTGGATGGGGGACTAGCCTGAACTATAGAGGCTAGAAGGTTTGACACCTGAACCGAAGCAGTAAGCTTTCGCAGTATTTTCACAGCTATGATGCCGGTAGCGCCATCACACGCACTCCGGACGAACGAGAACTCTACCGTGCAGGGAGGCTGCGGTGAAACGCATGTGAGGAACGGAAAGTGCGATCAGTGGGGCAGTCACCTGCAAACAATGTTTGCTGCCCCCAATTTTGATACAGTAGTGAAGAAAGCACTTTTTTCTCCCTTCTTATTTCACTCCCACATTCCTCCCTTCCCTTATGGCGCGGTTCGGGTGTCCACTGGTACGCGAGACAATTACTGAGCAATTTCCTTGATTGAATGAATGAATGAATGAACTTTATTCCCGTCATCATGGGGCCTCACGGTCTGGGCGCAGCAATTAGGAGGGTGTGCCTCTCAGCCGGCTCTCAGCACCGAAGAACGCGGAGAAAGTCCTGTAAGCTGTCTCCGCCCGACAGATGATCAGTCTTTGCTGATCAGGGTCGTGGCTCCGGATCAGTTCTTCCCAGGCGGCAAGGTCTGGAATACCATGCGATTTAGCCCCAGGAGAATCCTGACACTCCCAAATTACGTGATTTTGAGAAGTCATCCCCAAATACCAAACTAAACCACTTTCAAACGAACCGCGCAACCGCTTTTACCCTCTTGCGTTTCGCCACAGCCTCAACGGTAGGGCACTCCAATAAAACTTGGGTTGGGCCTAGTTGGTACATGATGTTGTGAAGGTGTAGGTTGCGCAACCACGGGACAAACCACGAAGAAAGACACAGAGACACACACACTGGTTCCCCCGGTTTGCGCAGATGGTACCAGGGCTGTGAAAGCTATTTTGGTCCGCCGGCGGAGATTTTCGAATAATTCTGACCGAATTAGGCAAATACCCCCTAAACGAAAGCCAAACGCCACATATGTGCGAAATTTGAGCCCGAATAAGTGAGCGGTTCGGCCGAGAGAATTTGTTTTTCATTTTCTGTGAGCGACGCAACAGTCAGTTGCGTTGCTCAGCGCAAACGTTGCCACGCGTTCTGTTAGCTTTGTTTTCAATGTTGCCGTTGCATTTTCAGTTCTTGAAACGCACTAAATAAGGGGAAGTAATTATAAAATGCAGCTTTTTTTTTTTTTGATCAGCCAACCCGCTGTATGCCGTATACGGTTACGTCATTAGTGTAAATCGTGAAGCTATTGGAACTGAACGCGTGTTACTTCAATATATTTAACAAAAGGCAGTGAAAGCGCGCATGCAGAGCTTGGTATCGCGGAAACATTTGTCTCGCAGCAAGTTTGACAACGGTACTTATCTGGTTCAAAGCGGTGGCTCAGTGGTTATGGTGCTCGGCTGCTGACCCGAAAGGCGCGGTATCGATCCCGGCACCGGCGGTCGGATTTCGATGGAGGCAAGATTTTAGAGGCCCGTGTACTGTGCGATGTAAAGAACCCCAGGTGGTCGAAATTTCCGGAGCCCCTCATAGCCCGAGTTGCTTAAAGGGCCCCTGCCCACCCCATAATCCCAAACACTCTCTACCTCACTTTGAGCGAGCCTCCTCTCCTTCCATTCCCTCCTCGAAATTTTTCTCTCCCGCTCCTCGTCGAGTAGGCTCGGCAAGGCAAAATCACCACTTCCTTCTCCGGTGTAAGCCGGAGGCGTGGTGTCTGTGGAGTGCGTCACAGGGCGACGTCATGGCCCCGCCTTCAATAGAATTCTTTTCTTGGTTTTTGCATTTTCTCCGCACACTGAACGATCGAGAGGCGCGATCGGCTCGACCACCTAGACTTGTACGTTAGCGAGCGCATCCTTTCATACATCTGTTTGTCATTCCCAGTTAACGAGACATCTTTTCATTTTCTTTTAGGCCTCCCCACCGTTTCACGAGCGGAGGGGCGGAAGTCGGTTGTGTTCGAAACACACGGCGAAGCGCGGACCCGGCAACCGCCCGTTTGCTTTTCTCCATGCGTGTTTGTCTTTTCTCCGCTCCAAAGCATATGTCATTCATTGGAGTCAAGGCGTACGCAAGATGCACGAAAGATAAGCGGTGTGTGTGCGGAGCGGTCAAGTGGGCGAGCGAGGGAAAGGCTCTGCTGCACTAGTAATTAAAACCTTGTTTTGGAGGGCTTGCATAGAAGAAAAAAATCTGAGAAGGGAGCGCGTACGCAGAGCGTCTCGTGAGGTGATCACGGCGGGGGGAGGGGGGGGGGGGGAGCGAACCAACTCCCTCAGTTTTACTATTTTTTACTTTTTATGGCTAGGGTTCAAGGCTGTCGCCGCACGCTCCCTCCGCAGTTTTTTTTTTTTGTTCCTTCATGCGGGTTTGTAGGCATGAGCCAGAACAGAAGGCTCTGCGGAAAGCCTTGTGCAGACGACGCGACGCCAAGGCTACGCCCAACCTTCTCCCGTCAGTCAGAACGATGCACCAATGGAGTGCCTTTAGCGAAAGTAGCCCCCCTTGACGTCAGCGGGGTTCAGAGTAGTGGGCCGGGCCCGTTTTTGTTGAAGGAAAGAACGAGCGGGCTTTGATTTGAATTTTCGCAGCTTTTCGGGGCGCGCATGGCTCTAGTATTTTGCAGAGGTTATCTTCGATGCCTCATCTATGCAGTGGGCTTGTTTTTCAAAAATGTCCGGACCCTGGGCAGTGGCCCTTTAAGGACGTTAAACCATCACGAAGATATGACTCACATCTTCCTACTTCAGCAAAAACCAAATACTACCTATACAAATATTATATTATGAGCGACTGTCTCAGGTGGCATTCTTGGAACTCATAGCCAATCGTCAACAATTTTTTTCTAAATACACGACCGATCAAACAAGATATGAGTTCAGGCACACCAAAATACAAAAACCAAGAAACAGAACAAACTATGGTAGGCAGTCTTTAAACTGGCAAATCCCAAACCTTTTGATCTCCCATCCTGACTTAATTGATATTATGGAGAAATCTTCCTCTCTTTGCTTTTTGTAAGCGGTCGAAAATTTATTTTCAGGAAAATGCACGTTAATTTTTTTTCTGCTTACAACTTTCTGTTGATCGCACATTTGTTTTATTTTTAGAGCGCAGCTCTTTGGCGTCCGTTCCTGGGTTTCGCGTCGTCGTCGGCCTCGTAACCAGCTCCGCCCCCCTTTCATCCCCCCAGCGCTATCGGCGTCAGCGGCATCAGTCAGTCGCTGCTATCTCTTCCCTCCTCCCTTTATCGTGTTGTCCGCTTGCTGCGCGCGCTTCTGCCCCCATCGTTTGCCGCTGGGTGTACACGCCGCCCCCCTCCCCCCTCTTCCTGCGAGTCTCCGGTTGTCAAAGCGCCGGCTCGAACTTAATTCCTTTCTTCGCTCCTCCTCCAATGCAACCCCTGTGCGGTGGCAATCAGAGAGCCAGATCGGTGGCGGCGGATCTGTATATGTGCACCGCCCGAGCCGAAATTGCGAATACGTGTGAAAAATAAAAAAAAAATTCTGTGATAGCGCATACATGTGTTGCTCGATTTCTTTGCCTCAATCTATCGAAAAGGTGAAACAGCTTATTTGCTGCGCTCAAATTTCGCATTAGGAAGTAATGTAATCGTCGGTAATTTTTTTTGTGTACACAGTTAGTTTCTTATATATATGTGGGATCTGTATCTGCTTTTGCACTGCTCTGTTTTGTGTGTGTTTTTTTTCTTGTTTCTTTTGTTTTTCTAGGTATACTATTAGTTTCCATACATATTTTTGATCTATGCTCTTGCACTGTCCTTTCCTGTGATTTTTTTAGACGTGTTTTCTGCTTAATAAGAATATAATGAATGTTTCTATTAGGAAGTTGTGTTGCACAAACATTTGCACTGTGATCATTATATTGTTTATCTATGTGTATATATGTGCCCCTTGCTGTTGTGTTCGAGTGGTGCTTAGGGCCCAGTCAGGCGGATTGATTTTCGCCTTTTGCCCTCTGCACCAAGCCACTGTGTTGTCTGAATTTTCTTGAATAAAAAAAAAATCAAAATCGAACTTGCCCGTTCCAGATGCGCAAGGTGCAAACCCGTAATCGTCTGCTCTGAGATTGATTTTGATTAATTGACAGCTTTATGTATCCCGAAAGGGAACGGGCAGCGGGGGAGGGAGAGAGGTCCTAGGCTGCAGGTAGGCCTCCGCTACCCTCTAGGCCCAATCTAGGATCTTATCCTGGAGATCAGGCGCCGGGCTGCGTACGGCGGCAGCCTCCCATAGCACCTTTGAATTAATATTCATGGACTTTGGTAGGGGGCGATGAACACAATCTCGAGCTACTGAAAGCCGCCAGAGCCAGGTTGCCACCGAAGGGTGGTGGTGGCGCCATGTGCGCATTGACCATAGCTCGACCTCGGCTCTTTTGCGTCGCGGCGCTTTCTCCTGCACGCAACAGATGGTGCCACCACTGCTCTTCGCAACAACGCGACGGAAGCATGTTCTGTCTCGTGATGGTCGAGACATCAGCTTCCCTATTTCTTTCAACTAATGCAACATTCAGGCTAGAACACACCAAATGTGACCGCCCGTTCCAAAAGGAAGAGCCACGTCATCATCATCAGCAGCAGCAATAGCTGCAGCGTCACCACCACCAACGAAAACCCAGTGTTGCGGGTTTTTGGTTCTTCAATCTCGGTGCGCAGATTACGGGTTTGCATCAAGTGCGACTGAACATGGTACCATCGTCAAACTTACTTTGAGACAAAATTTGTCGGAATACCAAGCTCTGCGCGCAATTTCACCACAAACGAGCCACTGATCGAGTTGGGAGAATTGAAAAAGCCTTTACGATAAAGATGCACAAAAGTAACAGCGCACAACGATGTACCAAGAAAACAGGCGTAAATACCCTCAGCAATGAGGCAAACAGATATAAAAGTTCTTGGCCGATTAACTGCGAAGTTCAAAATCCGTCAAATGCAATTGTGTCGAATGGCATCACAGGCTTCTATCGACGAGACAGCATTTCAGTGCACTCAATGCAAGCTTGTCTGAAAAAATGCAAGCATCGTCTAATTGTCTCCTTTTTCTATCCCACCTCACTATTCGAAGTTCTAATTGAAGTGCACTTTTTCCAGTCGATTACAGTATGGATGCAGACACTGATCCTTTCCAAGAGGACGAAGCGGCACAGTTGTTCTACGCTGAGAGAGCGCTGAGCAGGGTGTGTACCTCTTCTCTGTGTTCCCATACTCTTTGTTTTCTACTTGCTGGCAACTGTGTATCTTAGACGCTTGTGCGGGCTGACTACCCATGAAGTACCCAAGGACAGCACAGGTAGGAGACTAACCTGAAGCACTGCAGACCAAAAAGAAAAAAAAAGCAGACAAATGTCCCACCTGAGAGCATTTGTGGTGAACTCCTGTAGTGCATAGGCAGCCAGCCAGGACCATTTGTGGACAAGACCGACACCCGACAAGTGGCTCCTAGCGATGTTTCCTCACAAGTAGTAGCAGTAATTAACTTTATTGACCAAATGAGCCGGCAAGAGTCTTCACCCTAGGCGGACGACATCCTTAGTTCACGAGGCCGTGGGTCCTGGCCGTTCGCCACGCCCTGCCCACCAGCTTAAGCTGGACCTCAGGATCGGGGCTGGTTAGCAGGGCCTCCCACTGCTCTTCGGAAAATTGTTGTGCGGGTGGTATCTCAGTGCCGTTGCACTCCCACTTCGATTAACGGTGCCAACACCAGTTTCACCATCCGAAAACTAAGGGAATTTGATTTCTCGGCATAATTTGTGAACATGGGTAGTACTCCACAACCAAGTCACTACAACCGCTGCACTGCACTTAGTTCCAAAAAAGACAGTCGAATCCTTCTGAAGCCAATGTGTGGCATCCTAAAACCGCATTAAATGGGGAGGAAAAAATAGTAAGTGAGAATGAAAAAGGAAGCGATTTTGAAAAATCTAGTGAATCAATTCTTACGCCAAATTCAGAATAGTTGTACAGGTAGTTGAGCTAGTTGGTAATACATCGTAGAAAATAACAGTGCAAACAGACGAAAGAAGCTAAGAACGGACACCGCTCAGCTGCGCGTATTTACTTCAGTTCGTTCCTAGTACCCCGAGACCTTTTCCTGTGCTGGTTTTCTTAGCAGCCCCAGTCCCAAAGTGAATGTGCTTGTGGCATCAATTCTTTGCTTCGTCTTTCGTCTATTTGCACTGCATTTTCTTCTAAACAGGTGCGGAAAAATATCGCACTCAAGAGCGGCGAGCACTATTTCCACAAAACTACCCTTGAATACGGGGCCCTGGCTGGCTATAGCAGAGTGGAAATATTTGCCTAAGCAGTGTTATTTAATGCGTTCATTTTCAGCAGAGCTCACTGATGACACCGGACAACGGCCGATTAACAGTGCCGACACCGGTTCCAATGTCCGATCTTGCACCGCTGCCACCCACTGAGAAGATATTTGGTGAGTTAGTGCTCGGTGCCTTGCCTTGCATATATGTACCGTCCTTTTCAAGAGTTTCCAGACCACCAGGTTTTATTCTAGGCATTGCAGTGCGGCTTACTGCACTGTGATGATGACCTCACGAGGGTGAGGAAAACTATCATCTTCGTCAATCCATATCTTAAAAGTTCCAGGAAAGTTACGCTGCATGACGCACCAGAAGGACTGGTGACCTGATCAGGACCCTTGAAAAGGACGAAAAGGGGCGTGTAATGTTGCATGCAATTCTCAAATGAAAGTGTGCATGCGATATCCCGCACCGTGAGTGATGTTGTGCGGTAGACGGAAACTGTACCATGTAACTGTTTTTTCTTGGCAAGCAGGCAAAGTGGCGGAGTTGCGTCACCAGCACAATGAACAGATGAAGGTGCTGAAGAGAGTGCAGGAACTTCGCCAGGCCCGGCTCAGCAAAGCACTGCAACGAAAGCTCGAAGCACGTCGCCGTCGGAAAAGCACAGCGTCCCATGCCAGGGAAGAATGATGAAGACCAACATACATTGTTTCAAAGCTGCTGGTGGCGGCAAAAGAAAAAAAAGATCAGTTTTGTTTACTCTTTCGTCGTTTTACTGTTCTGGGAGCCTTGTCCTCAAGCACTTGCAGCCATATGCAAGAAGTGCTTATTACAATGGGCCTCAAATTAATTTCAAAGAAATAGCCTTGGTTTGCTGAAAATTTTTTGCCATAACCACAAATTCAGTAAAATCTATAAAGAACAACGCGTTCGATGAAAAATCCACTGTAGTGCAGGGTGGTCGGCACTTGGCTGAGATCTTCACCAGTTCAGGATATATTTTTCTACAAATACTAAGCAGACTAAACTGCGCTATACCTAGGTTAGCCCACTCCATGAATGCATGCGTGTTGCTCAATGTTTTGATCGTATGCACATACAAGGGATAACACAAGGAAGGTTGTCACTAAAGAAAAATTTATGCACTTCTTTTGCTATGTTATTTGTAAGCATAAATATGCCTGCTTAGAATCATTGCCTTTTGTCAGCACCTTGACAAAAGAAGTTGTTTTAATTTCATTTAGGTACTTTCCAATTGTGTCATGCATTCCAGATGAGGTCAGTCTGGCGGATGCAAGGAACGAAGAGGCTAGCGTTGGCACAGGCATATTTAAAGACATTTTAAATACAAGATGAGCTAACCAGACACACAAAAACTATCACACTGGAAGAGAGGAATGCAGACGCTACATGCACATGTGAGTGCAGACAAAAGCATGCGCGAGGAGGCTACGAAATTGTACTCGAAGGCAACTGAGAAATCATCACAAAAAACAATGTGAACATTCCAAAAGCATAAAAATCTGCAATGTTTTCAAGGAGTCTCTCTTTGGTCATCTCGTGAGGATATTGTGCATTGATGAGCAGATATATCTCTCATACGGTGTGTTCCATACAAATCCTTATTTCCATCTTGTGTGTCGATACACACAAAATTAGAGCCAATGGCTCAGTGGTTATGGTGCTGGGCAGCTCATCCGAAAGACGCAGGTTCAACCCCGGCTGCAGCAGTAGCATTTCAATGAAGCCGAAATGCTACAGGCCTGTATACTGTGCGATGTCAGTGCACGTCAAAGAGCCCCAGATGGTCGAATTATCCGGAACCCTCCACTACGGCATCCCTCATAGCCTAAAGCCTAAGTCGCTTTAGGATGTTAAACACCATAAACAAGAAATGAGAGCCAGTTTTTAACAACGCAGTTGTTGCTAATGGCGCACTAGCTTAAAGCTAACTATTACAACAGCAAGTCTCCTATGCATAACCTTCTACGACCTGCATACCAGTTCAAAGGGGGCCCGCAAGATCCAGCAAATATCATCTCCCTGTTCATAGTTTCTATTATAACGTCTTGTTTTAAGGCAACTTGATCTAGAACAACAATGGAGGGCATTGATTGCTGAATTATAATACAGCGTTTCCTTCCACATTTTGCTCTTTCCAGTCCTGTATTCCCACGATTCTTTAATTTCCATTTATTGTGCCTAGTTATCAGTCTCGGTTTCGCGCACTTTCTTTCTGACGTTCATGGCAGCTTCCCTTAGCCAGTTGTTGCCCATGTAACCTGTCGTAAGCATTAGTCTTTTTCCTCTACGATGTGTGCAGGCTTTTGCTGTACAAGTACCTCAAGACTTCAGATGCTCACGTCTTCACATCTGTTTTTCTTATAGCTGGATACAACTCGAGAACGATAAAAACAGTATGTGCTCCTCAAAAGATGCTCTCCAGCCAATGACAGAACCTGGTTTGGTTTGGTTAAGGTTTATGGGGTTTAACGTCCCAAAGCGACTCAGGCTATGAGAGACGCCGTAGTGGAGGGCTCCGGAAATTTCGACCACTAGGAGTTCTTTAACGTGCACTGACATCGCACAGTACACGGGCCTCAAGCATTTCTCCTCCAAAGAAATTCAACCGCCGCGGCCGGGACAATGACAGATTCTCATGATATCGCTGTTAATATGACAGATTCTCATGACATCGCTGTTAATCTGCTGTTAATCCCCTTGCACCTGCCAGTCCCCAGTAGTGTCTTGCTAGCAGGGCATTAATCACGTCACGACACCTGGTGACACTATTGGCAGGACCTCCTCGGAGGGGCATTTTCCACCAGCTATGCGAGCGCCATCTACCCCGAGACTGTAAAAGCTATTCAACCAGCTGCTTCGTACCACTGGTGTCAGAACCACTAATTACATACTAGCGCACTCTTTAGTGGGTGTGTTGTAGCACGATGCCATCTACCACAAAGGCTATTGAAGCTCTCCCTTCTATTCTCCTTACCCACCAGTTGCGTGCTGTCATAGTCACGTGGTAAGCAAAGCGAGCGTGTGGCAAGAAGAGGCCTTCATTAGAGACCTCTAGCATAAAGTATACTGCTACCACTCACCGCGTGCTGTCAGTGCACACGCGCAGATTTCCCTGATGGGGCTACTACGTGTACGGCAGCTGAGAACACACCTGCTGCATTGGGATTATCTGCGCACATGCAGCAGCAATATGCGCTAAGCTAGATGTCTTTATTACTTATTCTGAGCGCCGCCTCTAGCTATAGTGCCATCGACTGGCCAGGCCAACCTAAGTGTTAACGGGTGATGTGTGTGTTTGTGGTGGATGGCTAGCAGAAACAGCTGAAGCTGCAAAATTTAATTTTGCCATCAAGGTTTCCCTACATGTGCAAGCTGAGTGCAAACATGCCAGCAGCAAAGGTAGAAAAGTATGCATTTACTCCTGCTTCCAGAAGTTAAGCTATACCGCACATGAAGTGTAATGCGGGACCTAATAGTGGCCCAATAAAGGGACACTGAGGGCAACTCCATCAAATTACTGTTTTCAGTAAAAAATGACTCCCAGGCTCTTTATGGCTATGCAAACCTTTATATGGCAATAAAAAACTCAATTATCGCTCAGAAAAATGATTTAAAATCTTTCCGCCAGTTAATTCAAGCTCATGACACCCTTACTGAAAAGGCGACTTAGCATATCCTCTCGAATCTGCGTCGACAAATCGGTGTCTCAGCAAGAGATTTCCCTGCGCAACTGGCTGATGAAGGCGACATCTGCATTTCGTTTTTTGGTCTTTTAAAACTTATACAACCTCTCTTTTCAGTGAGAGTGGTCTCTTTGTGAATGCGGTACCCTATCGATATAGGCCAACTTCTATTTGTCCTCATAAGGAACACTGAGGACAAATAGAAGTTGGCCTGTATCAATAGATTCGAGCGTTCAGATGACAATGGTGCTGTCACTAAAAACGAAGCTTTAACACATATATAAATATATAAAAAAGGTTGACAATGATATACATATACTGCCGCCACCGGCCGTTCTCACAAGCAAATCCGGTGCCAAGATATTTCAGTGCGCATATCCCCGTGGCTAAGCTGCACTGTTATTCACTTCTGCAGTGGCTCAGTGGTTACGGCACTAGGCTGCTGACCCGAAAGACACGGGCTCTATCCTGGCCACGGCGGCCGAATTTTGATGGAGGCGAAATTCTGGAGGCCCGTGTACTGTGCGATGTCAGTGCACGGTGGTCCCCCCCAGGTGGTCGAAATTTCCGGAGCCCTTCACTACGGCGTCCCTCATAGCCTGAGTCGCTTTGGGACGTCACAAGTTTGAAATCAAGCAGGAGGAAAAGTTATAAAATCCAATTTTCTCAGCAATAAATGCATCTTCTTTTGCGCAACAAACGCTATAACAGCCGAAAACAGCCAAAGAATAAGTTTTTACAGAGAAGATAAATCGGATGCAGTTGCCCTCAGTACCATGGGACTGATAAGTATGGTTGTGCTGCTTACAAAATAGAAAGAAAATATTGTAAGTCTTTGGCAGAGCACAAAATATATATTCTTAATCACAATGAATGACAAAAATCACTGACTCTTCCTTTGGCAAAACTTAGTTCTGCTTCGGCCTCTTCCAATGCTTTGCTGCCTTTTCTTCCATGCGATACTGATTTCTGAAAGGATAAAAGCATTTAAATTTGTTAAACTCAATATCATAAGGGGAACATTTATGAGCAGTCCTTGGAGGGGGCAATCGAATTTGCAAATGCATGAAGAAAGCGGCTGTCAATGTCATTTTGCCATGAAAAATTTCTTGTCCAATGCAAAGGGTCATCCACCACCCTTTAAATCTACTTATGAGTACCATGGCATCTCGGGCAGACACAATGCCAAATGCACTAACAATGAGGTTTTAAAACTCTCAAGACATGCTAATGCAATTGAATCAAGGCTTATAGATGGTCAGGGCCCCTATTTCAAGGCTCCGTTAGTTTCAGCAAGCCTTTTCACTCTTTATGAAACATTATGGCTTCACATTTTTGCACTTTTGGCATTTTTTTCATTCATAAATGGACCTTAAGATAATCCCAGAATTTCTTCCGGTCCCTTGAAATCCAAATTAATAAGGCTTTACTGGCCATTATGTTATTTTTAGTAGCTAGTCAGGAGTCATTTCATGGATTTCATTTTGCATGACCACGTTACAGATTACACACTGTTATGCTGTCTAATCGAGTAGTGTAAACTCCTGTGCACATCATGATTTTTTATATAGTCCTGAGTCAGACTAGCTTTGTTTATTTCATTAGCAAATACCCATACTATATAAAAAAAAGATAAAAAAAATAAGGGCAACATTTCCCTGTTTATCTTTTTCTGATATAGTTCTTCTTGCTCAACAGATATTCAATATTGATTTGATACTCGAAGCCATTCTTTCTTCATATTCGTATTCGATTCATATTCGCAAATTTTAATATTCGCATACCCCTACTTAAGAAAGATGGATTGTAAAAAAACGATTTTCTTAAAAAAGAAAAAAAAAAAACAGCAGATGTGCACAATGGACTTCTTAAAGAAATAAACGCCACTTCTGCCTGACTTCGTACTCTTGGCTGCAATATGTGAAGTCCAGTAACGACGAACTTCAGATACAACAAATACAGTCCTTGTGGCTGTCAGGTCTGCTAATAGTGGGTTGAATTGTAAAAACACTGCCAAAAAATATTAATTCTGAGAGAGCATGTACAAATTTGCGACCTAAAATATTAATACCAACATGCACCACATGTGTGTGTGTCATAAATCAGTCAAAAAGGTGCTAATGGTCACAATAGGAAAGATGCCCTTTGAGAGAGTGCTGAAAAAGAAAAAACGTTGGGACAAAGTCCACCATTCTCACCTCGACTGCCACCTTCTACCGAAATTCCAGACACGTCCAAATGATGGAAGCCATTCTTGCGATGTCTCCGAGAAGTGGTCGAAGTTTGCACCCACGCGATTGGGGTTCAGTTTCTTTCGCTTCTCCATAAACACTGAAAACACAAGTATATACTGCTTTAGTGATTCCCACACAACAAGCTTTCCAAGAGAAATAAGACTGTTCACACTGCACTTATTGATGGCATGCAGGCCGGATTGTTGCGGCTGTGAATGGCAATTCTGTCCCATTCTGCCGTCGCTCCACGTTTGCCACAAATGCATTTGCGTGCATACATGCGCACACCTGGATTCTCATCATGCATGTAGCACATGAAAGGGTTGAGTGCAGGTAATTCAGTTCTATTTTTCTCCGCCTACCATGGTCACTTGTAGGTCCTGCATGACCCTCAGCATGAACAGTGCAGTAACTCCACGATGGTGGCATACCGGCTGTGTTGTTTGGGTACTGAACCCAAGGCCCAAGAATTTAATTCCAGCCATGGCGGCGACATTTCAATAGAGGCGAAATGCAAAACACATTCACCATCTAAAGGCAGCCGCTGTGGCCAGGATTTGACCTCACAACACTGGCCTCGGCAGCCGAGTGCCAAAGTCACTGAGCCACCATAGCATTTACAGAATGAACCGACTCTTTCTGAAGATCAGGACAGTGAGGAAAAGGATATGACGGGCCCTCCGTACAGTGCCTCTGAAAGTCCTGAATGGTGGGACCGATGGGGACCTTGGAGATTTCTCCAATGCACGGCTGCTTGGCTGGGGTTGGCCCTTCTCCCTCATCCTCATCACTGTCGTCGTCAAGCCAAGGTGGCTTTGCTCCGGTGTGGATGTTCCCTTTTGTGGCCTGCAGCAATACAGGTTCTCATTGTACACCACCCAAAATGCGGGCCAGTCACCAAGCTTTTAGCCCCCTAGCAGACTTGGACGAGCCAGGCTCGTCATAAGCAGACTGTCATTTCTGGTTCGTGACGAATCCAGCTTGTTGTGCGTTTTGTGTCGAGTTTAAGGCGACCGGGACTTGTCCAAAGCATTTTTTTTTTGTTTGCTGAAAGATGGCAGCGAGGGTGGTAAATAACCATTTTGACACCATTTTCGAGCAAAAATGTGTCCGCCTGGGGGTCACGGGTCACCGAAGACAACATCATCCAATTTTTGTTTTCAGTAAAAATTTACTCTTTTCCTGGCTATGCTGTTTGTACGGCAGCACAAGGTGCATTTGTGGTTGAGGAAATTGTATTTAAACTTTTGTTGCCCCTCCATTCTAACTAGTGACATCAAGACTGAAAACTACTTAGTGATCACTAGTAGGAAGTGAACAGCGTAGCTCCTGTGATCTGCACACAAAAAACTGTCTTGGTGCACCACAGACTTACTGCAAAAATGACTAGTGATGACAATACCTGCATTTAATTTTTTCACTGTTTCTGGCTTATGAAAGCTCCGTTTCAAGTGAAAATGGTGTCTTTGTCATTAGGACAGGGTAAACTATTGATACAAGACAACTTCAGCTTTTCCTCAGCGTTACTACCATGTGCGGAAAAGCAATTCCAACTTTGCAGTTCACGCAGTCTGTCAAGACATTACACCAAGCCAAAGTGGCCTGCTGATCAAAGGAAGCCCTTCTGCCCCAAGACCTTTTTTAAGTTCTAAAGAGGAATGGCGCGGCGGGGGGAAGATGCGAACGAAAGAAAGAGCGCACACACAAGCGCCTTGGTGCTTGTGTGCGGGTTTTCTTTCTTTCGTCCACGTCTTTCCCTGCCGAGCCATTCTTCCCAGAACACGTCGCACCAACTTGTCCAAACCTCTTCGCTTTTTTAAGATCTTACTGTTTATGCTGTATGAGTTACATCAAAAGTACAGAGTACTGCCACATATAAGCCTATGTTATTTTCCAAAAATCGCCATCTGAAGTTGAGGGCTCGAACAATACACAAAGACAACCTAGTATTTGCGGAGTCTAAAGAAGTTTCGGCCGAGTCGCGGCTAGCACACGCCTCATGTCAGTTCTCAGCAGGATGCACAGAGTAAAAAAAAAAAACTGGGAAAAAAATTACCATTCCATGTGCAAATCAGTGCCACTATGAAAATTCCAACTGCACATCGTTTACACGGCTTGCTCAAGCTGGTGGTCGCTTTCACTGATGAGCAGCAGATGGTGTGAGCGCAGACTTCCAGTAAACTTCGAAGCAGCGTTCCACAGGACCGCTGGGAGGGAGAGCATTTATCGCTTTTGGTCTCCATTTGCCTCTAACTGTTGGCCTTGCGATTTTATATCTGGAGTCATAATTTTTTTTGGTGACAGTGATGGTAACTTATTCTCGGAGTTGACTTACATGTCACAAAATACGGTGAATGGAGCACGTATCTCTGGTTTACTTTCCCTGGCTCTTGGTGCTTGAAGACTGAAAGGCGCAGTATACAGAACCCAAAATCTAGTACTGAAACATTTCTGCATAACCACAATTTCCCTCCAAAATTCCACAATCTCGTGCATCATGCATCTGTTGAGTTCTGATGCCATTTGCAGTTTTCGCTGTCGTAATGCCTCTGTCGAGAAGATTGTTTTGAGACATTTCCTTCTTTTTCTTTTGTTGAACTGACTAAACCTAGGAAGCGAATTGAGAAAGAGTGAAGTTTGGGGCCTTCACAACTACATAAAGTGTAAAAACAGAATCAACGACAAATTGACAACAGCCTCCGTGCAATGTCCAGAAACTATTATTAGCCCTCCTGAGCAGTAACAAACACTTCAAACAACTGCTTAAACTTGCAGCCCAGTTGTTTTTACGAAAAGAAAATGAAGGCAGGACATCTTTACATTTCTGCCCAGTAAATACATACAACTGGTACAGACTTTGTCAAAAGTAACCAGGCTACACGTTTTTTTCTTATCAGTTGTATATTAAAGCTATTATGACAGCCCTCAAGCTCTAAATCTCTGTATGGTAAGAAGAACCCCTGTTCTCACCTTCAAATAACTTTTTGATCTTTAGGGAAGCCGTGAGGGCTCTATAATACAAATGAGAAGCAAACCATGGAGCCTGGTTACTTTTGACAAAGAGTGTACATGCCTTATAAATGACAATATTGCAATGCGTGACGTACTATACAACCTCCTGCCAGTGCTAATCAAATAATCACTGCCTAGGTGAAACACATTTTTAAAGAAGCCCAGCTAGCAGGCTTAGTGAGCAGTGACATTTTTGCTAATAAATGAGACGGACTGTCATAACAGCACAAGCATTAATGCACGCCAAATTCCCACACAAAATTCTATTAAAAGAAGAAAACAATGGGGCCCAAACCTGTTTGCCTGATGAGCTGCCGTTCACCGATGACCAGTGGCTGCAACCGGGCTGGGGTTCGGGACCAGCGTGTTCGCTGACTGCTGAAGAGTACTGTTGTTTGGATATTCAGGATCCACGGCCCATTGAGAGTGTGAGCATTTTTACAAAGGGCACGAAAGAGCCAGAGGTACTCTACAGCCAAAGTGAACGTGAGCTACATATGTATTTCTGAAAAAGCTGACAATACTGCCAGCAGAATTCCCTGAGAAACTGATATGCGCAACCTATGCTTAGCACTGTACATCACACTCTCAGATGAGAGCCTATATCAATGTTTCAGAAAGTCTGCTTAGCACATTTCGTACTTTCCTGTGACAAAGAAATAAGTTGATCACCATCACCATCATCAGCCACACCACGTCCACTGCAGGATAAAGGCCTCTGGTACAGATCTCCAGTCAACCCTGTCCCATATGTCACCCGCAGCCACCCTATCCCAGCAAACTTTCCAATCTCATCTCCCAACCCTGGCTATGCCTTTTTTCCATTGGAATCTGCTCTGCTAATCTAACAAATTAGCAATTATCTCTTTGCCGCATTATATGTCCTGCCCAGGCCCATTTATAACTTGATTTCTGCTACAATATCATTATTGTGAGCTGCTAAACCAGTAAGTGCAAAAGCAAAAAGCTTGTCTTTTCAAGATGCAACAAAAGTAAGCGCTTAAGCAATATTACCACGCTGGCAGGCACATATGGTTTTTAAGGCTCAGAACAGGAGAACATGACGAAAGACTATTACCATCATGTCCAACTTTTCAAGTTGTTAAAAACTATGTGCCCACCTTCAAGTTAAGGGCATCAAGCTGCATCACTAATGCAAACCACAACATGATTTGGATACATTTCATCCAGAACAAACCTCGAAGCGTGCCTCTGTCACAATGTCCATCCTTTGCTTGTCAGTTTTTTGGATGGCGGCAACAGTCTAGCAAAAAGAAACAAGAGAGAACAACATACTCAGAGTTGGATCATAATACTGGCCTTTTTGCAGGGACAGGACAGGAGGGGAATGACCCCTAAGCGAGAACTTTTTACACAGGAAAACCCCGCCACACTTCATTTTTTTGACCAAAAGAAAAATTAAAAGAAATGCACGGCTCAAATAGAATTGCAACCCCTTCCAAAATCCCCCTCCAAGAGTGACCCATAAATCTGCTTCTGCATTTATTAATTGTACATAGTGCAAAGCAGCACCTGTAAATATGTAACTAATAATGCACAGATTTACTACGTTGAAGACTGAGCAACAGCAGCAGCAAACTTGTTTTGCTTTAACAGTAGCTGGTAGAGCGCTGCACAGGGCGTAATTATTGGCCTGAGCCCACCAGACTCATCGGTTACCCGCTCGAGCCCAGTCCAGCCTTTCCAGTACACGCTCGGTCTTGAAGCGGAAACTAGCCCTAGCGTGTCTTTGTTGATATCCACGGCACCACTTCAATGGGAAGTGGTGCCGTGGACTTTTCTTAAATTTCAAACTTTTCACCGAGACTCCCTCATCTGCTTCAACGAAGCTGTTTAAATGGCTTTGCTGGAGAGTGCGCCATGAACCGCACTGATTTGAAATCGTCTTAACAACATAGTAACTTCAAAGCAAATGCATTGAAAATACCCTTCACGATCCTGGGCTAGAGGGGACAACACGTTCTCAGTAAGGTTGCACTTCAGGTTTGTTGGCGTGACAAGACAGCGCACCGATTCGTTGGTTCAAAGTATCTTCGAATGATGAAAACAAAGTGTCTATTTAATAAACTACAGCATAGGGAAGCTGTATTGATGCTTCTACTGCAATGCGCAATGTTCCACAAGGAGCTGAGATGGTGGAAAACAAAATTATGGTATCTATAATGTTTTCTGCACTTGGAAAGCTATGAGGTGGGGAATGAAAGATCAGCAAATGAGATTCAGGAATACTAAACATGCAGTATTTTTCTGCCTTTCCAGCATCGTTTAATTTATTTATTCTTTTATTTCTGACATGCCACATATTATTACTGTCGATAAAAGTTAGCAGGCCAGAAATAAATGGTTGAAAATTGGCAATTTATCATGGCCTGCCGTTTTTTAACCGCAGGAGAATATAGCAATGGCATATTCAGTAAAAGTAACCATTTAGTCACCAACCCTGCAGCCGGCCCAGGACAGTCATTGTAAAAGCCTGAAGCCGGCTCGGGCCCAGCTCAGACCTGGCAAGAAACTGCTGTACCAGACCAAGCCAGGCCTGGCCCACAGGCTGGCCAAGGTTCGGAATTTCGGGTAAGCCCATGCAGTGTTTTCGTAGCTGGAAGAAATATATACGCAGTGGTGATATTCACGAGACTGATCCAGGAACTGCCTGCAAGACTACAACTGCTTCCTGTAACAACTGTAAGTTTGTAACATGAGGTCTCCTGTGCAGCCTTTGGCTTTGGGACCTAAATGAATCTAAATTCTGAACAATAGAAAAAAAGCTCTGAAGACATCAGAGCATCTGCAGGCCTGTACTGCCTGTGACAAAACAAACAGGTTGCCTGTGCACAGGCATTTTGTTAGCAGTGTTTGCCGCACCTTCTGATGCAGTCTCTCCATCTTCTCAAGGTAGGCTTTTTCCTCCGCCTCAATCAGTGGTTCAGCTCTGCACAACAGAATCACCTTTGTAAATGGCAGCACCCTTGCAGCATGTTGAAAAAAATACACCACTACTAAGTGGAGAGAGGCATAGGACATACTTTGAAAGCATGGCATTATTTATGACGTAGAGTGGAACAGATGCTTTGCTGACTTTGTTTTTCCAAAAGAATGATTTGCAGGCTGCTTCATGACTTGGTCTAGAAGGAATGAGAGAGAGAGAGAGATTCACATAAAGCTGCTTACAGTGACACATCGAGGCCCTCACACATTTTCTGTTGTGAATGTATTGTGCGTGTATGAACTTGGCTCTAGGAGAAATAAACAAAAACATGCAAACAAGCATCTGCTATGCAACAGCGTACCACAAATGCTAAGTAAAATATATTAAACCATATAAAATCCATGACAATATAAAGTAAAGGTGTATGCAAAGGTACATTTATTATTTAAAGTCCTACATGGAGAACAAACCAGACAAGGTGGCTAAGACGAAAAAAACGAGTTGCTCACTTTGATAAATACAGGGTAATGACAGCAATATTCATGTTTAGTGATAAGTGCGAAGTGCCCAAATTATGTGTCAAATAGCGGTCCAGCAAATCAAAAGTGATTGCTTATAATGTGAAGGCTGTGACTTAAGTCACTATAATGAACAAATGTGCTGGCAATTGAAATTATAGATCTATTAATATCCCAAGAGTGCATCAGACACGGTGTATCGTGGTGTATCGAACTGGGGCTGCGACAGGCCCGTAACAGAGGTGCAGCCAAACGTAGTTATGAGTAAGAAAAGTAGAACACATGATAAAGAAGTATATGAAACTATATGAAACGCCCGACCAGATCTGCACACGAACGGCAGGACGCAAGCTAGGAGATACTTACGTGGAAAGGTGCAGCAGAAAATTGTGGCTGTGGACGCTCAACGCTGTTCCTTCTTTTCTCCCGTGTTTTTCGACCTCCTGAGCGCAGAAGTAGCACCAAACTTTGGCACCATCTTCCCAAAGAAGATCGTGCACTTCAGGCTTTTTCAGGAACTGCTTCGCTTCTCTCACCTAGCCCGAACAAAACACACGTTGCGGCGAAAGTCACCACTGTGCCACTCACGTTCTGCACTTACCTTTTTAAGAAACTTGGCCAGAACGTTCTTGACGATTTCCTGGTGTTTTTTTGAATATACGTGCTTCTTCCCAACGTTGTGGCTTATCCTGCACAACTCGCATAGCGTGTACTGCATGAACGACTCAATAGTCTCCATAATGCTCGGTTCGCTGTACTTGAGATTAAAATGTAGGAACGAGAGCTTGCAATTATATCGTGGAGAGCGCAGTTTCAGCTCTTTTTTGTAGTAAACATTGTGTTCCTCACTGCCATGCTCACTGCACTGTGCTAAAACGAAAACAGTCTGCCAAACATCACGTGGTACACAATGTGGCCATATGCTACACACATCTGTCCATGTAGCAGCAAAGAAATTGTTGAACAAGAGCCGGCAGAGTATCCATCATAAAAAAGCTTAGTTTTATAACTATTTCTTTGCATTGAAATAAATAATAGTCTGTTTTAAGAAGAAAACACAAAATTAAAGTGGCGGAAAAAAATTTTTAAAAGCTGTTCGCTCGTTTTGTTCGTCAACACTGGGCAAAAAGCGCGCGCAAATGCCGCATTTTTGCGGGAATCGGCGGCTGCGGGCGGGCGACGAGGGATCTACGCGACTGAGCGATAAAGTTTTATCTCTCAAGAAAAAGTTAGTCACAAGTTCCTACACTGCACCATGGATGTGGCCGATCTTCGCACAGGGCCTGTCGAAGTCAAGGATGACATTGGTGACCGCTGCCAAAAGTTGTTTCAAGATTTTCTGGAAGAGTGAGTGCCGCCGTCGAGCTCTTTAAAAATGTCGCACACAAAGGCGCGCTCGCCCGTGGTACCGCGGCGCGCTCCGTCGCCGCGCGCGATCGGCATGTTCACTTTGCAAGGACACATGGGAGATTGGAGTCGCGGGGATTTCCATTTTTTTCTTGGGGCTTCATTTGTTTTTCTTTTCAAAACTATAGTACTTTACCCGCGAATTTGGCTAGCGTATTGCTGCAGGGACAGGGTATTTAAATGTGTATGTTTTGAAGCTATTTACGGACTGTGTAGCTGCGGTAAAATCACGTGAAGTTGTACATATGCTCACTCTCCCGAATGTGAAACTTGATCATTCGCTGTAAATGTAATCACTCGTCCTGAGTCCTCAAAGGTTGCCACTCAGCACTTCGATTAGTTTTCTGCACGTGTTGCGTGTTCCTCTCCGTTTTGCTAAAGGCCGCAAAGCTCAGCCGGAATTCTTGCGCACCATGTTGTTTGGTCGTCTCAAGAATCGTATTCTCGCTTTATACAGAGAAAGCAAAAATGGCATACATTAGCTATTACTTTTAGGAAACTTTAGGGAAGCAAGTGCACTCTTTCAACTGTTCTTCTCGAATGAGGCAGCTTTATTATGTGAGCCTTCTGATGCCCTTGGCAGAGGAAGTAAACTGTGCAAATAAGCAAAGTTCTTTTTTGTCCCAAGAAATAATCATGTTATTTTATTTCTGCAGTTTGGACCTTTGATCATATTTTTTCCACCTGTTGCAGTTGAACATCGTGCGTGAATGCATGCGCAAATTTATAAACACCTAGCCTACACCACACTGCGGCGCCAACAGCTTAGTGCTGACTGGCTACATTGTGTATTTTTCTGTTTTCCTTGATGAATGTGATATTGCCAGTCTGAACTGGTATTTTTGTTCATGCATGGAAATGTCTGGAAAAAAAGAAAAACTTGAGAATCCACTACTTGGTACGGGAAGTGCTCACAACAGAAGAGCCATTCGTCATCCGCCAAAAAAATGTAACATTCACAGCCTTTGTTGTGGAAAACTTTGTAGGTCACGAACTAGTGTCAAAAAGGAAAAAAAAAAAAATGTTTAGGAGCGCTTCCTTGTTCACAGCTTCATTGTGGACAAGAGAGTTGGTGGTGCAGTGCTTCCAAGGTATCAATTTCTTGTTTTGGCATTGTTCAGTGACCTATAAACTTCTTCAGCTATGTTTCCTGACCAGATTGCATGCTGTCAACCTCAAGGATAGCTTGGTCTGTCCAATCCTGTTATACTTCTATGGCCAGTCCACACTCTGAAGACTAGTCACTGCTGCTCTAACTGTGGTATTTTATGCTGTGGCTGCAGGTGTAAGAATGAACGGCATGAGCCCAAGTATGTGGAGGATGCAAGGGATCTGGTTAAACCTGAGCGCAACACGCTCGAGGTGAGCTTTGCTGACGTCGAGCGCATCAACCAGAATCTTGCCACTGTCATCCAGGAGGAATACTATCGGTAAGCTGCATTCCTCCAACTGTGACCATTACTTACTTTTTGTTCATTACAGCTGCCTTCAAGCCATAGGAGTGTGAGAGCGACTTAATGAAGTGAAGCAAGTGAATGATTGATGTGAAATATTGACAGTAGGCTGTTGTTGATTTCAACTGGCTTAATTCGAACTGAAGCTTCAGTCCCATCAAACTCAGCTGTATTAAAAATCCTCCTTTCAGTTTGAACTGTGCATATCTTGAAAGAAATTTTCGATCCAAGAGTAGACAGTACTTGTTTTCTTGTCAGTTTAGTTAGTTTAGTTTATTGGTTTCAATGTCCCAAAGCGTCTCAGGCTATGAGGGATTTCGCAGCGGAGGGCTCCAGGCAATTTCAATCACCTGGGTTTCTTTAACGTGCACTGACATTGCACAGTACACAGGCCTGTAGCATTTCGCATCCACTGAAATGCGACCGCCATGGCCAGGGTCGAACCTGCATCTTTCAGGTCAGCAGCCAAGCACCATGATCACTGAGCCACTGCGACGGCTGTTTTCTTGACAGAACTTGTAGTTATACCTCTGGTAAAAGTGATGAAAAAGAGTGGGTTGTATGGGATTGATGTTAACTTTGTTTCATGGAAAGGAAAGCTAATGTTCCAGCTTTGTGTTGTTAAACTTGGCATTATCATTGATAATTTCAAGCAGAACTTGTGAGTACTTTGCCATTTTGAGGGGATAAACTTCAGAGTACAGGAGGTCTCGTGCACATTTTTTGTGTGCGTTGCCAAACAACGTCAGTATTTGGTACACAGAGCACAATTTTCAAGAAATGAGCTAGCTAAGTAGTAAAGGGTCAAATAAAATTTTGGAGTTATATTTTAACTGTAGACCCACAACTTTTGTAGGTGGTCCTATGATTTCTTGACTCCAGTCAGTAGTTCTCCAGGAAGTGGGCTTATGGTGTGTCTTGTTGTTACTAAATTACTGCAGACTCTTTTGAGTATGAAAGAGCACTGTGTGTAGAATCAGTTACATCAAGAATTTGTTGGTGGAAAATTTTACTGGCTGAGTTATCAGATATTGAAATTTTCCGTTCAGCACCTCTAATGATTTCCTCCTCCTGTCGTCATTCCAACTGCCAGAAGTAGTGCGGGATGCTTGCGGTGCTGCATCCAGTGACTTTATTTTATTTCTTTTTCTGGTGCGTAAGGTGATTAATGTGTTCCAAAGCATGTGTCTGCTGCTAATCGCTTGTCTGCTTTCTGCACGACTTTGCTTATACTGGCAACTGCCCCTTGTGATGAAAAAGAAATCTGGCTTCTGCGTGCCATTACAGGACCCCTGTATGTGCCTTGATGGGATATCTGCGGAAATTACATTACAAAAGCTGAATTGGGAGCAGGGATTTGACAAACAGGTGCAGGAAATGGAAAGCAGCTTCAGGACCAAAGTAGTGGGGCTTCTGGTGTGTGTGCAGTATTTATATTTGACTTAGATATTCCTTAGTGTATAGCCTTATGATTGGGCTTGCTTATTTTCCATGTTGTTTGCCAGCAAAAAGTGTTTCATGGCCTCTTTAAGACCGAAATAGAAATGATGCGTGATTTGAAACCATATGCCTTTCCCTCTTTATTTCTTGGTTTGCAGCGTGTACCCATACCTCTGCCGTGCCCTGCGGAATTTTGTCAGGGACCACGCTGAAGTGAGCGTCGAGAAGGAGTACTATGTCAGCTTTGTGGATGTAGCCACCAGGCACAAGTGAGTGGCGTACTTTCTTGTACAGCTGAGGAATTAAAACATTAAGCTTCGAGACAAATTTAGTGTGCTTTTTAACGTAGAATTACACCAAAAGTGCATATGTGCTAGCTAAACACTTGTGATACACCGTGCCTGCTAGATTCAGTGTCACTGGTATGTTTGTAATGGCAGTGGTACTTGCGTCTTTGATCAGAAGAGGTCCAAGGTATATTGAGGGTTGATTGGCAGATTCCACAGTTATGCTTGCATAATTGAAGCCAAATATCTTTTATATCTCGCAAGTTGCATGTACTGCAACATTTCACAAATCCTTTGCAGTTACTGCAGTAGAGTGCATTCAGCTGAACAATGCAGTGCGGTTTCCAAGTTTTTATTTCAATGCTGTTAATAATTGAGCTGTCTTGCTACGGAGAATTCGTCTGTAACAGGCTGATGATGTACTGGGGCTGCAACACCCCTTGAAATGGTACAAAATCTATTTTCTCTGTGGATGCGATGAAGCAAGACTTAACTTGCACATGAATAGATATCTGGGCAAGTTGGTACAGTGTCATTTTAAATTTACCAGTGTGAAACACAAGTACATGAAGTAGACATGGCAGCACTTGTCATGTCTACTTCATGTACTTGTCTTTCACGCTGGTAAATTTAAGAAGTTAAACTTCATTGTAATGAAAGACTGAACTGTAGTTTCATTTGTCTATGAGGACACTGAGCTTTCCTGTCAAGCAGCATTAGCAGTATACTTTCTCTATATTGGAGCAGAAATTTGTGCTAAAAGTTTTTGTTGTCGCTGTAGTTTTTCTTGTTTCTTTTCCTTAACCTGATGTAGTTGTATTTCTGCGATGTATTGGAATATGTCTAATGCAGTGGTTGGCAGAAGTTATTCACACTGTATGCTAGCTTTTCTTACTTTAATAGTTTTGTTGGTTCGGTGTAATCAAGACGTGTGATCCAGCGGTCAGGCTCTGAAACCTTGCACAATGCTCAGGGTGCGTGAGCTGACGACAGCCAAGGTGGGGAGCCTCCTCAAGATCAGTGGCCAAGTTGTTCGCACCCATCCCGTGCATCCAGAGCTTGTCAGCGGCACTTTCGTCTGTGCCGACTGCCAGACAGTCGTCAGCGGTGTTGAGCAGCAGTTCAAATACACACAGGTAAAACCACTGCATACAATGATTCTTTCGTATCGTTTTTTTTTTTGCTTGTTTGTTGCCTGAAGCTGCGAGTATGTTGATGCAATATACTATTTTCTTCCAGTAAATAAAGAGGCAAAGAGGAGTTGGAGGGAGGCACATATTATTTGCTGTAGCTCATGATCATCAATTATTTATGAACCTTCCTTGCAGGAGTGTATTACAGCCACACCTTGCAGTGTAGTTAAGTGTGTTTTCTCTTCTGGTGTGCCCAGTTGTAGTGCTCTTCTCGTGTTCACTGTCCTGAAACTCTTTAACCATAACCACGTAGACCAATTTGCACAGTTTAGTCGTGAAAACCTAGACGAATAATTTTTTTTTTCAGTGCGCCTGGTTTAATTACCTGCTGCTAAATAAATATAATTTAGTCCAGTTCAGGCAGTTTAATCATCTGCAATGAAATGTATATCTTGCACAGTGTACAAATGCTAAACATGTACGAGTGCTAAATTGCATATGAATTTTTTTGAGTGGGGCAGGTTCGTTCAAATTGACATTCAGTTCTGGCATTCAATTCATATGCACTTCTACATGCCATCACACTATGGAATAGTCTTCCCGACTCAATCACTTCTGTAGTTAACCGTCGTCATTCCCAAACGAGCTGGAAAAATAGTATGCACTCTTTTTTAAAACCAAATTGATCTTGCTATTTATAGCTTCGGCTATTGTAGCCAGACTGCCTCGATGTACAGTGCATTAAATGGTGTTGTTGCATGACAAGGCCACATGACCTATGCGTCACATTAATGGGTGATATGAAACAAGTCCCAAACACATTCTCTTGTCACATTCTCCCTTCCATGTCCCTATTACATATACAGCAGATGCTGAAGCTTGCTTCATGTTGCCTAAACGCCCTTTCAATTTTGTTTATTTCCTTTTTGCTCCTCATCAGCCGACCATCTGCCGGAACCCTGTGTGTCAAAACCGAACACGCTTCATTCTTGACACCAACAAGTCGACCTTCGTGGATTTCCAGAAGGTGCGAATCCAGGAAACGCAGGCAGAGCTCCCACGAGGAAACATCCCTCGCAGGTGTGCCCAACATGTCTTCAGATGCCAAGAAAGGGCTTGCTAAGGATTGCTGTTTGCTGTATGTGTTTGTTCGTGTTAGCACGTTCCCTCTTCTACCTCTTGGGCCTGCATTTTAGTGATAATGAATGGGCCAGTTGGCCCTCAGAACCAGTTACAGATGCATAGGACAGGAGAAAAGTGAATTTTGTGGTGAGGTTTTATGCATGATTTCTTCCTTGCTGCTCATTTTGCTTCTGTAAAGGTTTTTTAAAATAGGGGTGGGAATGGTTTTTATTTGGTGGTGGGAATTTTTTTCTTTTTTTTTTCTGATCATGAAAGATGGGTGCATGTTAGAAGCAAGTAAATGCGGTATTTGCAGCTAGGTGGTGCTTCTTAATTGGAAATTTTAGTGCCATGGCTTTTAGAGAATGAAATCGTGCATTGCTGAGCTGTCTGTTTTTTCTCCAGTGTGGAGGTGATTGTGCGTGCTGAAGCAGTTGAAGTAGCCCAAGCCGGTGACCGATGTGATTTCACAGGCACACTTATTGTGGTGCCGGATGTCAGCCAGATGACCACACCCGGTGGGTGAATGTGCCAGTTTTTGTGTTGCTTGTGGCATGCACTCCGTGCAGCACGGAAACTGAAATGAAAGTGCTAATCAATAAGTATAACTTTTTTGTGATCACTAAATGCTACTGTCCATTGCCAATGCTTTCATCTAGAAAGGGGAACAATAACCAAACTCATTATCCTTTGTGCTGAAAGAGCTACATAATACTAGTATTTTGTGCTTCGGGCATTGTTTTTAATGTACGATGAGTTCATTTATGATTGTATTCATTCAGCACGTTGTTTCATTGTGGGCTCTGAATAAATGAGCCATATTATATGGGTGTGTGCACATTCTTGACCTCTGTTTACTGGAGGTTTTCAATTGCATGTTTGCTTGTTTGTGTGTACATAAGGATGTAGTGTTAGTACTTTTCTTTGAGACACGATAAGAGCTGCTTGTATGGTTGTATGCTTAATCTGTCCAGTTTCAACTTTTTTTTCAACTCGGTGGTTATCCTTGTGCAATGTGCATGAGTTTATTTATAAAAAGAGTGCTCCTAGTTGTATTGGTTCAAATGCGTAAAAGCAGTCACCCCTGCCTGATGTGAGAGAAGTTCTGGCTTGTGGTTGTAATAAAGCTGTCCGTTACGCTGCCAGGCCTGCGCACAGAAAGTGCGGCCCACCACAAGGGCATGGAGGGCTTCGAGACGGAGGGCGTGCGAGGCCTCAAGAACCTCGGTGTGCGGGAAATGTCCTACAGGCTTGCTTTCCTGGCCTGCACTGTTGAACAGACCAATCCCAGGGTGCGTGAGCAATGTACCATCTATCGCTTGTCCAGACATCTACTTCTATTCCTTTCTGTTAATTGCATTTGTATAGTGTTTGTACTCGCATAAACAACGCACTCGCGTTCTCATGCCTCCTGCACTCCTAAGTTGCTTGGGCCTCAGGAGGACTCTGAATACAAATTGAAGTTGGCCTAGCCAGATTACTACTTTCTTATGACAGAAACGCGACTTTTTCTAAAAAAGAAACTTATAAACTAGGAAGAAGTGAAAAGGGAGACTTATTGTCACCATCAGCTGTTTGCACAATTGCACTGTGGTGACGTTAGCTAAGATTTTTTTGTTGAAATGAACAGAAAACAAAGGGTTATGTGCGTGCTTGTTCAGTAACCTTTGTATCACTACTATCAGTGCATAAAGTAGTGTGGGCAGATAAAAAAAAATTGCAATGCAGTCACCTTCAGCCTGCTATGCTCATGGCAGGACAGAGACCTCTCCCAAATCTCTCCAATTAACACTGTCCTGCACCTGTAGTGGTCACCTTGTCCCTGCGATTTTCTTAATCTCCTCCGCCCACCTAACTTTCTGCCGCCCCCTGCTACGCTTTCCTTCGCTTGGAATCCAGTCCGTTACCCTTAATGACCATTGGTTATCTTGCTTTCGCATTAAATGCTCTTCCCAAGCGCAGTTCTCGATTTTGACTAGGATGTCATTAACCTGCGTTTATTCCCTGACCTGCTCTGTCCTCTGCCTATCCCTGAACGTTACACCTATCATTTTCCTTTTCGTAGCTTGTGCTGCACTGTCCTGAATATAAGCATAAGTGAGTATTGGTAAGATACAGTAAAAGCTCGTTAATTGGAACTTCAAGGGACCAAAAAAAATGTTCGGTTTATCCGAGAGTTCGAATTATCAAATGACCCCGAAAAACCATCAAGAACTGTATGCGTCGTAGTAAATTTATTAGGTGAAAAACTGTGTTTGTTCCACTGACGTGCACGGCTTAGTGTTGGAACTTATTGTCCGCAGCTGGGGGGCAAAGCTGCGTCAGCGGAAGAGCTGACACCAGAAGCCATGAAGCAGCAGCTGACTCCGGAGCAGTGGGACCGCATCTACGCTATGAGCCAGGATAAGAACCTCTACCACAATCTGATCGCTAGCCTGTTTCCCACCATCCATGGTGAGTCTCCTGGTTTTATCTTGTTGCCTTTCTAGCTATAGCAGAGAGGTTGGGGAGCAGCATGGTAATATGCAGGACAATATAGAAGATGTGTTTAAAAGTCCTCAGTCCTTGTTTTTCCCTTATTCGTAGTCATTTTTCTCTTGTTGTGCAGTGTCCACTTAATGGAAGTGCCATGACCATCTGCTACTTTTTCTGCACAAATAGCTCTCTTCATTGGTGGGGTGGGACTATTAGATTGTGAAATGAGTGGGAAAACACACCTGCAGAAGTTGCGATTTTAAAGTGAATAGACTTAAGTGTCTCATGTCCGTAAAGTAGCCATTAATGCTGACCACGTGCACACCACACATGCTCACAAATTCATGAAGTCGTTAATTTTGAAGAAATTTTTAGCAGCTGCTTGTTTATTCATTTTGTGAGCGCTCAGCAGTGCCTTTGCATGTAGAGGTGTGCAAATAGTTGTGGTTTTTCGGTTAGAAGTGAATTCGAAATGAATAGTAATTTTCTTTTAATAATTTCAAAGCAAATACTTTGAATATTTCTACCTCACAAAAGAAGATTGAACGGCACTAAGCATGTTCAAAATCACATATTTTCTTGGCACACAAGGTCATTACATGACAAATTTAAACTTAAACTTAACTCAAGTTTCATCGTTTAAGCTGTGTCGAATTTCTGCGAAAATGGCCATTGGAAGTTGGGGAAGTCAACCTACATGTGGTGTCGACATATTTGTGGGGTGTGAGACCTATTTGAAGGACCTCTGGCTGCTGCTCCTAATTGTGATTGTGTCTTTGCGGGGCTGTTGCTTTTCAGCTATGTCATGGACGACTGGTAGGCGTATACACCGCACACATAGCGCCGCTCTCAGTGAGGTGTCAGAAAGAGGCACCCATCCCCATGTGTCTCATGCTAGCTCCCCTTTTCCTCTCGTTAAAATTCCTTTCTCTCTCGCTCCCCCTCCCCTTGGTGCTCATGCCATTTGCTTGATTAGCGAATTTCACATGGAGACGAGCGGCTGAGGCAGCTGCAGTTAGGTCAGACTCGTCCTGTGGAAGTCAGTGGAGCTGTGCGTCCTCCAGTCGATGCACGACGGAATGCACGCCGCAATGTCGGGGGGAGACCCTGATGCTTACACATACTCTGCCGCATGGATCGCATTGATTGTGTGTGACTTCTTTCTTTAATAGCTCAGTGAGAGTTTTTTATACAAAGTCAAGCAAAAATACATCGCCCTGCATCACTGCTGTGCATGTGCCCTTTGGAAGGCATTTCAATAGAGAACGAAGACTTTCACTGTTGATTTGCCTGTGAGCCTTCTTTGCAACCGAATGAAGTCAGAAAAGTGTTAGCCCAGCTTTATCCTCTTGTCAGAGGCTCAGAGGACATCTTTCATACTTTGTGGTCTTGTGTTGAGTGCAAAACAGTGTCAGAATATAAGATGCACTCCACATGCTTGTAACCATAATCTTTGCAACCATAATCCGCCTTTTTTACCTGGGCGCTCTGTGTATGTGTGCCTCTTCTCCTCCAGCTCCACTGGTTGAAAACAAACCGCCCGCTCCTACTGCGCATCTGCAGTTCATTTTAGCGACAGGCACATGCGACAGATGGCGGCAGTTGTCAAGCACACAAATGCGCCTGCATCTCCCACGTGCATTAGTTTTCAACCAGTAGAAGACAACTTTTCGCCACTTCCCAGAGTGTTCTAAATCTTGTGAAAAAGGCGTATTCAGCATTATGGCCACCTTATGGAAACATGCACTGTTCATTCGTTGCACTTGTGGCTTCGATGCTTGGGGAAATCAATAGCACGTGCCCTAATGTGTGCAGGTAATGACGAGATAAAGCGTGGCATCCTGATCATGCTTTTTGGTGGAGTGCCTAAGACAACAGAGGAAAACACAACCCTGAGAGGTGACATCAACATCTGCATTGTTGGGGACCCCAGTACAGCCAAGAGCCAGTTTCTCAAGTAGGCTATGTTGCATATCTCTACTTGTGTGTTTACTTTATGTGTACTGTGCTATGTGCTGCTGGGGTGCATTGCAGTAATGCAGTTTTGTGCTTCGTGGAAATTTTACAACTAGTCGTTCAAGTCAGCGTCAGCAAAGAACAGAGAGAGGTAGCTTTTCTGCACTAACTAAAGAACTAATGAACACTGCAAGGAAGACTGCACCGGGCAGATAGAGCTGTTCGGCGTTATCTGGGCTGTTTCAGTGTGCGGATCACTTTTGTCAAGAAACATCCTCAGTGTCCTATATTTCAAAGTGAGCGAGGTCAGTGTAACCATAGCACTCACAAAGCCACAGAACTTCTTTGATAAAAACTATGTAATGTATGTATTGTGGCAAGTTGCCACCATAAATCAGTCGTTTCATGGAATCTCTCAACTTTTTAAGCAAGGGAGAGCAACAAGTAACTGTACTGCTGCTCCTTGCTTTCCAGGCAGGTGTCCGAGTTTGCTCCACGAGCTGTGTACACAAGTGGCAAGGCTTCGACTGCCGCAGGTCTGACGGCAGCTGTGGTCCGTGACGAAGAGTCCCACGAATTTGTCATCGAAGCTGGAGCCCTTATGCTGGCCGACAATGTAAGCGATAATGTTGTTGCGCCTTTGTGCTCTCTTGCCAATCATATTTGACAAATGCACATATACTCTTGACAACTTTGGTGAATTGCACACAGTTGGAATGTGTTTTCTACTGGCCTTTCACACTATAAATTTCTTTGCCAGAATTAGTTGCTAGACTTTGCATGTTATCCTCTGGCTCAAAGGTTGCCCAATCTCTTTGTAGGGTGTCTGCTGTATCGATGAATTTGACAAGATGGACGTCCGCGATCAGGTGGCCATCCACGAAGCCATGGAGCAGCAGACAATCTCCATTACTAAAGCTGGCGTCAAGGTAATTTGCTGTCCCGTCACACTGCCACTGAGGGCCATTGGTTACAGCTTGCAAAGTGGCTCAGGAAAGAGTTCGGTGTTTTTTTTTTTTTGGCTTTTAAAGGGACTCTAAGGACAAATTGAAGTTTGCCTGTATTGATAGATTACTGCATTGCAACGACAGAGGCGCTACTTTCACTGCAAACGGAGCTTTTATGAGCTAGCAAAGGCAAAATAATTAAAAACACATGTCGGCGTCACCAGCCAATCTTGAAAGTGAACTGCAGTGTTTTGGCACAGTTTTTTGGTCGCACATCCCAGAGGCTAGGCCGCACGGCCATTCACTTCAAAACAATGATCATGTACTGTGGCTTTGCGGGCTTGCTGGTTCATAGCCTTGAAAAACACTGTAGTGCAGCTGAAGACGAAAACACAAAGAACAGCGTCCGTGGTGTTTGTTCTGTTCTTTGTGTTTTGTCTTCTGCTGCACTACAGTTTTTTCAAGACAGTGATCATGGAGCTCTTTGCAGTAGAGATGTCTCAAGTTTGAATCGAGCGGCATTAAAATTTTTGAATGAATCGCAAAGTATGGTCAATTATTTGGAGAAGCAAAGCAGAACGGTGGGTCTTAGTAACGTAAAGTAATGTTCAAAGATGTCGGAAGGGAACAGCAGTTTGCGATTGGCAACGAGCCACTGGAAGTGGTAAGGTACGTCTACTTAGGGCAGGTAGTGACCGCAGATCCAGATCACGAGAGTGAAATAACTGGAAGGATAAGAATGGGATGGAACATATTTGGCAGGTGCTCAAGGATCATGCATGGCAGTTTACCAGTATTACTCAAGAGAGAAGCCTACAACAGCTGTATCTTACCGGTACTCATCTGTGGGGCAGAAACATAGAGGCTAACAAAAAGAGTCCTTCTTAAACTGCGGACAATGCGGCGATCTATGGAAAGGGAAGTGACAGGTGTTTAAGAGACAGAAAGAGGGCAGATTGGGTCAGGGAACAAATGCGGGTTAATGACATCCCACTCGAATCTATAGACGAAGAAATGGGCTTGGGCAGGGCATGTAATGCGAAGGCAAGACAACGAATGGTTGTTAAGGGTAATGGACTGTATTCCAAGAGAAGGCAAGCTCCGCAGGGGACAGCAGAGAGCAAGGCGGGTGGATGAGATTAAGAAGTTTACGTGGATAAGGTGGCCACTGCTGGTACATGACAGGGTTAATTGGAGGGATAGTGGGCGTAGTTAGGCTGACGAAGATAATGATGAAACATCGGCGCGCAGAGAAAGAGCCATAGAATCAATTTTCACAGAGAACAAAATGGGAAGGAGTTGTCCTCAGTATACCTTTAAAATTGGGGTGAGAAAGTGGACAAGAGCTGTGACAGGTGTTGAGGTAGGGGACAAGTGTTGGTTTTGTGTGCTGGTTGATGACAAGGCCTTGTGTGTCAGTGTCGTCTGTGTGTTCTTGTCAGTCAAGTGACAGCGTTATTCATCAACTGGTTTTGACTTTGCCAAGGGACTTCGGGTTACAGGATTTCAAGTTGAGCAGTACAGGAAGTGCAGATACGAAGCTTAAACCTCATCTGTGTAAGCATGTCCGTTTATGTTTATGCTTATGCTGTCATTTGTCTGAACTGCAGCACTCTTGCAACCCATGTGAGCAGTGCGGTGACGCACTTGACGCAGTACGTTCGGCAGATTGATTTATGAACTGAAGTTTCTCCTGCATTTTCGCTGCTTCACAGGCCACTCTAAATGCTCGGACCTCAATCCTAGCTGCAGCCAATCCCATTGGGGGCCGCTACGACCGCACCAAGTCACTGCGACAGAACATTGCCCTCTCGCCACCCATCATGTCGCGCTTTGACCTCTTCTTCATTCTGGTGGATGAATGCAATGAGGTTGGCTCTTCATTTTTTTCCTCTCTCTCTTTCTCAGTTCTGCCTCTGGTCTAATGGTGTTACGATTCAGCAACAACTCTAGTCATTGCGCATTGCCGGGCATGTTTTTCAGTGATTGGTATGCTATGCTCAGTTATGCACCGAACTTGGATCCGAGTGTCTTAGTGCCATGCCTCATTCAAAGGTGACTTGTGCTTAGCTATCTAAAAGAGGTCTGCGGGGTTCAGGTGAGCACACATATTCAGGGCTAAAGCGTGCGCACATTGGTACAGTCTGTGTATGTGTGATTGGATTGTGCACTCCTCTTGATGATCACTGCGGTTGCAACATTTTCTGTAGCTTTCATTAAACTCACCTTTAAAAATGCTGCTAGTTTTGTTAGAGGAAGGCATACATGATTTGCTGCCAGACATGGATGTGTGCAACTTCATGCACATGCTTAACAAATTGAGTTAACTTTTGTGTTCAAAATTTGAGTCGGCAACCTAGCTGAGCATATTCTGATGGCTTGTGGCAAAGCTGCAGGGAAATGTAGAGCTTTCCTTCTCTTATCTTGTGTTTTTTTTTTATTATTGGCAGGTCACTGACTACGCGATTGCACGACGCATCATAGACTTGCATTGCCACCATGAAGATAGCCTTGAGAAGAAGTACAGCCATGAGGACATCCAGCGTTACATTCAGTTTGCACGCATGTTCAAGCCCAAGGTGAGAGTTCTTTTTTTTTTATATCTTATGTAGGGATTTTTAATTAACGAGTGCAACCAAGACTGTCTACAGTGGACATCTTGCGTGCCGTGTGCCACTTCCGCCGTGTGCTCGGTGCCTTCGCTGATATCTTTTGACCTTCGTGTAAAGACTCTGGCCATAGCTTCCTTCGGCAGTGGTACGAATGTGTAATCACAAGTGTGCAGTGTGGTCATGTGACTGTATGCCACACAAATAAGGTCAGAGATCGCTGCGACTTATCTGTTGCCACAACTTATAGTGACTCAGTGCCGCGCAAGTCAAGTGTGAATCATGCCCACAATTTCAACGTCCTAAAAATTTGTCAGCAAGTTTCATATTTACAATTAACAATGTGCACAAAATCACATGGCGAAGGCTTGAGGCTGTGATGCTTAGTGCACTCAGGCTTGCTGCTCTTTGAACATTGCCCAATGCAAGTTTGAAAGTATTTATTTTTATTCTTTGGATTTTTATTGAAATTGCCTCGAAGGCTTCCGCAAACCACTTCTTTTAAGTGCATGCTATTGAGCTCTAATGCATTGGGTGCCTATCATTTTTTACTACTGCGTTTCTAGTTGCATACTATTCGCTTCACTTCGAAACAGTTTGAACAAACTAATTTGCTTCGTATTCGCTGTGAACTGAAATTCCACTATTCGCACATGCCTAGTGTCGAGGCCTCTTTCGAAACCTTTTTTTGAGACTTTTTGAGCTTCCTCATCCACCTGCACTGTTGGTCTAATTTCAAGCAATGATCATGGCAAGTCCTTGACATGTAGCCTGCCAAATAAAAGGCTGATTTGTGCCAGTGCAGTTTCATGCCACTGGTAAAGGTTTCTTAAGCCAGTTTCTCCAGATTGTGCCCACTGCATGCAATTTACTAGAATGGCTGGTGCCTGCTCTTTATTTACATGGAAGCCGACAGTTATGCTTCGCACTGCTGCGCAGCAGTGGCTGACGTATGCACTGTCTTTCTTAAGCCTTGGTTTTTACGAACGCTCCCTTAATAATGGCAGCTGATGATTATGGATGCAAATTGTTGTTTAGAAGAAAAAATAAACAACTAAATTTGACCTCAGTATGCTAGTGACTTTTTGGCACCATTCATGGATGTCTATTTACCTCACAAAAACTGTGTTGCATCATTGTGGTAATTGCAGGCTGCTAATTGCATGTTGGTGTGGGAACCACTAAATGTTGACAGGTCAGCACGGAGGCACGCGACTACCTTGTGGAGCAGTATCGGCAGCTTCGCCAGCGTGACGCAGGCGGCCTCTCCAAGTCATCGTGGAGAATTACTGTGCGCCAGCTTGAGAGCATGATACGCATCGCTGAAGGCATTGCAAGAATGCACTGTTCTGATCAGGTCAGTGTGTCTTGGCTTATCCTCGGTGGTTGACCCCACTCTGCAAAGCTTTTCGCTTTCACTGTCTCTGTTGTCCCTGCTACAACAGAGCATTTCTGGTTCTTTTTTTACTCGTTTTCATCAAATGATCACAGGGAGGGCTAAAGACAAAATGTAATGGCTTTCAGCCTGTCTGTTCAAGAGCTAGGCAGTGCACATGAATGTTTTGGATTTTTAGAGTGCGTCAAGTGTCAGAAAGTGGCCCTTTTATTTGAAGTGAAAACTCAGATTCTCAGATTAGTATTTGATTACTGCTGAATTTGACTTGCTTGAAGAGTTGGAAATACCATAATTGATTGGCATCATTGCACTGTGAATAATCTGTCTAGCTCCAAATTTTGTTGCTTGGTCAGTGTCAACATTTTACACCAAGAAAACTGAAGTTCATATAGTAATTTCATCTCGCATTGCTTTTAGGCGAGCAAACACTTGTCGAGTTTTCACTTGTTTGTAAGTTTCTAAAGAAAGCCAATGTTTTAAATCTATTATAATGTAACCTCTATACACTTAACATAACATCATCTAACCTTGTGTTTGGCGCATGATAGCCATAGTTGCTTGTGCGCCATAAAACCCCATATAACTAACATATAACTAACTATGAGAGAAGCCAACAGCCACAGAAACCAAGAGGCACAGGGGATTTATTTTTTTAAAATTAATTTATTCATTTTGCGGTGTTCATTAGTTTAGAATATTACTGAACATGTTATCGCTTAAAGCTAATTGATTAGAAAAGCAGAAAAAACAACCACATGCCGCCGGTGGGATCCGAACCCACGACCTCCGAATTACGCGTCCGGTGCTCTACCTCTCACTCTCAAGGTTAGGTTATTTGTAAACATAAATACCCCCGAAAGCAGAAGAATTGACAGCCGTCGCCGTAGCTCAGAGGTAGAGCACCGAACGCGTAATTCGGAGGTCGTGGGTTCGGATCCCACCAGCGGCATGTGGTTGTTTTTTCTTCTGCTTTTCTAATCAATTAGCTTTAAGCGATAACATGTTCAGTAATATTTTAAACTAATCAACACCGCAAAATGAATAAATTAATTTAAAAAAAATAAATCCCCTGTGCCCCTTGGTTTCTGTGGCTGTTGGCTTCTCTCATATTTATAACGAGCCCCTCATTCCCCTTACCTTGTTTTCTATATAACTAACTAGTAATTGCTTTCACAGTATACCACTGGCAATGTAATTTGCACAAAGGAGGGTAGTCTTAGTATTCTTAAACTTTAAACAGTGCGATGTCTCTTTGTCGGGTGCTTCGTCATTTTTGTCTCACCACTGCTGTGTCAACCACAGGTCCTTCCCAAGCATGTGAAAGAGGCATATCGTCTTCTCAACAAGTCAATCATTCGCGTCGAGCAGCCAGATATTCACCTCTATGAGGAAGAAGAAGAGGAAGAGAATGAAGCAGAGGGTGGTGAAGGCAACGCTGAAGCCATGGAGGTTGACGAGCCACCTGTCAATGGTGTCAATGGGGATGCACATGACGATGCAGACGACGTGAGCGAAGCAGACGTCATCCGGCCCAAGCACAAGAAGAAGGAGGCAGCCGCAAAGAAACCACACCTGACAGCCGCCCAGCAGAAAGCACTGACGCTGTCTTACGAGGACTACAAGAAGACGGCAAACCTGCTTGTGTTGCACCTGCTGCGTGAAGAGAGTCGCATGGAAGGTATGTGACTAGAGAGAAAGTAGGAAGCCGTGGTCTCGTCTAGTTGATGCATGCCTCACAAAGAAGCACCAGTTGGCCCAGTCCTTGTCTTATGTAGCCCATTGCAACTTTGTGGAGAGAAAGCCGGCTTTTTAGTGGGAAAAAAAAAAAAACCCATTTTACGCAGCATAAGAATGGCAGACACACTGCTTCGTATTATGTAGGATTATGGGTGACAAAAGTGGGGAAGAGGAGAATGCAAGTAGTGTTAAACTTGTAGAAAAATAGGTTAGATCAAAGAATTAGGGCATACCATTTCATTGGCAAATAAGTTTGTTCAATACATTGCACTGCTGTGAAGGGCAGAGTATGGGACTATGTATGCTGCACTATCAGTGGAATGTGAAAAGCATTGAATGGTAGTGCGCTGCTTGTTGGCAGTTTTGCCAGAGACATAGCCTGTTTTGCGTCAAAGCTGTAGCAGACAGTGCTCTAGTACTAGCCACTACTTGCCATAAAAGGTCGTACAGCCAGTTTGCCGTTGACACAACACTCTCGTTGAAAAGGAGATACGGTTTGGTTTCAAGCAGGATAGGCAAGAACTGCCTCGTACTGGTGGCTGTGGATTGCAAACAGACATTGCACGCCATTGGTTGAACTGTCACTGTGGCCAGTCACATGCTGGGTAACATTATATGCATAGTTATCAGCTTCAGTTCAGAGCAACTGGGCCACATGAAGTCTTCCGATAAAATTCAATTCTACCAGCCTGTTCTGTTGCCCGTTTTCATTACTTCAGATATGCTAAAATGTAATCCCTTGTACTGCATGCACCATGAAATTTTCATAGATTTCTCATTGGGGCGGTTGCAGGGAATACCGTATTTACTCGCATAATGTTCGCACTTTTTTTTTGGAAAAGTTGACGCAAATTTAGGGGTGTGATCATTCGCGGAGTAAATTTTTTATGAAAAATTTTTCAGCGCCGAAAACGCAAACAAGTTGCAGGCAGACAACCCTTGTCACACGGGCGTGCTACCTGCGGTTATCGCGAACCGAGCTTGGCGATCTCAACTTACGTCGTTAACTGAGAAGGTAGAGTGCGAAAAGCGCACGAGCTGGTCCGCTTCAAGAACGTACTTTCTTCGCGCTAAATCACGTTCCAAGAGCAACGCATCAAAATAGGCAGTGTGTATAGTGCTGCGCGACGATGCTTTTATGCAGCCTTCGATCTTGTCCGATGGCGCAGCAACAGCGTACAACAGCAACGTCCCGCGGCGCTCAAGCTACGCTTTTTACCACCGTTTCGCCGAAAAATGTCCGGTCCCTGCCGCATCATTGATGTACTTAGGTGACACGTTCGCAACACTCGGAGCACTGGATTCCGCCCGCTTACCGGTGCCGCCCGCGAGCGCAGCTTTTGAATTGACCAACGCTATTATGAATGTTCTACTTATGGTGCTGCCTTACTGGCAACCTAATTGTTTCATATTAAAAGAAATATATATGTTTGATTTCAGCGACACCTTAGTTGTGAAGCTGGCGTGCAAGCAGATTGGGTCACTTGCGCTGCAACGGCAGCAGCTGCTACGCGGCTGCGAACGTAAAACAAGCTTGTATCGCAGTTATTACTCCTACCAGCAACTCGGTACAGGCCAGCGATCCTCGAGGAGGATTCATTTTTGGCGCTCCCGTATCCCAGAGCTTATTATTTACGAGAACAATAAAGTTTAGCCAGATCATCGCGTCACTTCGTTCGTTGCACCGCAACCCAGAATGGTGGCGAGCCATGCGACAATGGCGAAACGTGATTCGAGATAAGCGCATTTAGACTGCCCCTGTGATTGCAGGTTAGCCAACAGGCGGCTGCTGCTGCAATGCTGACAGAGCAAAATGGTAATCTGTACGTGCCATCTGTCAGACAGATAGCAAGTACGATCATCGTCGGCTAGACTCGACATCGTTGACGAATTGCAGCAGCAAGTTCGGGGTGTGATCATTACGCGGGGAATAAAAAAAATAATTGAATTTTGCCAACAAAATTCGGGGGTGCAATCATTACGCGAGTGCGATCATTATGCGAGTAAATACGGTATGTCGTTACATTGCTGCTCTCATGCAGCTGATTGAAGTGAACGCATAATGTGTGCTTGTGATGACATAAACAACTACAGTAGTGGTTGTGGAGTTGCCAGTGTCTCAAATTATGTGGTGCGGGCGGTTATGCACTATTTATAAGGTTTGGTAACCCCGTCTCACCATTTATGCTTGCTTTCTGATGGCACTCAACAGCAACCGAGCAAACGGGAGCTACTGAGGATGAAAGTGGTGTCCGGCGCATGGATTTGATCAACTGGTATCTGAAGGAGGTGGAAAGCGAGATTGAAACCGAGGAGGAGCTCATCCAGCGCAAGACCATCGTTGAGAAAGTCATCGACCGACTTGTCAACCGCGTAAGTTCTGCCATGGCAGCTTGAGGTGCATGCTTTCTTTCCTTTTTCACAACTTTTTGTTGAAGCATATTGCCATTATCTGTGAGAGCCGTTTTTGAAAATGTATGGTACAAGCATCGGTACTACAGTTGCTGCACCCATTGCACCACTTTGCTCAAAGAAGTGTGCTTCAGTCACCCTATCAGTGTCTTTGGGTTTTCCTGCTAGAGCCATTCATCGTAGAAAGCACCGATGTGGTCTTTGAATGGCTTGTTTAGTGCCACGTCCAGCAGCTGAAGAATAGATGTCAATCTGCCCAGAATGATGACCAGGTGACATGCAGCGTCTGCTACTGCTTTTTTCACTTTGCTGGTGATGTGGCCACGGATGGAGTTAAAGACAAGCATACTGCGAGGCTTTAGTAAGGCACCTGGATGCCTGCGCCACGCGAGACGAAACCACGTGAGGAGAGTTTCATCATTAAAAAACCCCTTTTCATTCACCCTCACAATAACATTAAGTGAAAATTTTTCCTTCGTCGTGATCATTTCCTATTTGGAACAGAAGAAAGGGTGGTAGCTTGTGCCCATCTGCCATACAGCACAACATGACCGTGAAATGGTTGTGCATGTCGCCCGTTGTCAGCTGGCCAACCTGGCGCTCCCCTTTTGTGGATGCAGTCCTCTTACTAGGCGTGTCAAACCAGACAGGAGTCTGGTCGGTTCGCCTATTTGACCTAGGAGGAATGAATGTTTTGCCCTCGGGTCACTCATGTAGTGCAGAAATGCACTCTTGTTTTTCTTCACACACTTCGGGCAACCTTGGCATACGGTTGCGCGTTTCCTTAGGCTCGTGCCGTTCTGCTTCGTGAAGTTTGTGGGCCATTTCCTGGACACCTTACACTCGGTGTACTGGATGCATATCTCCTCCATGACATTTTTCAGTGCATACACTCAGGCTCTTGCTCTGGTCATGAACCCAATCTGAAACCGCCTCCTCAATGGCAGGGTATCTTGGTCTGCAAGAGGAATGGTGTGCCGCAGCGCATGTAGTGATCTTGTTTCTTTGTTTTTGCTATTCCCTCAAGCACTTTGCTGACATATTGAACTTCTACCCTGCTGTGACATTGTTTTTTCGATTCAGCGTAAACTTTGCTATTTGAAAGCTGCACTGTATTGTTGGCGTCTATTGGGCAGTGACACAAATCACACACACCTCTGTTAGCAACTGCCACCTTGGCAAAGTGAAATGCAGAAATGGCGAGAAGGCATGCAAACATGCGCAAAAATGCCTCCAGGCGCATAACTGGTCACATGGTTTAGTTCGCCTGCGAATTGTTGCCGGTTTTTCTGTTTAATGCCCACAGTTTGTCAATAATGTGTTTCTGTTGTAAGAAAACAAAACTTAAGCGCATGTCTCAATATAAGTTCCTGTTTTTTAAGGAGGGACACTGGTCTTGAAGAAAAAATTTTTATTAATGAAGTCACAGTTAAGACATCTTCAGGGAATATATGTATTTTTGTGTGCTGATTCTAAATATGTCATTTAATTTCATGCAAACAATTCCTTGAGCACTTATGCAATTTTTATGCAAGTATTTTAGAAAATTTGCAGCAGCAAACTCGCTGAAATGTATGCCATTGGGTTCTCTTGACACCAAGGAATGCAATAAGGGTAAAACTGTCTTCCTGCCTATCATAGAACCTGAGTTATAGGGTTTTGAAGTTGTCACTTCAGAAATGAAACGAAAAGTGTATATTCCTGTTTATGAAGTGGCAGCTTCAGTACCCTATAACTCAAGTTCTATGATAGCCAGGATGATAATTTTACCCTTATTGCATTCCTTGGTATCAAGAGAACCTAATGGCATACATTTCAGCAAGTTTCCTGCAGCAAAATTTCTTCAACTCTTCGCAAAATACTTGCATAAAACTGCTTAAGTGCTCAAGGAATTGTTTTACATGAAATTAAAGGACATATCTAGAATCAGCGCACAAAAATACATGTGGCCTAAAAATTTCATAACTACATCTAGATTAATAAAACTTTATTTTCAAGACCAGGCTCCCCCCTTAATAAGACCTGCTTTCGCACCCTGTCTGACTTCTGTTGTGGAATGACACGTGCACAGGGCTTGATACTACGCGCGCGTGGCCCAGTCGAATGTACTTTTGACCGTGCATGTAGAACCACCTTATGACTCTGCGTATAGGTCGACGTCAATTATAAGTCGGCCCCCAACTTTGGAAGGTCATTTTTCGAAGAAAACGTTGACTTATAAATGGCAGTATACGGTAGCTGTTACAAAGTTTGAAGTGGACAAAATTGGTTTTCAATTTCATTAGGTGTAAATTTCTGGAATTTCTTGCACATTTTTTAAGTGTCTTATGCGTGACATAATGGTAAACAGCAGAACGGAATCAAAGGTATAAGTTTTTCTGCTCTGATATAACATGGTGCTAGAAGGGAAAGTTGTTAACTGCTTTTATGTTTCCTCAACTCAGTCTTCCTCTCTGTTTCTCTGGTAGGACCACATTCTGATTGCGCTTTCCAAGAGTGGCCTGAAAGGTGCCGAAGCAGAGGCTGAAGAAGATGAGAATCCCATCCTGGTCGTGCACCCAAATTTCGTTCCCGAACTGTCGTGAGAAATGTTGTCAAGACTAGGCTACTTTTCTTTGCTCATGGCTCGAACACACCATGCATGCACACATTATTAGTTCATTGTGCACACGCCTGTACAAAGTGTATATAACACGTGCTCCTTTTGGTGCAGTAATGCTGCACATTCACAATGATAAGCATTTTGCAAGTGCGTTGTCTCCATGTTTTTATAAGCATTTGCTGTTTTGGGGCCATTCTTCACACCTGCTGTTTGTGTTCAGCACGCCGGCACTTTTTTGCCAGCTCGAGCATTTTCACTTGTTGAGCTGTATGTTTTTACACTTTTCAATTTACTAATATACAGTTTTATTTTGTGCATTCGTATAACTTTTACACAGATTGTACAAAATGTATGTTACTTGTGTGATGAATAAAAAAACAAAAAAACCTTCAACTTCACTTTTCTGTTGGTGTCTTTTGTTAGCATTACTTCAGTTTTGCCTTTCTAGTTATGAGAATGTACAGCCTATGTTGCTTTAATCAAATGCAATGTTATAGGGCCGTTTGCTTCTTTCATTGAATAAGGTGTTTTTTTATGAGAATTTAAGTCAATGCAAATAAAGTATCATTATTTCTTGAATAGGCTGTTGAATTTTAAGCTTGCTGAAATACTTCGAGACCTCCACTGTATTGTGCCTCATAACTTGGATGCATAACAACATGAACTGATGGGCTAGTTGTTGTGGCCTGAGATAGCGAAACGGTGTTGTGATGAGTCTTTTCTGTCGTTGTCTGTGCGTCTTTACGCTGCTTCACCATGATTTGGGTGCATAGTATTGTCACGAATAATTAAGTCTGCTAGTTTCTTAATATTCTGCAGAAATGGTGGATTTGAGCATTTTTCGTGAAATTGTGTGTAGGCAGCCTCATTCTCTTTATTTAAAATTTTTTTTTTTTACAGGTATCAATAGGACTATCTGACTGATGCTTTGTGACTTCAAATTACAGCAGCCAAATTCGACTTTAATTAAAGTAGATTTGTTGGGAGTATGCGAGGCATGTTTAAAAAAGCTAATTATTTAATGTCTTCTGCAGAATGTAGATTATTTGATGTCAATCTGTGGAATTCAATTTTTTTTTTGATACAGAGAGCTAAGGGTCTTGTCTTTAATTCCTCCAGTCAAGTGTAATACAGTTCTGAAACTGCTGTTTGGCTTGTAATATGAAAGCAGGAGT